>NW_017728997.1:3917395-3923430 GCF_001723915.1 Gavialis gangeticus
CACTAGATCCCCCCTCAGCCTTCTCTTGTGGAGGCTGAACAGGTTCAGGTCCCGTAGCCTCTCCTCGTAGGGCCTGCCCTGCTGCCCCTGATCATACGAGTGGCCTCCTCTGGACCCTCTCCATCTTGTCCACACCCCTCCTGAAGTGCAGCGCCCAGAACTGGATGCAGTACTCCAGCTGCGGCCTGACCAGTTCTTGTAGCTTCCAACATAATCCTACATAACTAAAGAGATATTGAAAAGCTGGAATATGTGAAAACCACATCTAGGGAACCAACGTATAGGGAAGGCGTTAATATTGCTCATTGCTGCCAGGAAAGGGAATAGATTACAGGATGCCGGGCAGATTTTCAAGCTCAATTAGCTGATTTAGAAGGATCAGAAATTTTCCAGATGCAAAGTTTAAACACAACCTCTACCCATTTTAGTTGAGTGAACACCTCAGCTCCTGTGAAGGGGGATAGCTCCAGGAAAGTCAATACTTCCAACAAAATAAGGATCAGGCCCTAGATCTCTAATTGCTTTAATGTATGTGTTAAATGTCTGTTGTATGTATGTCATTTAATGTAAGGCCAGAAGTTTTCTGCCTTGTGTTTCCTCAACCCAGTGATCATGAGGTTAGTGGCGACTGGTCTGCAGCCAAGACCTTCCTGTAAGAAATATTTCACCCTGCATTTCAGAAGGCAGCACACAGGATCTACTGGGAGAGACATGAACACTTGACCCTGCAGCTACTGATTAGCCACTGCTAAAGGAAGAAGGGGAGATGGCTAGCTGACATAAGAAGCTGGGAGCTATGTGGCTCAGAGAGAAACTGGAGATTATTTCATACTTCCCGCAGTTAGCATTTCCTCAGATCTATAAATGATGCCAGGAGGTGGACAGGGAAAGAATGAATAGATTCATAGAATAAATATATTGATTGCTCTCCAGCTCCTGTGACCAGGACTCTTCCAGTCTACACAATGCATCCAACACACAGCTTTCTACATGCATCACACACAGGGATTCTTTCCCTTCAACACCGCATTATTTAGGACATGCTTGGGCAGCTCACCTTCAGCCCAACCTGGCCTCTGCCCTCTCCCCACAACACAATCAGCACTCACTTGACATCAGTGCCTGATTTGGGGCCCACAAAGTAATGGGACATTGCAAGCAACTGCAACTGGTTTGGGAGCCAAAGTGGGGAGGAAGAAGAGACCTCCAGGTGCAGTCATTTACCATTCATCATGTGTCTTAACAATAGTAAGATGTTGAGACCAGATAGCTGCCCTTCTGAACTTCAAAGGGGTATAACATAAAATATTCTTCTTTTGTATGGCTGACCTGGAGCAACAATTATAAGCCCAGTTTAGGATTAGTTAATCAGTCTAGTGCTCTTGAGGAAAGGGGATATATTTTTGTAATGTCACCATCAAATTTGTATAGAGGGCAGAGTGTTATGTGGCCCATCAATTGATCAGGGTTGCCACAGTCAACTCCATCTGTGCATCAAGTGGCCGCAGCAGCCATGCCCGGTTCAGATCTGATTTAGAACCTTCCATGTTTGCTTGTGGAAGCTCAAAACCAGGAGGCTTTATTGCTGGGTCAGAAACGAGGTGTTTAGTCCAAACGCTGGTTTCATTCCATACTTTCCTCCAAGCTGCTGCACTGTCATGTCCACAAAGGTTTCCAGAAGACCAAGTGGTGAAGTGGGAGGTTCTTTAAATCTCTATGGATGGGGAGATCTGGGTTGGCTTCCATGCAGACAACCTCTCAATATGTAGTTTCATGGTGCCAAATGTCTGGAGGGGCAATATTGGCCAGCACTGGTAACCATTGAATTGGGGTAGATTTCAGGGTCCCAGTGATAGCACACATTGCTCTATGATTTTATTTATTGCTATTTTGTGCCTGCACTCCCACATAGACACTGATGAGAAAGGCGGTGCAGTCTGTCTCTCCTTCTGAGGCACAAATCTAACGGAGGCTCTGTAGAGCTCTACAGTGTGACTGTTGCAGCTACCTCTTCAAAAGGAGAAAGCCCTTTCTACTTAGCTACCCGGTACTAGTCAGTAGGGCAGGCCCTGTGCCTTTCTGGGGATGGTGCAGCTGCTGAGCTTCCTACAGTTCTTGGGCATGCAATTCCAGTGCGCAATTCCATCTGTTCCCACTCTGGATGTGCAATGCACAGCTCTCACAACTGAGCCCTAGTGATTAAATGGTAATAACAATAATATCACAATATTTTTCAGCACCTTCCAGCCTAAGAACCTAAACAGTTCTTTACATCTCAGAATTTCCCTGTAGATCTCACAGTGCCTGAAGAAATATTTTGCTCACTGTACAGTTAGGAGGGGAGGGAAGAAAACTGCAAGTGGGTCATCTACTAACTGAGCACTGAAATAATAGATTACTTAGGCAAAGGATATAATAGGACATCTTATTTTAAACACTAGTTTTTGGGATCCCAGCATTTAAAGTTGTATAAATAGGGGTGGTTACAAAATCTAGGTGTCAGAATTAAGTGCTTTCCATCAGGCAAAGTAATAGCCTTTGGTTATTGAAAGAGACTAAAGCCTGAATGAAAAAAAAAGCTTGGCAAAGCTCGTTTAACGTATTCACATGATCTGCAGTAGATCCCAACATCACAAGTGTTGATATATGAGTAACAGTTGATAATACAGTGTAATTATAGGGATTATGAGACCCCTGAGACAAAAAGTAAAAATCAAGCTTCCTTTACTCTTGCCGGCACAGAATGAAGTCAGTGATAACCATATTTTGTTTGAAAGAATTATCTGCACTTATTAAAAGATGACGGTGGCAGTTCTGAATCCATTCCTGGCTGTCATTTCAGATGTCACATCAATCTCTTCCATTTAGAAATCACAATCAAAATGTTCTCTCTGGTTCAGGAAGTCAATTTATACTATAAAACCACTCTTACACAGATCATTACTATGGTTTTCCTTTATGCCCTCTGGTAAACCAAGCTTGCAAAGTTTATATTTGGTACTTTCAACAAAATGAAAATGTACCGATAATCTGAATAGTTCTGTATGGATACTGTCAGTCACATAAAATCACAGTGTTGTGCAGAGGTGCACTTCTCTCCTTGCCTTAAAGTGGTCAATGTCCAGGTTTTAAAACACTGATGCTCCAAGTTACAGATGGGCATCTTATGGGGTTTTTAGAAGCATCTGTGCAGATAATGTACCTACAAATTAGACTTCCAAATAAGTCAGTGTGAAGGAGCTCTGTTTACTAGTAGATACTAGTAGATCCTTACTCCTAACAGATAAATTGCAGGATTCTGCCAATGCTATTTTTTGGAGAAAAAATACCTCACCATTGCTAAAATAATCAGGGTGATAGGACCATAAAGGCAACAGCCAAATCCTAAATCTACCTTAGGCAAAAAACCAGCATGTTCCTATTCTTTCCTGCCTGAGTTTCTGAAAAATGCCAAGGTGGATAGGACCTTCTTTCTGTGGCTTAGTTATAGCATTAAAATGATGGCTAAAGTGCAAAGGTGGACACGGTAAGGACATTTCAGGGATTTCAGCAAAATGCAATCCTGTTCCATCCAAGCTCCTTGGTACCACTTAAGTGATACAGGATCTGGCCCTAAAATGCTATATTTTACAGTATATGAATAGAGGTTAAACTGAAGGAATAACCTTTCCTGTTAAGTCTAAAGAAGACAATAGAATAAATGAAATTCAACAAGTACAAGTGCAAAGTCCTGCACTTAGGATAGAATAACTGGAAGCACAAAGACAGACTGGGGAACATCTCGCTAGGCTACAGAACTGAGAGAAGGACCTGGGGATCACAGTGGATCATAAACTGAATATGAGCCTACAGTGTGGTCTTTTAAAAAATAAAATAAAATAATATCATATAAATGCAACAGCACACTGGGTTGTATTAACAGGAGTGTCATAAAACAAGGGAAGTGATCCTTTTGCTCTATTCAGCACTGGTTAGGTCTCATGGAGTACTGTGTCCAGTTTTGGGCCCCACAGTTAAAGAAAGATGTGGACAGGTTGGAAAGAGTCCTGTGGAGAGCAAGATAAATTATTAGAGGTCTGGGACACAAGATTTATGAAGTAAGGCTGAAAGAACTAGGGTTATTTAGTTTGAAGAAGAGAAGACTCTGGGTGGATTTGATAATAGTCTTCAAATGCCTGGAAGGTGATGATAAAGAGGATGGAGACAGGTTTTTCTCTGTAGTTGTAGGAGACAGGACTCAGAGCAATGGCATCTAATTGCATCATAGAATATTTAGGATGGAAATTAGGATGAGGTCTCTGACTATGAGGATGGTCAGGCCTGGGAACAGGCTGCCTAAACAAGTTGTGGAAACTCCATTCCTAAAAGTTTTCAAGAGCAAGTTAGACAGGCACTTGGCTGGAATAATTTAGTCAGGGATAAGCCTTAAAGCCTGCCTTCAGCAGAGAGCTGGACTAGCTGACCTCAAGAGGTCCTTTCCAGCCCTACTTGCTTATGATTCTAATACTAAGAGGCCTACCCAGAAGTTGTTAAAAATATTAGATAACCAACAATAAAGCACAAGCATTTAAATTCTTAGCATCCCTACTGGACTGAAAGGCTCTGATGTGGTACTTCTGATAAAGAAAAATATTATCTAACGTTTTGATTGCAGGTTCAAAAGAAGAATCCATGCACACTGTTAAATGCAACAGTATTCTCCCAAGAAGGCTGTAAGACATACGTGAGCCTGCTGGAACCTTAATTTTGACTGTGACAGACACAGAGACAAAATCCTCCAGGCTGTCAAGAAAAACAAGACTATCACCTCTTGTGGGCTAAACTGTATGCGAATGGCGTGGAGCCAGGGTAGACAGAGATAGACATTCGGATTTTTTTTTTTTTGGCAAGTGGCAGCCACTTCATTACACCTTTAATTTCAAACGAGATAACTCCCAAAGTTATCCTGGCAGCCATGAAAAGAGAGCAAGCAGCAGCAGCTGTAAGTCATTGTTTTTCTCCCCTTCTTTGCTCACAACTGAAATATTCCAGTTTTTTCTGAGCCACGGCATGAAGCTAATTAGGGTGCGTAACCTTTTCAGAGTCCAAGTCTTATATCTGTATCATTTTATAGGAAGATTTCAAATTATAAGGAAATCTACTTCTATTTTGTCAAAGAAATGATTTCACAATAGCATCCATGGGTGGAATCTGGGGGTTTTCCAGCTGGCTCTGGAGAGCAGGGGTGGTGAGCCGCAGACCCCACCTTGGGAGGCAGCTCCAAAACACCTGCCCCACCCTCCAGTAGGGCCTGGAAAACCCCCAGGCCAAACTCCCTCTGCTCCCTTTCCCACCTCCCATTTTGAAAACAGCTCAAGGCCAGCAGGAAGTGCAGACAGCAGTTACAAAAGATGTTCTGTTTTGAAATGCCTTCATCCAACCCCTCGTGCAGTGATGGGTCAGATTTTCACTCAATTGGCCTTTTTTAAACCTGTCTGCAGCTGTGCACTTGTGTTTGGTCATGGCTATAAACTGCTTTCTGTGGCTAGATGGGGCAAAAATTGTCACTTCTGTCTGCATCCATAATTACTGAAAGGTGTTGTGCATACTGGATTACATAATCCCATTTTTATAAATCATTCTAAGCACTGGGAGCTGTTTGTGGGATCATATTGCCCATGCCGTCTTCCTGCGGTCAGTGGAACAAAGCATGTCTAACAGCCTCAAAGAATTTCAATCCACTTCTTTATTGCAGCTTTTCTTACAGTGAAAGCACTGCTCATGAGTGGCTAAAGGGACTTGCTAAGAACTTTCGATCCCCTTTATTAAACTCTTTAAACACTAAAATTGATGTGAGGAGAAGCCAACAAAATCACTGTAATGAAATCAATCTTCCCCAAGATTGCATTCTGACACCCATACTCGCACTGAGTACTATGCTGCCTTAAGGCCAGTACCACTGAACTGACAAAAGTGCGACTCTCACTCATGAAGAAATATTCAGTGTTGCAAAAAGAACAGACTGGACAAAATGTAAACAGAGTATTACAGAATAA
>NW_017728997.1:3928430-3933471 GCF_001723915.1 Gavialis gangeticus
TGTTCTGGCAACTACTCATAAACACTGGTATTGTGGTTCACCCGAGTCATTATGACAGGGAGCAGGAGGACTCCATTGTGGCTGATCCTTTTAGATGATGTTGGCCTTTTGCCAGCTTAGATCACCTGTAGGATTTCTGAGTGGGTCCCATGGTATAATCCCCAGTGGGCATGTCCACACATGCATTAATGCGCCATTGTTACTGTGCATTAAGTTTAGCACCTTTAATATGAAGTACTATATAAATGTGCAGTAGCTAGCATTAATGCACAATAGCAATGGTGCACAGTCTTTTTGTCATGCTTAATATGCAGGAGACTAATTCTACTGTGCATTAGCTCAGTTTTTGCCATAACGTGTGAATGCTAGTCTACTGTGCATTAGCACGTCACGGCAAAAATCGAGGTAATGCGCTGATGCACAGCAGAATTAGTCTCCTGCATATTAAGCATCACAAAAAGACTGTGCACCATTACTACTGTGCATTAATTACTGTGCTACTGTGCACTAAGCCCCTCCCCCAGTCAGGAGGAATCGCTCTTATTCCAACAAAATGATTAGGGAAGCATTGAGCGAAGGGACCCACACAGTTCCCTTACATAGGCTTTTCTGTGCGTGGCCATCCAGCCACTTCTCTTCTCCGATCCTGACATTCTCTACAGAAATACTAACTCCATGTTATACTGCAACCCCCTATGGAAATTGATTGGCTGTATACATAAAGTAGAATGTATTACACTTTGAATTCAAGTTCCATTTATATTTTACCTTCACTGGAGAGCGGACAAAATTCTGGCCTGGGTGAAGAAAGAGGGTTTAAGTCCTCAGCATAGAGGGCATGCTGATACATTGCACAAATGATGGTAATGAGCTATGTATAAAGGTGGGCCATAGCCACCTTACTGGGGTGGGGGGACATTCCACTTCAAATATAATGGAGGCAGTTGTTGTGCAGGGCAGTTTTTCCATAATGCTTACTCAGAAGACAGTTATTATGCCCAGCTTTGTACCTTCAGTTTAGCCCTGTTGTTTGCTGACATGTGCATTCCCAGTCATGAATTTAATGCAAGGGTCATGCCCACATAATGTTAAGTAACTAAGAATTTTTAATCTAAATTTCAAATGGAGTGCCAAACATTAATTATGAATCTCTACGCCTTATGCAGGAGCTCAGGAAAGGTTGCAACTTATAATTTAGTTTGGGCAACAGAAGGAATTTATGCAAGCAAATAAAAACATATGCATGTGTTTGGTTTTAAATGAAATTAAATTCTTCCCTCTATTTCCCTTTCATCTGATTTTTTCTTGATTTAAATTAGCTGTGGTGGAACATCTTTTGAATGCAATTCTTCTCTATTATTTATGTTCTGCATTGTACTCTTTCTTCTTTGTGAAAAAATGTTCCATTTATTTGACTATTCTTCCCTATATTAACACAATGTTACCTAATTAACTCTATTCTCATTAGTAGTTTTCCACACAGTACAATTGATTTATCCCACTTAGCTTTTTTATTTTTACATTGTTATCATTAGTTTCATTTTTCTTTTTAACACGCTTGTATCTTCTCTCCAGGAAATGCAGCACTTTTCACAAAACAAACTCTTTTAGTGATTTACCTTTCTGACAGGAAAGAAGGCCCAGGGACTAGGTAACTGGATTTTCTAATGTATATGTGTTCGTTCAACTCTGGAAAAAGCTCACCAGTAGCATTTTCAGGCACCTGTGGAAATGAAGCCCTGGCTTCATTTGTAGGTGTTAGGCCAGTAAACCACATCATGAACTAAAAAACCACATCCACGTAATGTAACTGGGTTAAAAATAAAAGTCCAAGATAATTCCTATACAAGAAAATGAAAGATGTGGGAGAAAGGGAAAGAAAGGTTGTGGAGGATGGGTACAGGCAAACACCTATGTATGAGAAACAGAGCAGAGAACAGGTGAGGCTCTGAAAAAGGAGGGAGGCAGGGGAAGAAGTAAGAAAAAAGAACAGACGAGGAAAATGAGAAACAAGTCATTTCACAGTGAGTGGACTTCTATACCATCTAGATTAGAGCCTCACTGCATTTGATGTCTGCATCTCAATCTTTCCCCTTCCCGAAATTAAAAAAAACAAAACCTAAAATTTCATGATGTGCACAGGAAGGAGACAGCACAGTACAACAACTTTAAAAAATGAAGTTTGCAATAAGTTTGCAGCCTATTTAGGTGGCTGTGTGGGCTATGACTCCTCATTATCCGAATATTCAAATCTAATTGTTTCAAACACATTATAGTTGTGTGTTAGGGACATAACAGTTGCCCAGCTGAACATGAGCCTTATCTAAAAAGTCCGATATGATCCTTGAAGACAAGGGAATATAAGAGTTGGAATGTGATATTACATTTGTGTATGCATTAGTGAGGCTGTTATTGGGTATCATGTCTCGTTTTTTGTGTCCAGATCACATAAAGGATTTTGAAAAATTAGAGACGATACAGAAAAGAACCATAGGAATGACTACACGTCTAGAAAATATGCCTTGCAACTAGAGGCTCAATCTATTCATTTTATCCAAAATAACTTCATCACTACATAGGCAGAAGATACCAAACACTAGAGGGCTCTCCAGCCAGTCAGCAACTCCAGACAAACAGTCTTATCCCTTACCCATTAGCTAAACACATTCCCTGTTCAGCCTTTTCCTGAATTCAGGCCATAAAGGTACAATAAAAAATCTTTGTGAATCACAGTATAATGTAATGAAGCATTACCTGTGAGTCATATTGTCAAGGCATTCAAACTAGAAATCTAAACAGCTCTCTGCCAAAAATTAAAATAAAAGTAAAAATAAAAGTCAGTATTGTTTATGACTAATGATTGCAATTCTTCATATGTAGATCAGTTTGCCAAAGTAGTTTTCTAAATACGGGAGAAATTCCAATAGGCAGGTGAATCATTCAGAATAAATTATCAGAGCCCACTCAACCATTATGGATAATAACTTCCTCTGATCTTCATAGCAACTCTTTGCTTCAGTGGTTTGTTTTCCCTGTACTAAGATCCCATTGGTGTTAGTGGGAGAACTATGCACAATGAACAAGTAGAATATTAGGCATGTTTGCATACATGGTTAGGGTCTACCTTAACGTTACCTTAAAACCCATGCTTGATGACTATTGATGTTTTATATGACCAGAGTTTAGGCTGTGAAACTCTGTTTAACTCTCAGGCACTAAGCAAAATTCCTGATGCTGGCCTCTCAATCAACTTTGGTTAGTAGGCTTCAGCGCAGAAAGTACCAGGTAGCAGTTCCACAATTCCCTGTTCCCAAATCCTGCTCTTCTTTCCTTTTTCTACTACTCATAAGAAGAGACAAGTAGTCCACTAATTCCCAGAAGGGCCATGCTTTGCAAATAAGAACAATGCGGACAGTTTTGTATGAACTAAATGGTGTGAGATAGGGAAGTGAGACTCATGCCCCTTAGGCTGCTTAAGGGTGACATGAAGACTGACTCTAAATACTGATGTAGACATACATTTATGTGATCACAATAGAATTGGTTGCAGTATAAATGTAACTAGAATGTGGATCTGCATAATTTGTACATCTATCTAAACTGTTCCAGTTTATGAAAGGCTACTGGGCAATTAACACCACAAAATACTTTTCATCAACTTGAATTTATTACGTGTGGAACCTTAATAGTTACAAGATTTCTGCTACATAGTTTTACGGTCTATTTAAAGGGAAATAAGTATTTGTGTAAAACTGTCACAGCATAGGTAAAGCTTGTCCCATGGTAAATACTGAGTAAATGTAAACACTAGATTTTGGAAGGAGAAAATAGTGAGATAATTACAATATTGAAAGCACACACAATGATTTATTATTATATCTATGTCTGTGACAGAACCTCTTTTAGATTTTAATTAATTCCACTTAGCATTTGAGTGTCCTATATATCTGTGAACATGAGTTTAATTCCTAGTTGCTGTTTATTAGCAAGAGAATTGTGCTTATTACTTAAGCATAGTGTCTATCTGGCACTCAGCCCAGATGGAACTTTTATCTATATTGTATCTGCAAAAAGAGTTGGATTAATTTCAACAAAAGCAGATGTTTTACATTAGAAAGAACTTTGCAAAATTGTACAGCCACAAAATAAGTCTTCAGTACTCAACACACAGGCTGAGACAGAAGCAGCTTGCAAAGAAATGGGAAAACCAACAAAACGTAACCACAGCTAGAACCTAACACAATGAATTTTCTTTTCTCTGATTTTAAAGTCATGATACTTACAGTCCAGTGCAAGTCATTAGTGATTCTGTTGAAGCTAAACGAACATGGAAATGTAGGACTAGAATGGGATTCTAGGGTCATGGGGTCTCCTGCTAGAGTCCATCTCATAAGCAACCATGTTAAATAATCCTTTTCAGGAAGTAAAATGGGGTTCTGCTAGTGTGAGGTTAGGAAGAAAAAGTCCCTGGATGTAATTTCTTATTTTAGTGTGTGTTTGCACATGGGACAAGAAGGAAGGGTAGAGGTTAGTTGGTCTGTGTTGGAGACTGACAACTCTATAAACTTAAGTCCTCTCTTTGAGTGTTATCCGAAGTCCATCCATGTCTTCACTTGAACTTCAATGATAAATGGATAAAGCAGTTTTATTCTCAGAACGACTCCAAGCCCATCCCTTTTCCCATTAACGTGCCTCTGTCTAGATGTGAATCAGAGAAGTTCTTGTCCATATAGGTCAGTCCTACTTCAATTCTTTGGAAATTTGCCATGCATTTAAAGCTAAGCACACCCTGAAGTACTTGGCTATGCAAGGATAGAATCTTGCCTTGCAAAGTGCCACAAGGGAACACATTATTTTTATCCAGAAAAGGGCTAGTTTTATTTAGGATTGAGGATAAAAGCAAAGGATCTAAGGCAGAGAGAGAGAACGAGACTGGAATTTAAGATAAGGAGGGGACTGGGATTCAGTAAAACATGACCCAACTCGGGGTTGCAAATGACAGTGGTTTTATTTCACAGAGGAGATGGTGACACAATGCCAA
>NW_017728997.1:3938471-3957415 GCF_001723915.1 Gavialis gangeticus
TTTCAATTGAAGATATTTCACAATGCAACCTGCTTCACCAAAAGAACAGATCTCAAAGATAAGGACAGAAGATAAATCCATTTGCTTTTAGCTTTATGTCCATTTCCCCTCCCAGTTACATGGAAAGTGCTAAAGATCAACCTCTGAAAGCAGGTTGGCAAGTGGTCTTCCTAAAAGTTGTGCAGCATTTCCTTCGGACCAAATAAATAATTTCAGTGCTGGCCTTACACATATGCCTTAACTACATCACCCTTCTTAATGCGTTGGATCTTTATAGACTGGATTTACATCATCTTGGTTTCTTAAAAAAAGGTCATTACCATCTTTTCCATGCGACTGAAAATCTAAAACAGTTCCTTTCTCTGGAATAAAACCTTTCCTAAAATAATGCAGTGTTTTCCTTTATTTTTTTCTGCCTGTACTTTTAATCATGTATCTGTAAGTATTTCTAATGGGATTTCATATTTTAGTTAACTGATTAATGAATCTATGTGCGTGTACTACTTCCATCTCGTAGATAGCATCAGAGCTGCTCAACTATGCATCATATAAGAGCTAATGAAGATCCACATTTTCATCTAGCTCTAATTATAAGGAAAAAGGCATCTGACAACTAGCCTACCGTGAATTTTCATATAGCCATGGAATGAAGCAATCAAGTCAACAATTAAGTCCTAGATGGTCAAATATTTTGTACAATATTATTTATTACACTTTAATTTAATATTATTCCCTATCTTTGTTCAATACCTAATCTTTTATTTACTTATGTGACCGTTCATGTGCACATACTCTGAAAGAATCAATAGCAGAAAAGTGCAGTTCTATATGAACTATAAACATGACATCATGGCCATCCATAGTTTTTGGCTTCATGATTTCTATATCAACCAAGGCCTGTTAACAAATAGCAGATATAATAAGATAAAATAATACTTCCCTCCCCACTTCACTAAGAAAAAATTATAACTGATCTCCAATGCTCAAATCTCAAACTAAGATTGGTAATGGTAATGGCAACAGGACTGTATCATCTAAAAAATTAATACTTTCTCTTAAAGTGGACAAAATGAATGCATATTTAAATCAGAGGATCCTTTAACATACTTGCTTACATTATTTATTTTTAAATTATTACAAGAATTTTAGCTGAATACCTGCCATCACATCCGTAAAGACAGAAGGTTCTGTATGTAAAATTAGAAGGACAATGAAAACATAGATTAAATTGTTTCAATCCATATAGACCAGATGCATTTATTGCTGAATACTCAGAAATCATATAGGAAGGGTAATTAATTGCCCAGGATTCACAGCCAACTCTTAGAAGGTTTGTAGTTGGGCAATGTATTCCCAATTTTAAGAGCAAAACAGTGTATAGGATTTTCAAAGATCAGTTTTGTCTTCCCTCTATTCTTATTGGCATCAATGTTCACAGTTAAGCCCATATTGAGTGCCTTTGAAAACCCCTGGCTAAACCAAAACAAAATTCTCCTGCAGGGCAAGTATCACAGGCTTGAGCTTGCACAGAAATCCTATCGTCTTGTTCCTTCTCGTTTTGAAGGGGCTGGAATGTTTTCAGCACCTTGCAATTTCCAACCTTTTTAGCCAACCTTTTTAGCAGTCTACCCTTTTGGAAACAAGTCTATTCAGTGACACATTAGTTTAAAATTAAAGATCTATGTCTTTACTCTGGTGATTCATCTTTCCCAGGCTCTTATAATGATAACATTTAGGTCTTTTTAAGGCTTCTTTTAGCATTGTAATGGATGGGTTTCATTGGAAAAACAACTTTAGATGCCACATTGTGAAATCATACTTTTCTTTGTGGCTGTACATTCTTATAATTGGTGATCGCTCAAAGCTAAAAGCATACAGTGACATCAGCTTCCTGTGCTGTTACGTCTCAAAATAAGTTATGCACCCAATAACACACCTTTGTAGAAGAAATAAAGGCATCAAATAACCTTTATGTGGAGGATTCTTTACCTTACCAAAATGAATATGTTTATATTACAAACTGTATGATTATATCTTCTTAAATGTGATCCATTACCCTAATAAAATTGTAAGACAACTGTGAAGTCAAATTCCACTACAAATCCCATAATGCTAACAGATCTTCTATTAATGTTTTTGTCTTACCTACATTTGCATTCTGGAAATGCCAAACTCTATAGAGTGCAGTTTGCTTCTACCCATTGTAACATCATTGGCTCTGTGCTATTATGCCCACATTTCCAAATAGTGAGCACCATTGAAGGGAAAGGCTGATACTTTCAAAGGATTAAGGAGGGGTGTGCCGTACTTCCACTAAATTTAAATAGGAGTTTAAATCATCCCTTAGACACCTTTACAAATAACAGTCTTACTGTTTGCCAAGAGATGTAATAAAGTATCATTGAAGCACAGATCTGAAATGTATTTTAATCGAAATTGACATTAACATCCCCACGTATTTTTCAGCATCAAACGTCTTTCCAGAAGCGGGGAAAGGTTCTCACTTTGGTGCGCAGAAGAAGATTGAAAATACAAAGAAGTCTGCATAATACCAACTACTGAGAAGGCAAAGTGTCAGCTGATAGGAACTTTGCTTTGAATTGTTACTTCCTATTGAATCCCTAAGGGATGGTTTCAAAACAGAGTTTCACAAATCACACATCTAATCTTGAATCTTATAAAAAAAATCTATCAGAGTCAATGGACTTAGGATGAAGCCCTAGACTGGACAAAGAATACCATACCTATGTTGACCTGACTTGACTTTCCTTTATACTGATGATGATTTCCATGATTACCACCCTCTCCCATGCCCTGTATATTCATTGTTTATTCATATTTTGTACCCTGCAGTACTACATTTTTCCTTGGACACAATGATGGCTTCTATTAAAATTTGCTATATTGACAGATAACGGAAAAAAGACTTTTTTAGTTTCCATTATTTCCTGCATTAGTAGATTTTAGTTATGAAGAGTATGTGCCATATGGCATTTAAATTAGTAAGACATTCTGACCCAGAAATGTACCTCAACTGCACTTAACCTTCATGTGGAGGACTCTTTCTTTTCTCACATGGTATATTTATGCAGGACTTTGCTCCTACTTTAAACTCTATGTTGCTGCACTACAGTAACCTTTTCATCTTGAAATACTGTAAAATAGTACAATGGATGAAAACTGGTCAAGTTTGGGGGGGGATTGCTGGGGAAAAAGAACAATATTTTTTGATTGCTGATAGAAATATAATTCCTGCATAGTTCTGAAACAGTCAGGGAACGGCATTACTCTGTCAATCCCTTGTCTGCTGCAAGGTAATGCTAACCATTTTGAAAGCTCAAGGTCCAAACACTTTAGCTACTTCAATGTAAGCCCTCAAAAGACATGGTACTGCATATTCTTGTTCCTAAGACTAGTTTTATACATATGTTCTGCAAGAAACAGCTTAGTTCTCCTCAGTTTTGAGAGCCACTGTCTCCTGGGTTGACTCTGAATTTCCCTGATGTGCCTCATTTTCCCAGCAAGCCAACCTGAAACAGGAGGAAATTCACCAAGTTCCTCACCTTACTAATAAGACCCACAGATGCAGCAATTCAGGAAGCAATTTGTTCCTCTCTTTCTGCCCATTTGGAGTCATTAAAAAACACAAGACATGCCCTTCTTCAAATCTTGTGTGCAAAAGACATCATTGTTATTGATGTTTCCAGTTACTTAGGGCCTCATCTTCCTTTCAGGAGAACAAACGGAAAGCTTTCCATGTACTGTAGTGGGAGCTGGAGGATTGTAGGTCTCTGTATTGGTCATTTGAAAGCTTGTTTTTTTTTTAAAAAGCCCTAAGTGACGATACTATTTTGAACTGTACCCTTGTTAAGTGCAGATATGGTCAATTTTGTTTCTTATTAACCCACACTAAAGGAATTGAATTATGCTCAATCTGACGCCCAGATTCCACTTAATGAACACAACTATGACCCTCTGAAAGTACAACTTATTCTAAGTTTTAGCTGATTATGAGGGAAAATGTTCAATTGCCAGGCTGGCCATGATGAAGTTTCATTTCTATAGAATATTACCATTCTGACTATAAAAGCCCGAGTTCATCATCCTCCTTGGTTTTTCAGAAAGCCATTTATTTTAGCTTCCGTTACCAGTGGCAGTTTAAATTTCAGTGACATCTGAAAAATTGCTCACAGAAGGGAAAAAAAACAAAACTAAAATAGATGAAAAAGTGTAAGTCATTTTTTTTCCTACTGACATTTGATTTATTTTACTCATACTTTGTTACTGGGAGCTCAGTACAAGTAACAATTTGATTGCCCACCGCATCATGTAAATGCTCCATTGTCTCTAAAAAGTTTATTAAGCATTCTGAAGTATAGCAAGGCTAGTGACTGAACACATGGAGCCGAGAAAATATCCAGCCTTGAGAATATATGCTGAAAATGGGAGTGCTGGTTACAACAACATTAGATGTTTTAAAGTTCTGTGTTCATTTTCCCCAAAATTGCTATGAGAGGAGAAAAAAACCCACAAAATCGTTATCGGAAGAGCAGAGAAGATAGGAAATGTGCACTCCTGGCATGGAATTTAAGAGCAGTTAATCTGACTGGGTTCTGCAGAAATTGGTCTGCAGGCTTTAGGAGCCGATTTGCAGAACCTTGTCATGTTACATTTAGGATATGTTAAGGACACTTAAAATGCAAGCATCCAAGCAGTAAAATATGTGCTAAGTATGCTTTAGAGTAGCAAAGCTAGCCCTTTTTGCAGGAGGAGCATCTCCAGATCATATTAAGTAACGTACATTCTGCAACCGTCCAACAGCTGCACAGCGAAAATACGAGCACTCTGCAATCTCAGGGCTGGGCCCCACAACCCAATGCTTGTCGGTCCCAACCTTGGGATCGCACCAGAGTCTCAACCAACTCTGGTCCTGGGGTACCAGCAGGATCTTTCAGCAGAGGCGGCACCCTCTCCCAGGCTCAGCTCCCTATCCCTCCTTCCACCAGCAGCAGAGATCAACTTCCCAGAGGCCCATGTGAAGCATGCAGGCTGGGAGATGGTAGTAAGCGTTACCGTGTGACTGCTCAGAACCGGTTCTAACTTTTGGTAATGCCTACTTTGATCTAAATAAAACATGTGCTAAGTGGCCTGTGTGACGAGCCTCACTTATACTAAAGCCCCCTTTATGCCCCTATCCCAATGTAAATGAGCTCTACATTCATGTCTACTTTAAGGCTTCTTTAAACTGCCAGAGACCACTAACCTGAATGCAGGAAGAATGAGAGACAGACACCAGAATTGTGTTAAAAATAGAGGCCTCGCCTCTACATAAAGCTCAACATAATACATTCAGAAGGAAAGAGGAAAGGGGTGAGAAGGACAGAAATAAAGTCTTTCCTCCAGGGTTACTGTAACAATATTAGGTAAAAAGACAAAGGAAAAGAGAGGGAGCATATGGAACGTAGCCTCTCGTCTCCAGAGCTCCAGACCCCTTAAACCCGCATCCCTGGTTGGCAAAGATAGCAGTTATGTCTGCATAAAGATCTAGAGCTCTCTAAATATGTCTCAGTGCATATGAAAATCAAGCCTCTATGATTTATGACAGAGTGAGAAATTGCTTTATGATTGTCTTTTCAGCTTCCCGAGTACTTATTTGAAAGCAAACACCTCCTTCTTCCTTGACATTAACTCCAGGTGACTGAAGTGCAGGTTCTGCAGGTTTTTAAAGAGAAAAAGAAACATTGGGCTAAGGAACAACTAATGCACTAAGCATTGTTCTGCTGCAATTCATTAGTGCTCCCAGGGCATCTACATCTGATGCTATGTCACCGTCACAACGTGCTACATAGCGTCTGGGCAAAACCTGTGACGCCGCAGCTACGTTGCAGTAGTGATGCACTCCCTGTTATAGCATGTTGCTACGGCAATACTTAAAAATAACTGTGCATGGCACGTACGGCGCAGTACCAGTTGTTACTATAACTGCAAAAGGAAGTACTAAAAGATGGCGTAGTAACATGTAGACGTGCCCCCGGAGTAGCACCGTGACAAATTAATGAACAGATGAGGGACAAATATGTCTCATGCCACAGATTGCTTTAGGACATGGCTTAGTACCGTGTGTTTTTATAAATAAGTTATTTACCCAACTAGCTCATGTAAATATTTAACAGAGTTCATTATAAATACTGACCCGCAGTCCGAATGTCAAATGAAAGACCAACTGTGTTTTGCCAAAGCACTGACCTCTGTTCCAGAAAGATCTCATAATTGCAGTGATAATTCCATAAGTCTGCACTGGTTTGTCATTCCTCTGTGACCTTTCGATCTCACTCCAACTCCTACAGAAGAGATGTCAACATTACAAACACACCCTCCCTGCTCGTTTTTCCAGTAAGAAGGTCAAAGCTTAAATGGCCCTTGGAATTGGAAAGACTCTCTCAACCTGTAAAGGCGGTCCTCGCAAATCAGGATAAAAGCACATCAGGGTGATAAGAGTAGAAACTGTCTGGTTGCTAACTGAATGAGTAAATTTGTCAGACCTATCAGCCTGGCAGTTCTGGAAGAAAAACAGAAGAGGATTTATTTGAGCTTTTTACATAATAGAAGACAAAAATTGAGGCTGAGGTATAAAAATCAGTTAGTTTGAACTGCTGATATTTATTACATGTACCTCTTTGTGGCAAAAGTCAGCAGTGTGAATTCAGGATGATTGGATCAGGCACAAATGTAGAAGCACCAAAATGCTGAAACCTATTTCATTTCACTTACTTACGTGGCAGTTATCCAGCCATGTAAATGCCATTTTTGGCAGTTACGTACGACTTCAGAATCTATGTTACCCTCTGGTGCCATTCAGGTGTGTAAAGTTTAAAAAAAAAAAAAGATTCAGCCCTAAATCTTTCCTACATCTTTTTGCAAGGCTTTGTATTATAGATGTTGTATAGCTATCTACTGTATTGTAGATACTACCTAGGATCCTGTTCTTCCCCACTTTACCAGTAAAAAATTATTCTTTACGGCAAACCGAATATTTGTTTTCCTACAATATGCCAGCTACAATTATTGAGACAGGATGCTGGGCTAAGAAAAGAGTAGTGCAAGGTGCAGTGAACACACACACACACACACACGAAGATGATCAGAAAATGGAGTCCTTTCCATAGAAGTTCTTGGCTTTTTTGTCCAAAAAAAAAAAAAAAAGACAAAATAAATTAGCCGAACACAGGTTTTATTTTTCGTTTTCAGGGAAAACTTTTGATATTCTGTTTTTTGATAAAACAGGATAAAGGTAAAAAAAAAAAATAACATTTTTTTAATGTCAATGTTTATCCAGAGCTAATATAAATATGTGCAAACAGAGAGCAGAGGCCACCCAAATACAGCTATGACTCTCCCTTCTCAAAGGAATCCAGTTCATTTGTTTGGAATTTAATTCCTATTGCACGTGTGCACTGAATTTTCTTCATGTCAGTTTTCCCATATACTTAAAGGTTTTCAGGATCAGGTTTGAAATAAATATTGCCTCCCTTAGGTCCAAATAAATAAACCAGCGAGGTGCCTATT
This sequence comes from Gavialis gangeticus, assembly GCF_001723915.1. Classification (NCBI taxonomy): domain Eukaryota; kingdom Metazoa; phylum Chordata; order Crocodylia; family Gavialidae; genus Gavialis; species Gavialis gangeticus. Next base: position 3,946,038 of record NW_017728997.1, read on the forward strand.
AGAACTTCCTAAAGCTCTGAGGGTGCCTAATTTTCACTTATATCAATGGGAATTTGCTGGATCAAGGTCTTAATGAACGATTTCATTTACTATTCATTATTTTTAAATCTGATCAAGTACTGGACTACAGAATATTTATTCAAATTTTGTTTTTCACGCTGGTACATGTACAAAGAAAATTCTAAACTTTTTTCATCAAGCTTTTCTTCAATGAATAATGCTCAACTCTTGTACTGAAACCATTTTAGAAGGTAAAAATTGTAATCGGATATACAATTGGTACTCTCATTTATTTTAAACAACCGTAAGCTATAACTTGCCAAGTTAATTTACCTACATTATTTACTACAAAAATGAAATTATATTAGCATATCAAATTAGCATATTTGTCACTTATGTAGCATATGTTAGTTGGCTAAATCACCCAATCAGGGGACAGATTACAAACCATGCGACTTCCAGAGCTAGCTACAGCTATGATAAATTTTGAAATTTGCTTTCAGGGATTATTGAAGCACAAGTAATGCTTCAACTGTGAGGTATTTTTGGATAATGATTTTGAGAAGGATTATGAAGAAACTCAAAATGAAATTCACCTACAAATTGCAATGAATATTCTCAGAAAAGTCATTATACTGCCAATTCTAGCCAGTATGTCCCCTTATAGAAATGTTACCACCTTGTTTATTACTTCTATTAAATATTCCTATTGTCTCTTCTTTGCACCTTTTAAAGAACCGGTGCAACACCTGCAGTCTTTTGTGATTTTGGAATCACAACCTTTACAATCATTCCCATGGCAGCCACAATTATGTGTCAAGTTTCAGAGACAGCTGAATGGCAATTTTATAACATTCAGCATTTCACACTGCTAACAGGCATGAGCAAATGCTGCGTAAAGTCGTTAATCTGACCCCCTTGGAGAATGTTGTGATAAGAATTTATGGATACATTACCTACACTATTCAACACAATATAATGTTATTCCTCATAATGTAATTCATAGAAATTATTTCCCAGAGTGATTTACAGAGTTATATAATATAGTGATAAAGTTAAAATAATAGCAGAGGGACAGAGAAATCAGGAGATATAACCACTGAAGAAGAAATATATTTTCAAATATGATTTGCAAATAGATGGTGAATCAATGAGGTAGAGAGACTGAAGAAGGATACGTCTAGGGGAAAAGATGGCTAAGGAATAAAAAGTGGGTTATTTGACAAGGTTTGTATGCTCAGTTAAACTGCTATTTCTATGTGCCTGTCTGCAATTATTTATCTGTAAATGATTCAGAATTGGATCCAAACATTGCTCAGGAAGCCTAACAGTACTAGAATTTCAGCTTCTTCTAGTTACTGTGGAAATCCAGTCGTGTGGTGGCCATAGAAGGAAATGCCAGCCAGTGCAGAAGTGACTTATATCAGTGGAAGTGTCTGAGGATGATGTAGGGTAGACCTGAAAAGCCTTGTTCAAAAAGCAGCTTGCATACACACATGCTAGATAGCAGTTTTCCCTTTGTCATGCCAGCGATTCTCAACAAGGGTGCCATGGCACCCTGGGGTACCTTGACATCCTTTCAAGGGTGTCATGGAGTGCTATGCATTGTAAGCTGTGCAAACATGAGTCACAAAATAAACCCAAAGATTTCAAATAGGAATCCATTGTTTGAAAAACATTCTAACCTGTTGTGGGCCGAGTGTTTTGCAACAGAAAAAGTGCTCTGTTGTTTTTCCACAGTCAAAAACCAAGTGAAAACTAAGAGTTGGCATTTTCTGAGGGATGCCTCAAATCCAACAGGGTGCTTCAAGTCTAAGAAGGAGTGCCTTGAGCTCAAAAATATTTAGAACCACGGTGTTATGCAAATATAAGTATTAGGAGCTACTTTTGTGTACAGGACTGCACTGTTAAATTGCATTTAGATGTTACTTATATTTGCAACTTTCCTTGAACGCCATGAGAAGCCTAAGATGGAATATATCCATCACATACTAAGCAGAGGAAGATAGACAATAATGTGCACAAATATTATCAGGAAACAGAGACTTAATAGTAGGGATAAAGAGAGTTATATAGATAATGGGATTTATCTCAATGATTCATGTGTGCTTTACAGAATAGCTTCACTGGTGTTGCTGAAAAGAATGACACCAGATACAGAACATACATTTAAGCCCTATTTGAATTCCATGGGTGGTATTTCGAATGTTACTGGAATGACGCAGAACAAGGGTACATAGCTCTATGTTGTGCTGCCTGCAGTTAAATATTAAAAATACATTCACTGTTAGCATTGCATTTACTGTTGGACAGTACTGTACTAGGAACAGTCCTGCTACTTCCATGCTGTAAAATACTTTCTGATATGCCCTCATTAGAGTAACTTAAATATCTATTCTCATTTGAGTAACTTAAACATCCACTTTACAAACACATAGTTGAAAATAGTTTCCTAATCTGCTGCTCTTGCAATCTATGTGACAAGGTGTTCCCCAGTCAGGGACACTGAAGAGTGAAATCCTGATACTCCTGAAGTTAATGGCACAACGATTGCTGATTTTACTCCTCATGTGTTATACAGCTGCAAGTTGATGACAATGTTCAGTACAGGTTAGCTTGAACCAACCTTCCAGATGCGTAAATTGTATAACAGGCTGCCAAGACTGTAACAGCCCTGCATTTAGGGGTAATTTTAGGGGTAATCAAAATCTATGTCTGATGCAAAATGACAGCACCCCCACAGCCATAGCCACAGCCATTAAATCATCTGTATGTTCTTCATGGACCTTGTTGTCCAAGGGGGTTATTTCTCTCAAGTAAATAATCTTAGCCTTAGCTCTGCTGCCTTTAAAGTACCATCCAGTCCAGATGAAGCAGTACAGATAATGAGTAACCTGGTAATTGGAAAGGTCAGAAGCAGACTACTTTACCTCAAAACAAGTGGGGAGCAGAAAGACAATCATGTTCTATGTAGTTTCGGACCATCTAAAATAAATGAATATGTATATGTAGTCCAGCCTTAACTGAAATGCAATTCAGTAATGATACTTCTTTTAGAGGAAACTGCATCTGCTGTGTAACATCAGTGATTCAAGAGAGTTTTAACCAGGATATTGTCTTTTAGGCTAGGGACAGGCATTCAAAAAACCTGAGCCTGAACTAATTCAATTTTTGCAGGTTAGTCTAACCTGCCTAGGTTGAACCGATTTGCAAGTGTACAGGCATTCCCTCTGGACTGAAGAAATGGAGGCACATGCCTGTAATAGCTCAGGCTAGAAGTTGGGGGGTGCTAGACCAGTCCTCCCTTCCCTTCCATAATGCTGAGCTGAGAGGGAGCGGGGGTGGCCAGGCCCCAGAAGGGGGCTCTGATTAGGGAGGGCCCAGGCCTGCATAGTCCCAGGCATTTCCCCAGTCACTGCTCAAGGGGTGAGAGTGTTGCCAGCCCCCAGCCCCTGGCTAGCAGTCTGAGGCAAAGGGTGTGTGTGCAGTGTATGCATCTGTTGATAATACTAAGCTTTTCAATCTTCCTCTCCCTGTTTCTTCATACTTTCTGCAAACCTGGCAAGTGAGGGAGCCAGCACAAAGCTGATAACACAGAGTTTAGCAGCACATCAGGAAAACAGAAGCCTCTCTCATTAGTTCAAGATCTTCTTAAATAGCTTTTTTCAAGGAAGGAATGGAAGGACATTGCCAGCTGACCTGTTGATTAGCTCCAAAAAGCCTTGAGAAGATACTGTCCTGTTTGGCTTTGTCCTGTCCCAGTGAAATTGGAGATATACACACACACACAGATACCTCTCAGTATTAGCTATCATACTACATGCCAGCTAGGGTCTGTGGGGCTGGGGTCCATAATGTGGGAGATGGGAGGGATTCATGTTTAAGCAGTGAGTGGGGGCAGGGGGTGGAGAGGTAGGGCAGGGAGAAGCTGCTATCTTCTGGATGTAGTCTCCACCTCCTTCACAGCCAGCCAGAGCTCTGGGTAGAGAGGAGAGGGGTGGGAGCAGACAGACCAGCCCAGGCCTGAAAAGCAGGCTGGGATGCTGGGGGACTCTGATTTAACTTAAACCAGGAAGGGGTCTGGGACAGAAGTTCCATAAAACACTTTGACCCAAATCAGTTAAGTATGATGCTACATTCACCCAGGTTTATCTTAATCCAGTTTCAGCCATTTTGAAACTAGTTTATGTGCACTGAACTTATGTTCTGTTATAGGTTTAAACCAGTTTCTGATCACTTAAACCCGGGTTATGTGCAGTGTCTGTCCCTAGCCTTAGGAATGGACAGCTCCCACATTTACCCTTATATCATGGCATGCAAGGAGCAAGCAGCAGTAAAAAGTCATACTGTGGTAATCTACAGGAATCTGGGGTAGAGTTGTCCCAGAAAAAAAGAAGAGTAATATTACACTGTTAAAAGTTACACCAGTGCAACTGTTGTGTATCTGCTTCAAGCCTGGACTAGACATATATAAGATGTAAACAGTCTATTACTGACTCCCCTGCCACCTAGGGAAATACAATGTGATAGTGCTCATTGATTTCCATGGGTACTTGCTCCAATCATCTTTTCACTTCAGATGCTGCTGTAACTGACATAGCAGTTCACATGACAGTCCTATTTTGAATCTTCCAGCTAATACTTCTTCCTATTTATCAGCCAAAGTAAGTTTACAGACAGTAGTTGGTCAATACTGGGCACATCTACATATTCAGTAATGCACTGTAGTTACTGCATATTAAGTTTACTACTTGTATAATCAAGTACTAAATCAATGTGCACTAACTGGTGTTACTGCACAGTAGCACTGATGCACATCTTTTTTGTTATGCTACCACACAGTAGCATAATAATAATGTGCAGTAGCATATTAGCACTGTTTGTGTTCTGACATGCTACTGCACAGTATTACTAGGCTGTTGCACAGTTAGCATCTCATGTAGATGCACCCACTGTCTTTAACTCCTCACCAATGGCACTGAGAATACATGGCAGCAACTGAACCCACGTGGAAGCCTTTAGATTAGCATTCATAGAAAGACTTGAAGTCAGCAGACTTGCATTTGTCAGTCTCTTTCACTTCTGATAGTATCAGTCTTCCAGGACATAATTTTACTTCAAATAATAGTAGACTGTCTCAATGTGTTACACAATAATTTTCCCATGCACTGAGCTGAAAATGTGCCCTGCATTTAATACTGACATCAGAAAGTTTGTGAATAATATTTTACAATAAAGATATCCTATTTAAATCTTATAAATGGGTTTGGCAGGAAAGAATAAACCAAGAGAGAAAGACACTTTTTCTCTTTTGGCTGATCATGCTAAAGCTGTAATTGAGCAATTCTTAGTTCACTAATACCCTGGGTGCGTGAGCAATCATAAAAGATGAGTCAACATTAAAATCTTTTATGTGAGAGATTCTGGTCTTTTCAATTACCATTGTTTCCAGGGCTAGGGGCAGAAATTACACATAAACTAGTATAAGTGATCAGGAACCAGTTCAAATCTGTAACACTGTAGAAATTCAGTGCACATAAACCACTTTAAAAACAGTCAAAACTGTTTTAAGATGAACCTGGATGGATGTAGTATTAGACTTAACTGAAGACTTGAAAGTCTCTGGGCTAAGGTTAGAGGGGAGAGCAACAAGGGTTATGTCATGGCAGGTATGTGCTATCAAACACCAGACCAGGAGGATGAGGTAGATGATGCTTTCTTCAGACAACTAGTGGAAGTTTCCAGATCACACGCCCTGGTTTCCATCGGGGACTTCAATTATCCTGACATTTGTTAGGAGGGCAATACAGCAGTGCACAGGCATTCTATGAAGTTTTTGGAGAGCGATGGAGACAACTTCCTAGCACAAGTGCTGGAGAAAACAACAAGGGGCCATGTTCTTCTCAACCTGCTGCTCACATACAGGGAAAAATTGAAGGGAGATGTGGAAGTGGCTGGCAACTTGGGCAGCAGTGACCATGAGATGATCAAGTTCAGGATCCTGACAAAAGGAAGAAAGGAGAGCAGTTGAGTATGGACCCTGGACTTCAAGAAAGCAGACTTTGACTCCCACAGGGAACTGATAAGCAGAATTCCCTGGGAGGCCAGCAGCACCATACCTAGAGTCTTGGTGGCCCCGGCTGAACTTTTAGTATTAGGCTCCCCTTCACTAGAGACAATAATAACAATTTTAAAATTACTATTTTCAGGCCCCCTTTCTGTCCAGGCCCTGGGCCGGCCACCCAGTTCGCCTATGCCTGTGTTCAGCCCTGGAGGTCAGTCTGAGGTGGAAAGGAGTCAAGGACAGCTGGCTGTATTTTAAAGAAACCTTACTGAGGGTGCATAAACAGACCATCCCAATGTGTAGGAAGAATAGCAAATATGCCAGGTGACCAATTTGGCTTAGTAGAGAACTCTTTGGTGAGCTTAAACACAAAAAGGAAGCTTACAAGAAGAGGAAGCTTGGCCAGATGACTAGGAAGAAGTATAAGAATATTCCTGGGGCATGCAGGGTTGAAATCAGGAAGGCCAAAGTGCAACTGGAGTTGCAAGGAATGTGAAGGGTAATAAGAAGGGTTTCTACAAGCCAGCTAAGGGAATATGGGTTGCATGAATGGATTGTAAGGTAGATAGAAAGCTGTCTGGATTGTTGGGCTCAACAGGTAGTGATCAATGGCTTGACATCTAGGTGGCAGCCAGTATCAGGTGGAGTGGCTCAGGTGTTGCTCCTGGGGCCAATTTTGTTCAATATCTTCATTAATGATCTGGAAGATGGGATGGGATGTATGGATTATACCCTATGCAAGTTCATGTATGACACCAAGGTGGAGAGTGTGGTAGATACACTGGAGGGTAGGACTAGGATTCAGAGTGACCTAGACCTAGACAAACTGGAGGATTGGGCCAAAAGAAATCTCAACAAGGACAAGTGCAAAGCCTTGCACTTAGGATAGAAGAATCTCATGCATCAGTACAGGCTGTGGACCGACTGGCTAAACAGCAGCTCTGTGGAAAAGGACCTGGGGGCTTACAGTAGACAATAAGCTGGATATGAGTCAACAATGTGCCCTTGTTGCCAAGAAGGTTAACAGCATACTGGTCTGCATTGGTAGGAGTATTGTCAGCAATTATTCCCCTCTATTCAGCACTGGTGAAGCCACATCTGGAGTACTGTGTCCAGTTTTGGGCTCCACACTATAGAAAAGATATGGACAAGTTGGAGAGAGTCCAGTGAAAGGCAATGAAAATGGTTTGGGGGATGGGGCACACGATTTATGAGGAGAGGCCGAGAGCACTGGATTTAGTTTGGAGCAGAGAAGACTGAGAGGGAATTAACAGCAGCTGAAGGGTGATTCCAAAGGGTTCTCAGTGATGGCACATGATAGAACAAGGGACAATGATCTCAAGTTGCAGGAAGGGAAGTTTAGGTTGGATATTAGGAAAAACTGTCTCACTAGGAGAGAAGTGAAGTGTGGGAATGGGTTACCTAGAGAGATGGTGGAATCTCCATCCCTGGAGGTTTTTAAGGCCCAGCTTGACAATGCCCTGGCAGGAATGATCCGGTTGGTGATGGTCCTACTTTAAGCAGGAGGTTGGACTAGATGTGACCTCCTGAGGTCCCCTTCCAAATCTAGTTTTATATGGTTTTATGATGTATGTTAAATCAGTTTATTCGACTTCTGTCCCAGGATCCCCTCCAGATTCAAGTTAAGTCACAATCCCCCAGCATCCCAAGATTCTTTGCACTTCCCCTGTAAATCCCCCTTCACAGGCAAGGTGGGCTAGCTTTGGCCCAAGCTGTCTGCTTCAGCCTGGCAGGGAGATGCGCTCTAACACCCCCAAGCTTCTGGCCTGGGCCACTGCAGGCATGTGGCTGCATTTCCCGAATCAAAAGTGAATGTCTGTTCATTTGCTTATTGGTTCAGTCTATGCAGCTTAGACTAACTCATGAAGATTGAACTGATTCAGCCTTGGGCTTTTTGATGGTCTGTAATTATCCCAGAAATAATGGGGATTGGGGGTTTGCAAAATTATGCCTTAGCCAATTATCTTTTTCTAATCCCTTCAACTACTGAAGTTAACAAAACTCTCAAGAACTTAATAAAAAAACTGAATATTCCTCTGAAATTACACTGAGAAGATATGCTTAAATGTGCTTTTTTAACCTCCCCAAACAATAAGGGTGCAGACATTCACAACTAAAGAAGCACTTAAAAATGGCGAAGTGCTGCAAAAATGACCCTAGAAAAAAAGAGGGACCTGCCAAAAGTGCTTCTTGAAGCACCTGCATTCTCCTCAGGTATTCCTCAGTGCTCCAAGGGGCAGACCACCACTGAGCACTGTGCTGGGCATCCAGCTGTCCACAGGAACTCTGGAGGCCAAGACACACACCACTTCTTGCCTTTGCAGCCATTCAAAAGTACTTGAGGAGCAGACGGCACATCTATACAGTGCTGAAATGTGCCAAATTTGAGATCCCCTAGGATTCTGAGTGCTTCAAATGAAAGTGTCCATATCCTGAACTTCTACTATTAAGATTTATCCTTATCTTGATTATTTCATGTCAGATTGTCTAGTTTGTAACTATTGTTCTCTTTGACTTGGAAGCTGAAACGAAAAGCAAAACTGAAACAACACCATTGACTTCTGATGTAAATCCTTGCAAATTGTGAGGAAGCAATGAGTTGTTTTAGATCTGGCCTAAACTTGTCTGTAATCAGAAAGGAGGGGTTTACAATTACTAGAGCTTAATATAATCTTAGTCAAGAGTTATTCACTTTGAAGCCACATACCATGCACTTTAGCTAAATGTGGAAAAAAACATTAAGTAGAGAGCATCACAATGAGGAGCATCAAAACTTTTTCCTATCTCAGGAGCACTGAGCTGTCAATTGCAAAAAATAATAAAGACAGATCTCAGCTTCTCTCAAATCAAACTGACACAAAAGAGGTGAGTATTGGTGCAAGAGAAAAAAATGCCAATCCATTCCTCCCCTCAAAAATCACAATATAACAAAATAACTCAAGGTTTAAAACAGGAAATCATTTATATAATGTTTTGTTTAAATTTCTTCTGAGATAAAATGTATCAAATGGCTTATATTCATAAAGCCATTATTAAATATGTGAAATTTCCCCAATTCCTCTGTCTTCTAAGACAACAGTGAGCATAGAATGCTGGTGATTTCTATGTTGAAAATAAGATTATCACTGGAATAAATATCAACTGAAAAGAGATTCTCCAAAAAACACCATTACTTGAACTATTATATATCCATAAGTTCATTTCTCTTCTAAACTAAATGTTCAAAAATATAATAGACATGGAACACAGAATTACAGCCTGATACTATTAGTATGTCATTTTAAGCAATAAGAAGTTTCAAAGAAAAACTGTCAAAAGCAGATGAAGGTTTAACCTCTATCCCATGAAGGTAACAAAGACTCTCGTCAACTTTCATGGAGTTTGGAAAAAGTCATGATTCAATAAATACTTCACTGTTCAGCAACACATCAAGCTAATGCTTAAGTCCCTTTGAAAACAATGGGATTTAAGCAATTCTGATGTGCAAGCAACACATCATAGCTGAACAGTCTCTTATGAACTGCTAGTATCAACCTTGGCATTCTTCTGGCAAAGGAAAGTGGAGTTCTAAGTGGAGACTACAACATACTCCTTGTGTATAGTATGTCCTTTAGATTACTACTTAAAAACAGTTTTCTGATTGTCTGGACCTTAATGATCCCATGACACTTAAAAAAGGCAAGTGGTTGATAACATTTCTATGGACAAAGTTTTCCTTCTACCCAACTCTGGTACTGGCAGCATTTTATTTGGTAAATAACACATTTGCAAGGCCCATTCTTCTCGCCCAATGATATGAGCTAACTTTGAAGTAAAGAACAGTGAGCATAAAACACTGGACATTTCCACAGCTTGATTTGGGGACAGCTTATTACAGTTGGTACTGGTCAATGTGTTGATAATACATTTTTGGTATTCAGTGTAGCAGTGCCTACAACCCTAGGGATAAGTGGTACTGTGCATTGAGAAGATGCTACTGAATATCAAAATAGTTCTATAATGTTCTGACCATGCTATTAGAAGGTAGAAAGGAATGTTTGGTAAATAATGCCTCTCAAAGCTCAGATCTGAGTTCTAATCTGAACTGTCCTGGATTACAGTATATGAGATTCTGGGTACTCAGCTGGGCTCATCAATTAATATTATTGCACTGTAACTTATTTAGAACTTTTCCTCACTTTTTGCATGGGGAAAAGCTATAGGTTTGATTAAATGGATCTTTAAGAGGTGAACCATAACTCCAGAATGGTGTCATATATGACTAAACTGGCCAGCTGTGGCCTCGGCTTCACCACAGTCCACTGGCTGGGGAACTGGCTCCGTGGTCAGACACAGAGGGTGGTGGTTGATGGATGTCAATTGTCGTGGTGCCCTGTAACTAGTGGGGTCCCTCAAGGCTCTGTCCTTAGACCTATATTATTTAACACCTTCATTAATGATGTGGACATTGGTGTCAGAAGCGGACTGGCCAAGTTTGCCGACAACACCAAACTTTGGGGTAAAGCATCCATATCTGAGGACAGAAAGGCTCAGGAAATGGGTGGATGAGAACCTGATGGTGTTTGACACCAAAAAAATGCAAGGTTCTCCACCTTGGGAAGAAAAACCCGCAGCATGCTTATAGGCTTGGCAGTGCTATGCTGGCTAGCACTATGGATGAAAGGGACTTGGGGGTCATGGTTGACCACAAGATGAATATGAGCCTTCAACGTGATGCTGTGGCTAGTAAAGTGAGCAAAATGCTGGCTTCCATCCATAGATGCTTCTCAAGCAAATCCCAGGACATCATTCTCCCATTGCATTCGGCCTTGGTGAGGCTGCAGCTGAAGTACTGCATCCAGTTTTGGGCTCCACAATTCAAAAAGGATGTGGAGAAGCTTGAGAGGGTGCAGAGGAGAACCATGCACATGATCAGAGGTCAGGAAAACAGGCCTTATGATGAGAGGCAGAGAGCCATGGGACTCTTCAGCCTGGAAAAGCACAAGCTCAGGGGTGATCTGATGGCCGCCTATAAGTTTATCAGGGGTGTACACTAGGATCTGGGGGAATGCCTGCTCACCAGAGCACCCCAAGGGAGGACAAGATCGAACGGTCACAAATTCCTCCATGACCGTTTCAGGCTGGACATAAGGAAGAACATCTTTACTGTCCAAGCCCCCAAGGTTTGGAATAGACTGCCACCAGAAGTGGTTCAAGCACCCACTTCGAACGCCTTTAAGAGAAATTTGGATGTTTTATCTTGCTGGGATCCTATGATCCCTGCTGACTTCCTGCCCCTGGGGCAGGGGGCTGG
>NW_017728997.1:3962415-3967718 GCF_001723915.1 Gavialis gangeticus
AGGTGGTTCAAGCACCTACTTTGAACACCTTCGAGAGACATTTGGATGTTAATCTTGCTGGGATCCTATGACCCCTGCTGACTTCCTGCCCCTGAGGCAGGGGGCTGGACTCAAAGATCTTCCAAGGTCCCGTCCAGCCCTAATGTCTACGAATCTATACTGAGGGCATGAGTAATTTCTGTGGCATTAAAAGTAAATTCCAATTGAATAAAGCTAAAGAGAAAAAATAGGTTTTTGTTTTTAATTGGACAAGCTGAGACCTTTGAAACCAAATGCATTTTTACACATATACAGTTAAAATTAGCATTAGCTGCTCATAGCATATCCATTCTTCAACCACCCTCTTCAGCAAGCCTGTGGTTGTTCAGCATGAATCACTTCCATGCTGATTCACACAATAGCTCACACTTGGAGGTGGCCAATAATTCAATTAGCTTGACTGAATTCAGAGTTGTATTTTATCTCAATAATACAGCATTTGGAGCGACAATAATTTCCTTTGACTGTTGAAAAAGGAGCTTCTCCATAATAAAAGCACAAGTGGTCAAAATAAAAAAGGGTGGCATTTATTAATTGGATTACATAGAATGCTATGAAAGAGTTATTATCATAGCCATAAAAAACACAGAGAGTAATCTGAAGCCTTAGTTGGGCAGAAAACGATTTTTAACTTGACCTTTATGGAACCTACACTTTTTAATATGTAAATGAACATGCAAAACTTGGGCCCAATCCAGGAACTTCAAAAGCAGCATGGAGCTTCTTCTTTTTTTTAAGTCCATTCTGATTTAAAATGTCTTTGAAGATCTCTTATTGCCACCAACAAAAATCTTTGAGACACCAGTTAAGATTTTTTTCAGGACACCAAAGTGATTCTATGGCCTAAGTCCAAAAATGCAACCTACCGTATTTACTCAATTATAAGATGATGTTTCCCTCCCACCCACCCCCATTCAACATGGGGAAGACCAAACCTCATCTTATGATCACATACAACTTATCTGAAACCAGAAAATGCACATGGCCACCCAGCAGAGAGGGCCTGAGTTCCCAATGCATGATGAGGCTCCAGGTAATTGTAGGGGGGGATACAGCATACAGTGAGACTCCTAGTAGTGGCAGCAAGAGATCCAACATATGGCAAGACTCCCAGCAGTGGTGGAAAGGGACCCAGCACAAGGCAAGGCAGCCAGCACGTGGTTGCAAAGGACCTGGCAGCAGCGACAAGGGACCTAGAACGTGCATGGTGATGACGGATGTAGCATGTGAAAAGGGACCCAGAAGTGGTAACGAGCATGCCAGTGAGGGATCTAGCACTCAGCAAGACTCTAGTCTGCAGCAGCATTGGAACCGGCATACAATGAGGCACCTTACAGCAGCAAGGCAAGTGGCAGCAAGGCACCAGGCAGAGGGGCAAGTGGCAGGGGAAAACCCAGCAGAGTAGTAGGGAAAGCAGCAGATCACAGGGCCTGATCATCACTGACTGGCAAAATTTAAAACCATAGAAAGCCATGATAAATTCTGTGGGAGGCAGAAAACCCTCATGATGGATCATATACAAAAAAGAGGAAGTAGCAGTACAAATATGAAGATACCAAAAGCAATGAGGTGCAGCTATGTTACAAACTTTAAAATGAAGATTGTAAATTATGCAGAAAAACAAACAAACAATATAGATTAAGTTAATGTTTGAACTGAATTGAAGCTAATGTTGAATTTATGACTTACTGGTATTGCTATAGCTTTTGTCAGTACGTCTACTCATAAAAATACAACCAAATTAAAATCTTTCCTTGCATGGAATCTAATTATGGGAGGAGAGGGTCAACTTAAGTTAAGGCCCATTAGTAGTTTAGATTTCAATGAGACTTAGATTCTGATGGGACAGAATTTACAATGCTATTTAGACATCTAACTCCATCTGACTTTCAGTTTTCATGAGGACAAGGGCCCAAACTCAAACAGGTTTTGAATGCATGCTTAAAACAAGCAAGTAGGAATATATCTCTGCAGCCTAGTGAATATGGAAATCCCCACTGGGAGGCAAGTCTTGACTTCTAGCTCCTATTGCCAGGACTTTTAAAGTTGTTTATAATAAATAGTTACTGAAAGGACTGGAACACAGGCAACAGAGGCTTGCTTCCTCTTGCTGCTATCCTCCTAGCCCTGTGACTCTTGCATTCTTGAATGCCCCATGGCAATTCTTTTGCTTTCTAAACACACTAACCACTTGGACACTGGGCAGACAGTGGGCACCATCACTATCACTACCAGAGTTGCTTCATTTAGGACTCAGACAGAGCTCAGGTGCTTTGCTGCAGCAAACTGAATCGTGACATAGCTTAGGCAGGAGCTAGGGGACTAAATGCTCCATGTGAATCACTTCTGTTAGGAAGTTCTGAGATACAGGTATAAGAAATGTTTCAGTCTAAAATACAAACACTTCACGAGTTTTGTGTCTACTGGAGAAGGTCAGTTTGAATCTCTTTTGCCACCACAGGTGGCTAACTCTGCCTAAACTCCATTTAGGTTCCTAAGGTACCAACTAGAATCTGCACCACGGTAGCTAACCTTGATTTGGCATCTTTGTAAACACCACTAGGTATCTTTCTGCATCTCTAGGGACTGAAATGCCTTTGTAAATCTGGCTCTGACTTAGGGCTCCAAAGTCACTTAGATGTTTTTAAAAACTCTATTCACTAACTGTCTGGCTGCATGACACTTCAGCTGTACTCCATTCAATAATGTACCACAGCACTGCATGTTGTTCTATATTCCAGAGTTCTGATCAACATAATATGAATATTATGATCAACTGAATATGACTGTGCTGTAACTATGGGAATGGAAACATGCAAAATGCTGAGAGAACTGGAATACTGATGGCCTTTAATTGGGCTGTTTCTTACAGTCACACTGGGTACTAGAATGGGTTCTTATTAATCACTCTGGGCATGTCTACACATTCATTAATGCACCATAATTACAGTGCATTAAGTTTACTATCTGTAACAACAGGTTCTAAATACACCATAATCTGTGCTAGTGAGCATAAGCACAAATGAACTGGTTTTTGGTGATGCTACGGTGCCTTACACTAAATTTACTACACATCATCATGGGCTTTGCCCGCCATGCTACAGTAGACCTAGTCTTCTGTACATTAAGCATCTTATGTACCCTCTGTGCAGTAAAACAAAGGAGAGAACAAGCACAATGTCACTACACCTAACAATGTTCACAGACTTAACTGATAAATGACACCCTTAAGCACATAATTCTCTTTACCAGGGATCCTAGTTTTCTGTGCTAAAAATAAAAATTCTCCAATTAAAAAAAACATATAAATCAGCATTTTTCCATAGAGAGAGCCCCCCACCCCCACAGTGATTGGCCGAGAGGCCTTGCTTTTGGCTCCGCCCATCACTGCTGACTGGTCAGAAGAGTTGCCTTTCATGCAGCCCCGCCCCTTACTGCTGATTGGTGGAGAAGGGTGGCACCACACGATGGGCAGCCCTCTTGGCCTATTAGCAGTAGATGGGGGAGGGGTGCCATCTTGGCTACTTCCCTATGTGCCAGAAGCTTTTCCCCTTGGTGGGCTGCTGCAGCTGTAAGAACTTCCAGCGCCCACTGGAGAGCCAGAATTTTATTTTCAGTAAAAACATTTTTTCCCGGCAATTCCAAAGAATCTCTGTAAAAATGCAAATTACACATTTTTCCACAGCAAACAGATGTCTAGGATCCCTGCTCATTACATAGAATCTTTCTATGCTATATAATACAATAGCATTGTTCATTATTCTTTGTATCCAGGGCCACGGTTGCAAACATTTCCTTTATTTCAGTAGCACTTTGCCAACTGTTAGGGGAAAAAGAACTGCAGTCTACATTACAATGTTTCTGCCAAGTACCAAGGTTATTGTAATGGAGCAGCAGCTTCAGTATAGTTAAGAATCCTCTTCTATTTTAAAGACCAACTCTGCTTTGTGCTGTATAACTCACAATATTATAGGAATTGTCCTAAAATATGGTGTGCCTCATGGAGAGAGCATTCCAAATCTGGGAACATTCAAATCTCAGGGTTCCAAGATTCAGCCCTGCAAAAACCAGTTTTTCTTAATATTGATGGACTCTACCCAAGTTTTTTTCAAGTGACCTAGGTGATTTAACCATGGTTCACATCATGTTCAAAATGTTCTCTGTTGCTTGACATTTAGCCCATCTAGAACACACGTAGCTACCAACTGTCCCTTGAGTATCAAAATTTAAAATGGTATTTGAGAAAGAGCTGGGCTCTCAGGATAAGTAGAAATTATATGACAAATAACACAGAGAGATTTCTTTTCCTTTACCTGTGTTAATAATACTAGATGATCATGCCTGTAAATCATAAAAAAAATCCAAATTTCCTTGTTTGCTAAAGCTGTTGCTCTTTTCAATTTCTGCCTTTGAATCTAAATGGAACTAAAAATCATACATTTGAATCTCTAAATGTGAAATCAAGTTCTGGATTCACGCCCTGAATGGGCAAGAAACCAAAAACACATGCTTAACTCTAAAAAGATACACCTATAACTACAACTAGTATGGTAAGTACAACCCTAAGTACTACTTGAAGCATTCCAAAAACTCACTTACTTAAAGTTAAGCATGGGCTTACATCCACTAGTGAATTGGGGCCTAACAATCTTTTGCGTTGAAGTCCTGTTTTGTGGCCAAAATACTGCGAGAGAAGGCAGAACTTTTTAATAAGTTCTTTGCCTCCGTGTTCCTGTCTGCTGACAATGGGGTGCTCTTGGTTGATAGCGTAGAGAAGCCCAGGAAGGATGCAAGTCCCTTGACTGTTAGTTCAGACCTAGTTAAGGATTACCTGGAGGGCTTAGATGTATCCAAGTCCACAGGCCCAGATGACCTTCATCTGCGGGTGCTGAGGGAATTGCCTGGTGTCATTGCGGAGCCATTGGCATGGCTGTTTGAGGACTCCCGGTGTTTGGGCCAAGTCCCTGAGGACTGGAAAAGGGCCAACGTGGTCCCGATTTCCAAGAAGGGGAGGAAGGAAGAGCCTGGCAACTACAGGCCAGTCAGCCTCACTTCTATCCTAGGGAAGGTCTTTGAAAAAAATTATCAAGGGCCACATTTGTGAGACCCCTGCAGGGGAAGTGATGTTGAGGGGTAACCAACACGCGTTCATGCCAGGCCGATCCTGCCTGGCTAACCTGGTCTCTTTCTATGATCAGGTAACAAAGAGCTTAGATGGGAAGGAGGAAGTCGATGTCATCTTCTTGGACTTCCAGAAGGCCTTC
>NW_017728997.1:3972718-3977335 GCF_001723915.1 Gavialis gangeticus
CCTACAACCTTATCAGGGGCCAGCAGCAGGGACTCGGGGAAAGTCTGTTCACCAGGGTCCCCCTTGGAGTCACCAGGAACAATGGCCACAAGCTGAGGGAGGACAGGTTTAGGTTAGATATTAGGAAGAACTACTTTACTGTAAGGGTGGCCAGAGCCTGGAATAGGTTTCTCAGAGAAGTGGTGCTCTCACCTTCCCTGGAAATCTTCAAGAGGAGACTGGATGGGCACCTGGCTGGGGTCTTATGACCCCTGCCACCCCCAGTGCTCCTTTCTGCCCATGGCAGGGGGTCGGACTAGATGATCTGTCTAGGTCCCTTCTGACTCATTGATTCTATGATTCTATGATTATCCATCCATACACATGCATAAGTACATACGCACTTTATTACTGAAATTCCTAATGAAAAGCTGGTCCATGATTTAGACCATCGCATTCACAGACAAACTTTGCAGGGAGCTCTCTGTTTAGTCTTCTTATAAAATAAGGCCAGGCTCATGAAGACACAAAAGCCATGATACTGCGGTGAGCGAGCACTAGAAGATAGGATATTGCAGACATATCACTCCTGACAGGGCTAAGCAATAGGTGAGAGAGATAAGTGGGGTTGGAATAAAATACGATTAAACCAGTCTTTTCCATTCTGTTTTGATTTAAAAGTACACAGTACAAACTATTCATCTTCTGTTTGGAAGCAGTAAATCAGCCGATAAAGAAGAGTGAAATGTAAGTAGGGTGCCAGAAAAGCCAAATCGGCATGCGTTGGCAAACTGCTTATGTAAAGAATGAAAATGGAATTAAATAACAATGCAGAAGTGCTGCCCTATCTTAGTGATCATCAGAATTTATGCAGGATTAGCACATGCACAAAAAGTAATGATAATAGACAAGACAAGGTGGAGGAAGCAAAGAAAATTTGCATCCTGGAACAGCCTAAGTATTGTGCTGCTGAAGAATTAATGTTGGCTCTGGGTCTAGTGTAGGCTGTCTGTTTATTTTTCTTTTTTATTCCACTGGGCTTATTACAGAAGTGCTGCAATTTAAAGAGTGCTTAGAAAGCTCTTCAAAACTTTCAAAGAATTCAGCATCACTCAGGTGACTGCTGAAAGAGAGCTCCGGATTGTGACCTGAATAATGGGCTATATCCAGGGAACATCCTAACAGTGTCCATTTCCCATTCTAGGGAGAACCTGGTAACATAAGCTGCCATTTGATACTTGAGTGCATTATAACAACTGCATTGGAGCGGATTGCAAATGCAGAGGGAAAACTTCAAGCATGGGTTTTCACCCTAGGTGAACAGACCCACTCTGAATGCTGTCATGAAGCCACGGTGGTTATTGCCTAGGTAGCCTCCTAAGCAAGCCCAAGAACACTATCGAAAAATAAGCCCAAGCCACTCACACCCAGTCAGAGCATTCTCAAACAGGCAAATTAGACAGCATGGATGGGCTGGAAGGAGCTCCGACATGTCCTGTCCCCAAAATAATGATTTCATGAAAACATGCCCATTCTCAACAGAAGTGGCCCTGACTCCATGCAGGACTTGAGCAAAACCCTGCTTTAAACAGTATGAAGACAACAGCTGAGCAAGAGGTAGCATATTTCATAACGATGGGATGAAAATCTTAAATGAAGTCATTGTTTTGAGGTTGGAATGCAGAATGAGGGAGTGACGCTGTTTAAAGCAACAGCAGGGTGAAATGAGAAGAAACAAACGGAACAGATGAAATAAGACAAGCCTGCACCTTTCATGCAACTTTACACCTATTAAGGAAGGTACAAGTGATACAGGTCTCTCTGAGGTCAAAGGCACTCAAAATGAAGGGTCAAATTAAATCAACTCCAAATGAAGGGGCTGGCAAATAAATCCAGGTGTGTTTTGACAAATTATACTAAATTAATCTGGTGAGAACAGATTCTTTCTTTGAGTCACATCATTCCTTTGTGCTGCTCAGGCAATAGGCAGGAAGTGTGGCCTTCAATGAAGGGAATGTATCAGGCAAAATCATTTGTCATCATGCTGCAGCAAACGCTTGGTGCTGCAAAATCTAAACCTACTCCTGGACCAGGCAGAGAAAGGATTGGAAAAGTATAGCCAGTCTTCCTTCTAATCTTCCCTTGCTCTTACATGTGTCATATTTGGATTGTTTGAGCTTCGGTGAATTTTTTTCTGAAGATTCAGACTGGCCAGGTAAGCAAGCCCCCTCTGAGGCTAATGACCTCGATACCATTCACCTATTACATCTGTCAAAGAGATTGCTTCTTTCTGTTACAACTGATGTGCAGGGAGGTAGAGAAGGGCTTGGGAGAGATGTGTTAGCTTAACAGAAGTCTGCAATTCTGAGAGAGGAAATAAAATGAGGGTAGAGGTAAAAATGGGTCTACATCATTATACTGGCAGTAAACTAGCTACCTGTACTGCAAACACATAGGCACTTCAAACATCATGCAAACAGTCCCCCCAAAATCAAATGCATATAAAGCTCTATTAACAGCTCTACCTTTTATGTCCAGATCACATTGCAAATATTGTAATAGGAAGGTAGAGATTTTGTAGTCGTGATGGTCGACCGATTTTGCAGTCGTGATGCAGTCGAGAGGCAAGGATATTTTTAAGCAATATCTTTTATTGGGCCAACTGCATAGTAGGGTGAGATGTTAGACAAGCTGTGAGTCACAAAACTGCCCTTCTTCAAGTCTTATATTGACATACAAGGACCACCCTCCCATCACTTTAATTCAGCAGTACTTCTTATTCTTACACTGTAATCTCTTTGGGATTGGGACCCGATCTAGTACCATGATGCCTCAGCTGCCTCACATACATAAGGGTAGACGTAAGCTACAGCCAGGCATTTGTAGACAAAGGGGGCACCTGACTGGAAAGGGACAAAGAAGAATAAGACAGTCATAGTATCATCCTGTCTCACCAGCAGCTTTTGTGCTCCCTGGGCAGTCCACAGCTCTTGAAACCATCTCCAAAGCACAATTACCCTCCTGAGAATCCTGAAAAAAATGCAGCCCTCCTCCCTTTCTAAACACAGGATGCACCATGACTGATTAGCTACAAAAACTATAGCTAAAGCAAACCCATATGCCAGATGTGCAGTTGCATGCATCTGCTTGGAAACACAAGATGTGTGGCTCGGAAGGACAAGCACAGAGGCAGAGAAGCTCAATCCAGAATGCATAGCCACCAATTCCAGAGTTTTACTTCAGAAACCAGAAAAAAGAACATGCCAGCAGATCTCCGCTAGTTGGGGAGGGAGATGGCTATTAGGCCTGTGCGAAGCAGCTAGTATTCATTTTGGATTCGGATTCAGCCAATGCGGGGGACAGTGATTCGGTGATTCAAATCACTGTCCTGAATCGATTCAGCTGAATCTCCAAATCAGACAGGCCCCACCCCCTGTCTGCTGTCCTATCCCTGGTAATGGCTGCCCTGCCCGCCCCAACTCCCAGCGCTTTTGGAAAAAAAGCCTCACTCACCAGCTGCTGCCAGGCTGGGGTGATCTCCACTGCCCCCCACTACTCTATGCTGCATGGGGAGCTCTGCACAAGCCCCCCAACCCCTGGCCGCTCCCCCAGCCCCCACATGGCTGCCCTGCCCGCCCCAGCTTCGGCCCTTTATGAAACAAAAACCCTGGGCTCACCAGTTTTTGCCGGGTGGGGGGGCGATCCTCGCTGCCCCCCACTGCTGCATGCCACATAGGGGGCTCTGCACAAGCTTCCCAAAGCCCCAAGGCTGCTGCCCCACACCCCCACTGGGTAGCAGCCTGTGAGTCGGGGCTTTTTTTTAACAGGGCTTTTTTTTAAAGGGCCGGGAGCTGGGACAGGCAGAGCAGCCATGGGAGAGCTTCGAATCAATTTGGATCTTTTTACTGGTCTCTTGGTTCGATTCAGGTTTGGATATTCGGCCACTTAATTGGGCCGAATCTCCTCCAAATAGATTAAGCACCCAAAGCTTCGCACAGCCCTAATGGATATGGAATGTGTGGCAGAAAGCCACCTTGGTTTCTCCCCAAAATCTCTGCCCTGTGACATTGTGATTAAAATCTCTGTGCTGTGACCATTTGATTAGGATGGGCCCAGCAGAGGAGACCACACCGTCAGCCTGTCTCTTTCGGTAACCTGAGCTGGCTGCATTCCTGAGGGAGGGGGGAAACCTGCTCCCTCTGCCTACGTGACTGGCATCAGCTACCTGGGTGAGGGGTTTCTACCTGGTGGGCTGGAATCTGCCTGGCAACTGGTGATGTATTTCAAATTGGTTGGCCGACAGCCAACCAGAGCTGGCCTCCACTGGACCAGGTGAATGAGGTCACAGGGGCTATATAAGTTAGGACTTCCCAGGAGGAGGGGGCGGCAGCCATGCAGTGTGGAGCAGCCATGCGGGGGACTCAGAGGAGCTTTACTATCTGAAACTGGCTTTCTCCCCCATAACTCATGAGCAAGGAACTGCCTGCCTCCAAAGGGAAACTTCACCGGCCTTTGGAAGATACTTGTGAGTAAGCTACTCGAGATCTGATTAGATATCTAGCTGGCAGTAACTCAGATGCGTGATCAAAAGGCTACCTCAGCCAGACTGTTTGCTCTTTAGGATTTCTAAGATATTGC
>NW_017728997.1:3977418-3977789 GCF_001723915.1 Gavialis gangeticus
TGTACCCTACTTTCACCCTACCCCTGTAATCAATAAAGTTCTCCTTTGTGACCAGTGTGGGAGACTTATTGAGGGGTGGGTCTAAATTATGCCTAAGAGACCCCTTAGGTCTGCGGACTAAGGGAGACTTTCCTTTTTGCCTCCGACTTGGGGAAATGCCCCAAGTGCCTGTACTGGGTCGAGTATCCATAGGACTTTAAGCTTGTGTTTCCCCGAGGACACAGGGCTGAGAGAGAGTCCGTTCTTGGGGTGGTGGCAGCTACGTTACCCCCAGGCTAGCGAGTGTGCTCCAGGAAGGGGGTCGGCCGGACATAAGGCGCCCCTAGGGAGGCATCCGGAGCCTGGAAGGTGGTCGGGCGCAGGGAGGTGGG
>NW_017728997.1:3982789-3985228 GCF_001723915.1 Gavialis gangeticus
CGCAGGGAGGTGGGCGGCTCAATGCAGAAGCGCCCCCTACTGGCCCGCCACAGGATGAATGTTGCATATAACCACCAGTACCTTGTATACACATTTAAAAGAATAAAATCAAGGGAGCAAAAGACAGTCTGCATGGACAAGAGCTCATGTTTCCTAACAGTATTAATCAAAGCAAGTATGAAGTAGGCTGGGGCATTTTTAGATGTTAAATTAGGATTTTTGGACAGTGAACAGAGAATTAGGGATGTTTCCCCCCTTTGTAGATCAAGAAACTTCTGGTTGAATAATCATATCCTAAAGCACAGTTTGTAACATACTTGGTTGGCATTAATTCTAGGGGCACATTGCCATGAGTATTCAATCAGACTGTTCAATTACATAGTAACTGAATGCTGACACCTACTGACATACAAAACCATCAGACTATAACAACACTGTTGCAAACTGATTGACATACATCATGCACATTATTTGGTCTCCCCCCAGCAAATTTAGCTATAAAAATGGCAGGATATATGCTTAGGTGTAATATGTTAAAACTTTAGACACAGGTACATGACGTAATTTTAAAAAAAATAAGTATTTACTTCAGGGGAAAATAATCCCTCACAGCAGTGGTAAGTGTGTGCCTATTGACTGGGCCAATAGGACAGCTTGAGGAAAGAGAGAAGTCCAGCCACTGTGATGATTTCAAGATGATGCTCAAAACAGTGATTTAATTTGAACACTAACACCTTTTTCACATTGAGTCTTTAAAATAGGTTTTCCCCGAGATGCTGTCTCCACGCAATGTTGGGGTCAGAACCTACCACACACCATATTAAATCAGGAGTATTTGCATTATAAAGAGATATGTTTAAATAAAGCTATTCTTTTGAAGACAAAACATAATACTGCAGTATTCTGCAGAATCCATTCCCATAATATCCCGTATTTTATAGATCTAGAAAGCAAGCATGATAGAAATTTCAGGGGCAACTTTAAGTATACTATGTTTTTATCCAGTTTGTATTTAGGCTCAGCATGCACTGGCTTCAGTCCAACATGCCACTGCTACCCTGGCTTCAAATGGTATTTTGCAAGAATACCATTAACAACCCCCCCCCCCCCAAAATAATTAAGAAGACATCAGAATCTGAATCAGTATAACTGTATTATAGTAAAAGCTGTATTAACCAGCATTTTACTAACCAAAATACTCTAGTAATCAGAATTTCCAATATCTCCCCAATACAAATCCTCCCTTTAGCAACTGGAATCTTTGCCGAGTGTATCTGGCATGCAGGCAGGAAAGTCTGTGGGGGAAGGGGTGGGGGGGAAGGGAAAGGGATCCGCAGGGGGCAGGGCGGGCTGCCGCTGTGGGCTGGGACTGGGGCAGAGCCGTGCTTCTCCTGCTGGAGGTGGCTGCACTGTTATTTTGTCTTCCTTGATAGGTATAACTCTCAGATAACCAGAATTTTTAGATAACTGGCACCCCCCTTACCCCACTCATGCTGGATAACAAAGCTTTTACTGTATATGTAACTATACCCTGTCTGGTGTCATTTCGGTTATAATTACACAAAAAGATCATTTATTTCTGTATTTCACCTCCACACAAACACAGGAAATGCAGGGATATATATAAAAATTACTACTGATAATAACAACCCTCCTCCTTTTTGATAGGTCTTGATCTCTAGTAATCAAGCTTCTTTTCTTCTGCTAATTGTTTGTCAGCTACCTCTGGAAATTTCTCCCTCCCTCTCAAATTTCTACCCACTGTTTTTAAAAATCTCTACATTTGCTTTCCTCCTCAGACCTGAGGAAGAATGCTTTTGCATTCAAAAGCTTGTCTAACTTCATCCCAACTATACAGTTGGTTCAATAAAAGATATTATCCAAAAAATCCTTGCTTCTCATATAAAAGTTTTAACAAAATTTAGCCAGAAGTTTTCATAGACTCTGATTCTTTTGTTTGGAAGTGGTTTGCCAACATAAACAATGATGAACTCTTCTGAGCTAGATACAGACATTCAAAAGGCCTGAGGCAGAATTGCTTAATCCTACACAGGTTTCTGTAAGTGCCCTAGTTTAGGTCAGGAGCTAACAGAACATAAGTCTTCTCTTTGGTAAAGGGGGGTATAAGCAGCACTGCACCTAGACCCCTGGCAGCCCCAGGCAAAATTTTAGTATTGGGCCCCTCCTTTGCCAGAGATAATGATAATAATAATTTTTAAATTACCATTTTCAGGCCTCCTTTTTGTCTGGGCCCTGGGCAGCCTCCCAGTTTGCCCATGCCTGTGTCTGGCCCTGGCTGTGAGACTGCCTGCGCTGGCCAAGGCTACCAGGTTGGGGTGCTTGAGTACACCTCCTAGTGTGACCACAGTCTCCCCAGCACAGTGCCAGGGAGCCGGGCAGAGCCGTGCCTCCAGTCTATCTTAGACTGGTTTAAAAATG
>NW_017728997.1:3990228-3997868 GCF_001723915.1 Gavialis gangeticus
GCCTCCTTTTTGTCTGGGCCCTGGGCAGCCTCCCAGTTTGCCCATGCCTGTGTCTGGCCCTGGCTGTGAGACTGCCTGCGCTGGCCAAGGCTACCAGGTTGGGGTGCTTGAGTACACCTCCTAGTGTGACCACAGTCTCCCCAGCACAGTGCCAGGGAGCCGGGCAGAGCCGTGCCTCCAGTCTATCTTAGACTGGTTTAAAAATGGTGGATACGAGTTTGTGTGCTCTGAATTTCTGTTCTGTTATGGGTACAGACCAGTTTTAAGAGCACCTAAACTGGAAAAAATGTAATGTTTGTACCTGGTCCTGACTGCTGATAACACAGTAATGCTTCTGCTGTAATATTATTGTACTGATATCAAAAGGTTTATTCTATTTAAGAGTTAAGAGACCTCATGCCTTTTCAAGATGCACCCAAATATTTTCTGGGATATGCATTATCATGTATCATGTAATTACAGAAGGCATGAAAAACCCCATGTTTGGATCACCTAACCCAGCTTAATATTCTTTACTTTAGATTATTTACTCATGAATACTTCATTTTTAATTCACACTATGATTGAATTCCCACTTCTTTTGTCCAACAAGTATTGGGTCACTTTCCCAATGAGAATTTTTTTCCCTTGACAAATTTAGAACTAAAATTGCCTCTTCCTCTTCCTAATTTTGTTATTCATGTTTATTCACCATTGGTCACCATGGGAATTGTCTCATCTGCATGGGTTTGTGGAGAGTTTGAAGGTTTGTGAACCTCTGGAATTATTTTGAATTCACTCTATGTTCCATGTTCCTCCCCTTTCCTAATTTTTTGTCCTGCATAATCACTACTGGTTTTAGACAAACAACTCTGAATTGCTAAATTCTAAGTCCTTGAAGGAATAGTTGGGATGTTTAAAAACCACAAGATCTGAAATATATTATTCCCTACTGAGTCTGTAAACTAAAATATTTACTAATTTTAGATAAAAAGACCTATCAATCAAAAGCAGGTTTAAAATAGAAATCATGGCACAATCTTACCAAGTTAGCTTACTGCAAAATATTCACTTCTGGATGCTACTGCAATTCCTGTATGGAATCCCAATGATTTCAGTAGGACTCTGTGTAGCAGAAAATGTTTGCAGAAATAGACTTGCAGATGGCACAATGCAAACATAAGTGTTGTGGGAAAATTATGAACAGCAATTTGGTTATGATATGTTATTGGGCTAGTTTTAAAATGTATTTAGTTAGAGGCTTCCACCTTTTCTGAACATTATTAAATATGGCTGACTATTTCTTTTTTGTTCAGTACCAGCATCTGAAGCAAGAGCAATGAAGCAATGCAAATAAATCTAAATGTATTAGCAACACTCTTCTGTGACCCAAATTATCTCTTTTAGTCAACGGGATGCTAGAAGCCTTTAACTTTGCTGTGTTTGAAAAAAAAATCAAGCATGTCAACCTTTGCCTTATAATCACTGATTGATTGCTTCTGAATTACCTTTGCAGGGTTGTTGTTTGAAAGTCATTAAAATAATAATAAATGGTTATTATCAGGAACAAAGAATTGATTACCAACTCCTTACCCATTTGCTGCAATTGCTTATTGTTCTGTGAAAAAAGGTATTTGCTACAACAGTATATATTGAAAAGAAGTGACTGCATGAATTATCCCAAGGTTTCCCTATAAGCACAGCATGAAAATTTGAAACTGTACCTCTGCTTGTATAGGTATGTGATATTATGCTTTTAAGTATCAGATTCTGACACAGGAAAGTATAAGATATTATGATCCTTCTTTAAAAAAAATGGGGGAGCAGGAGTAGAATGGGAAACTCCTCTGTATATCTCCAGGCAGATAAAGACATTTTGAGGCCCTGAGCAAGAACAGGTCTGGGGGCCCCATTGGGCTCTTCCTCTCCCCCTATGGAAGCTGGGCTCCAGCAGGGGAAGGAATCTCTTCCCCTTTTGGTGATGCTGCTGTGGAGGTGTGTGACCTGCTTCTCACTCACTTGCTGGACAGTTACAGTGACCAGTATGGAGTAAGTGAGGAGAGGACTTATTTGCATATTTATTCTTCATATTCCCACTATATGAAAAATGGGTATGCAAATGACTTTTTTTGTTTGCTTTGTTTAGCTCATTGTGGCTGGCCACTGAGTGAATGAGAACTGGGTTAAAATCAAAGAACCATTATTGTATAGCTGGCAAAACCATCCACCTAGGTATCTGGGAGGTTGGCCCATGCATTAATCCCCCTATGGCAGCAGTGGGCAAAATACGGCTGGAGGTGGGACCTGGTCCAGCAGGCATTTTCATCTGGCCTGTGGTCCCCTGCAACAAATTGTGCCCCAGCCCTTCCCCCATGAGGCACCCATGTGTACACCCCCCCAACATACCCTATTGTGCTTCACTTCTACCCTCTTGGGCAGAAGGGCCTTGCCCAGCCAGCAGCAGCTTCTGGGTGTGGCTTTTGCTGCAGCTGCCCCATGGCTTGGGGCTGCAGGTAGGGAAGTGGCGGGGCTGGTGGGGGGTGGAGTTGCAGCTGGGCAGAAATGCAGAGTGCAGTACAGATCCTGCACCCAGGGAGGGAGCAGGAGCGTGGAGCTCAATTGGGCAGGGTGTGAGGGTAGGGTATAGTGACCCCCCCATGTATTCCCCCACATGGTGTGCAGCCCCCACTGCCAGCAGCAGCAGCAAGCGGGGAGGACAGGGTGCTTGTGCCTGGCACAGGTGCCCAATGGGATGCAACTCTGGCTATCACTGCATGTGGGGGGCGGGGAGTGCAGCCTGCTTGGCTGCCTCTATCCCTGAGGCTCTGCATCATGCACCTGCAGCTACCACACTCACTCTGGGGGAAGCCCTGCACTGGAGCTGGCTACCTTCCCCACTCCCTGATGTGCAGGTCCCCGCACTCGGCCAAGAGTGGAAGGAGCCCCACCCCCTGCTTCCCTGTGGAGTCCAGCATGGGGATTCTTCTACTGCAGGAGCTACAGGCACATGGTGTGAAGCCCTATTAAGAAGCAGCCAGAAAGACTACGCTCTCCCCCTCCCACCTAGCAGTACTGGATGGAGCTGTGCCCCACCGGGTTTCTGCACCAGGCACAAGTGCCCTGACCTCCCCACCTGCTGCTGCTGCT
Source organism: Gavialis gangeticus (assembly GCF_001723915.1). NCBI lineage: Eukaryota > Metazoa > Chordata > Crocodylia > Gavialidae > Gavialis > Gavialis gangeticus. The sequence goes on from NW_017728997.1 coordinate 3,993,355, forward strand.
GCTGGGGGGAGTGTGTAGGGGATCCCTCCACGCTCCGTCACACCCCCTAGACCCACATCGTGCCCCCACAATCCCTTCAAAATATACATACACCCCAACATACCCTATGCCCCGCTACATAGGAATACCCTCTCACAACCCTCCCACACAGCTTCACACCCCACTATACACACACACACACCCACCATAAACAAACAATATGAAAGAATGACACTTTATTTTTGACTTATTATGCAATTCCTTCTATATATAGTACACAATCACAAATCATGAAAAGCATTTTTTGTAATAAAATATAGTAGGTGTTTGATTTATAGTGTATGATTTGGGTTTTTTCTGGTTGTAAGGTGGAACCCCCCCCCAAAAGGAGTATGGGGGGGCACCAAAAGGAGGGAGCAGGACTTCTGGTCCCAATGTGGCAACCAGGGGATGGGGCAACTGTCAAGGGATGAAGCTACCTATGTGGCCCCTGATAGCTGCCAAAACTTGTTAAGTGGCCCTCCATCCAAAATAATTGCTCACCCCTACCCTATGGTGAAGGTTAAAGGTTATATGAACAGGATCAGAGGCACATGAGAGAAAGGTGGATACAGTTCATAACACTAATCAAAAATTATTCTATTCAAATATCACTACTGGAAAGTAAGATCAAAAGTTAATAGTTATTAAGAAAATTATGGCAGTCACCTTGGAGCTAGGAGACTCAGGTCATAATCGCTGATCAAAACGCAGCAAAGCATTGATTGTAGGGCCAGGTATAGACATTACACATAAACTCTTGGTGTTTCCTAGCTCATAGAGACACCGTCGTTGATTTTTCCTTTCAATCGTGGTGACATTTGTAAGTGACCTGCTACTATCTTCACCTGGGGCCTCAGTGACTTCATCAATTTTTGCATTGGGTCTTCTCATCCTACCTAACATAAAAGCTAAGATAGTTCTAACCTTGGTTTATTTTTCTCCTCCTCTCAACAGCTACTTTAGCCTATATTGCCAGTGTTTTCTCTGCCATTTGGTGCAGAATGTAAAAGAGACTTGCTTTTCCACTTGCTCACCCCATAACAGTGTCTTTTTTATTTTTCCACAAGCTAGCATTAAAGATTTTAGTCATTTCAGATTTAACCATTCTTCTATGATAGAACTCAATTGGAAGAAATGTGGTAAAACAACAGTGGTAATCAACTGTTAACTGTTATGACTCCAACAAAAAGAAGAGGTTTTAGGGTCCTTCTTCTAGTGAGACAGGATCCCCCAGTACCTAACCATAATAGAAGGAATAGACATTATGACTTCCCAAACCATGTTAGAAACCTTGATGGGATCATGACCTATTAACTAGAATATATTGTGGCAATAATTCTGCATTGTTAATTATAAATTAATCTAATCACTAAACAAACAGCTCTTTAACTAATTGTATTGCATAAACGCATACAGCCTGCCCCTACATTAGTCATAAAATATATATGTATATAAAAATAGCATAGTAAGAGTGCTGGGATTTGGGCCTTTAAAAGCACAGTGGTAAATATGAAAGAAATCATATTGCATAATAAACAACTAACAATGCATATTATTTCTCATAAATAACACACATTTTTATTTTAATTTGTTTGAATAAGTCATTAAGTTCTATACATTTGTTTGTCTGTATTTCAACAGTAATAGTTTTACATATTCCCAGAGAAGGCTTATTATGTAAGGGTTTCTGGTTTTAATATGTAAAAAGAAATAAAACTATACTATAATTTCAATATATATAAATATAATTTCAGGTCTAATCTCACACTCCTGACTAATTTTTGCAAAGAATTGCTCTTTTCAAATTAAAATATACAATGTTCATATTTCCTGTAAGTTATTCAGTCTTGGTAGCACTAGTCTCTTGAGACTATTTTACATGTCAGCTGAGCACACTTTCAGCATCTTTTTAAAAATATGACAACCAAATAACAAAGGCTATGCAAAATCACTGGCAGTTCTAAATGCAAACAGAAGATAGGAAAACCACTGAATATATATAAATCCATTAACCTTTCAAGCAGCCTTACCTATGAGCTGCGATGAGTATGTCATTTTAGTGTTGATTTATAGTTCCTAAGTAATATTTTCCCTAAGTATTGCTAAGACAAACAATAAAGTGGTATTTAAATATCCACCTGGCTTCTGGTAACAGCCTTTAGAGAAATATCAGAGCATATATTACATGGGAAAAAGGTATACTTTAAATATGATGGATTTCTACTGTACACTTGACTTCAGTGATGATACTTCAACAGAGAATATGACCTTCGATCATCGTGTGTGTGATTTTCTGTGGCAGTTGGATTTTTTCCATAACATACATTCATATAATTCTGTGCAGACACACATATGCACCCCTCTTCCCCCCCCCCGGAGTATATATATTGTGTTACTAGCAATACCTAACATCTAGGCAAACTCAAGGCCCCATTTCAATTGTAGAGAAAATTACCTCTTGCAGGGTAGCATGCAAACCCTGCAGTGTATTCAGATAGCACAGACTGGCATGCTCAGGTTAAAACTTTGGACTCTCTGAAGTCAGTGAGAGTTTTGCCATTTACTTCAATGGGGTCAGAATTTCATCCTCAGAGTTTTGCCTTGAGTATCAGGTTAGAAGTAGGGCTGGCAAGATGATAAGAATTCTGTTTTGTTCAATAGCAGAACCTTTGTATTTTTGTTTCTGTTCTGATATGGAATGCAAACAAGATCTTTTAAAAACATTTAAGGGGAGAAAACAGGATAAGGGGAAAGAATAGGTACAGTGTGTGATTATGGCAGTCACCTTGGAGCTTGGAGACCCAGGTCATAATCTCTGATCAAAACTCAGAAAAGCATTAATTGTAGGGCCAGGTACAGGCATTCCACATAAACCAGTAGAAGTGATCAGAAGCTGGTGTAAACCTGTAATAGAACAGAAATTTGGGGCATGTAGACCTGTTTAAAAACAGTGGAACCCAGATAGACTTGGATGGATATAGCATTAGACTTAATTGGTTTAAGTTAAACCAGTCTCTTGAATTTCTGCACCAGATCTCCTATTGATTCATGTTAGGTCACTCTCCGCTAGCATCCCAAGGGCCTTTGTGGACCCCCCAAGCCATCTCACATAGAGGCAGGGAACTTAGCTTGGCTGCTTTGGCCAAGTGCCTAGCCATTTCCTGCCCCCAAGCACCTAGCCATTCCCACCCCTGGGCTCCCAGAGCTGAGGCAGTAAAGCCTCTGCTCCCCAGCCCTGTGTCCTTCTTGCACCTGATAGTGGTGGTGCTCATGGGGGACGAGGGAGAAAAGGCTCCCCTGACATGTAGCACCTCCCCAGCTGTGCTTGCTTGTATCTAGGGGGGCCTGGCCTGGCCAGGGTGCAGGGTGGGATCAGGCACTCTTCAATATGCCCCCAGGTCTGCCATGCTCAGCAGACAGCTGCATGCAGCTCTCAGCCCCAGTTCCTGGCAGCTGGGGAGACTTCCAGTTTCCTACCTGCCCCTACCATTGCATGGCTCTTCTGACATGGGTAGGCAGAAGCCGGGCAAGTACCACACGTGGCTATCAGCCAAGCCAGGCAGTGCTGGGGGGCGGGACAGGAGGAATGCAGGCCCCTGCTCTGTGGCCCTGGTCCGCCCCCAGACCTGAGCTGGGGGGCACCACCTCTGCTGCCACTGACAGCCACTGCTAGGGGGCAGGGGGGGAGAGGTGGGGCTAAGGAGAGAGGCTGCATTGGGAGGCACGTGAGAGCACCCCCACATTTTGGCCTTGGCCAGTGCAGGCTGTCGCATGCCCCTCCCACCCCACACAAGAGCAAATGTGTGTTCTGTTTGTTCCTGATCCAACCTATGCAGTTCAGAAAAAAACCCACACAGGTTAGATGGATTCTCCTTTGGGCTTTTTGAATATCTATAAATAACCTAGGTGCCTTCCTCCCCAACCATGTAAGCATCTAACTTCATCCCAGTTTGAGCAGAAATTTCATCCTGGACCTGGAAAAACTTTCCTAACAAACCTTTTGTCAAAATCTAAACATTACTACTACAAAAAAATTAAATTAGTTTTGATGAATCAGAATTTTCTAATGAAAAATCTTTTCATCAAAATAATTCCAACTTGCTTAGGAATAGTTGGGACAATCACAACATGAAACTCATCTGAAGACAGAAACATCAGGCCTTGCTTCTTGCAATGTAGCTCATGATTTCAGAATAAACCAGCATGGGTTCACAGCAGGTAGATCCTGCCTGACTAACCTGGTTTCTTTTTATGACTAGGTCACAAAATCCTTGGATGAAGGAATAGAGGTAGATGTTACTTACTTAGATTTTAAAAGGCTGAGGGAGTGGGGGGGGTTGGAGGGCTCAAGGCAGAGCCCCCCATGCAGTGTGGGGCACTGGAGGGCAGTGGGGATTGCCCCCCCAACCCAGCAGCACCCGGTGAGCACCAGGGCTTTTTTTTAAAGTGCTGAGCTGGGGCAGGCAGGGCAGCCATGGGGGGGCTGGGGGAGC
>NW_017728997.1:3997879-4001517 GCF_001723915.1 Gavialis gangeticus
TCCTCTGAATTGAATCACCACCTGAAGCTTTGCACAGCCCTATCAAGCCCCAGCTGCCCCCCTTGGCAGGTGACAGCTGCTATGATTGGAGCAGAGTGCAGAGCCTTGCTTCCACCCCCCTACCACACCTTCTCCCCCACGGGCCAGACTGCTGGAGCAGAGTCTAATGGCAGGGGAAGGATTCAGGCTTCCTGGTGCAGGCTTAGTGCCCATGTCCGGATTGGCTCCGTGGCCCTGTGAGCAGGACTTGGTGTGGGAGGGAGGTATCATCATGCTGCACTGCACTGCCGTGGCTGCCAAGCTGAAGTGCTCTCTGCTCAAACAGTACCACCATGGCTGCCACTGCTGTGCCTCACTTGGGCACCCATGGTGGTACAGCACTGCCTCTCACAATGGGTCCCACCCACCGGGCTGCAGTGACGGCTCCTGCTGTTCCAGCCTGGCTGCAGGCCCATACTCTGCTGTGGGCGCAGAAATCTCACGGGGCATGTTTATCATGACCCCACTCACTGATGTTGCAACCCACAGTTTGTAATGATAGTATCTAACCTCATATAAATTAACTTAACCTCCAATGCTTTGCTGCTTTTGCATACTAAGAATTCTGTTTTGTTCAGTAATTAGACCCGTGGCAGGCTAGCTGGCAGTGACCTAGCCCAAGGGTTTTGAAAGGGCAAAAGATGATTGGAGGACTTGGGATTCCCTTTCCGCACCAATCAGGCCCCAGAGACTCACCCCCCCATGTCTCAATTGGCCCCTTGGGTCACCTGGAGGGAGATAAAAGGGGCAGCATGGGCTGAATCAAGGGAGAGACCAGCAAGGACAACAAGGAAGGAGCTTCACAGAGCTGGTAAAAGCTGAGCCAGCAGGGCAGGAACAGTGTCCTGAAAGAGCAGGACCTGCAGGCAGCAGTGGGACCCTCAGCAGCACGGCGTGCAGCCAGCAGGAGAGGCTCCTCACTGGGCTCCAGGATCCCCTATGAGAGGCTGAAGCCAGCAGGAGAGGCTCCCCCTGCTCCAGGAAGAATCTGGGCAGCGACCTGAGAGGTTCTCAGCTCTGCTTCCAGCTCCTCCAATCAGAGGCCAGGCAGCTCGTGAGGCTGCCAAAGGGGGTTATTGTGTGAGAAAGATGGTGGCCCATTCCACACTACCTGTGAGAGGAAGTGTGGCAGGAACTACAAAAGATGCAGGCACAGGGGATCATTGTGGCTTTGTGCAGCCCTTGGCATATCCCAATGGTCATAGTACTGAAAGGCAACAGAACATTTCAAATATGCATCAACTTTAGGAAAGTTAATGAGATCTCCCGGTTTGACACTTTTCCTATGCCACATATGGAAGAATTATTAGAATGGATAGGGTGAGCCTGGTGTACCTCGATAATTGACACGGCGAAGAGCTACTAGCAAATTCTCACAGCGAAGGGCGACCAGCAAAAACCAGCCTTAGGCACCCCCTGGGGTCTATTTGAAATCACAAGAATGCCGTTTGGCCTGCACAGGGCCGCAGCCAAGTTTCAATGACTGATGAACCACATGCTCGCTCCACACACCCCCTGAAGCTGGGAGGTGGCAGGACACCGCGCTGGAGGACGAGCGTGGGAAAAGTGAAACCACGGTGGATGGAGCTGTCACAGCAGAACTTCAAAGGAAAAAAAATGGACACACTGGAAGGAGCCGGGGATGGCTCCCGCATCAGCATGGGCACGTTTTTTACATGCCTGCCAGGGTCAGTTGTCCGGCTAGATGCCTGGGGCTAAAATAAACAGCCCAGCAGAAGGGCAGCAGGGGGTGCCAGAAAAGGAACCCCCAGCCAGTCCAGAGGGGTGGGAGTGTGTCCATGGTCCCAGGGAGGAGACCTGGTGGGAACCCCAGGAGGGGGAAGCCCCAGGGATCTGCAACCAGCTTGAGACAGGGGAGGCACCCACAGAGCCAGAGTGGGCACTGAACGGCGCCACTTAAGACTGGGATCCACGGGGACCCAACAACAACTTGATATGAATGCTACCAGCGGGTGGTAAGGACCCCTTCCAATGAAGGGATGATGTGACAGGGAACGAGACAGAGCCAAGCACAGATGATGCCTAAACAGAAAAAAGGGGGTTACAGAAGACACTTGGGGAAGGAACACCATCGACTGATTGCAGCCATCAGACCCTATGACCTTGAGCATTGAAGACCACCTGGGACATCACCCTCAGTGACTCGAGCAGTAACATTGCGGTTGGTGGTAGGTGGGGTGTAGGGGAGGCAGAGCCCCACAGAAGGGACCGGAAGAAATGACCAAGAGAAGACTTCAGGGGGGCAAGACCAAGCATCGTCCTCCCAATTTAAACCAATTAATCAAAGACAGGGCAGGCGAGGCACCCCGGGAAACCACCCGGAAGTCACTTGCTGACTAGAGCATCTGGCCCAAGAAGCCATGGCAAAGTCCAAGAAGCATCTCTACCTGCGACATACCAGGGAGAGGCACAGGAGGTTACAGAGACGCACTAGGTAGGAAGCCAAACCAGTCTAGTATCTTTCTGCTCAGGCAGAAACAACTCACAAAAAGGCACAGGAAGCCTGCAGACAGAGGCTTATATGCTCTTTCTACATCCCACCCCCAGAGCACTGTGATTGGAAGGGGACTCAAGGAAAGATCAGTCACTGGCCAGCTACAAATGTCAGTCCTCTCCCTCTTCTCAGTTTCTGTTCCCCTGAAAGACGGCCTTTTGAATCTCCAATTTTTTTCCAGATTGATTTGGAGTCTCTGAATCAATTTGGAGGGGGTTTTTTTCCAATTCAGATTCGGAGATTTGGCCTCTGAATTGAGTTGAAACTTCTCCAAATCAAATTGCAGATTGAAGCTTGGCACAGCCCTAATATCATTATTGTTACCATAAGTTCCAAGGAATGGGGAACTGGTTGACAAGTAATATTAAAAAAAAAAATCTGTAGTGATGGACACTAAGCTTATGGTCTGTTATTTCAGGTTTCAACCTTTTCTTCAGGCTAGGACTATTGACCTGTTACTTCTGCAGCATAAATCAAAATTTTTCCAGTTCCACGGTCTGCTTAGTTCCTAATTTATCATTAAAGAAGATTTAGTGGACCTGGACTGCTAGAGCATTAAGTAATATATATTAGCTTCTAGAACTTTTTTCCCATAGTAACATGTTCTGAATACAAATATTTGCTGAGGGCTGTTTCTTGCCTCATCTTATCAGCTGTAAAGGTATTAAAACTAGGATGCTGATGGCCTCTTTCTTCCTTATCTAAATAATTATTTTTTCTGGCTTAAGAGAGAACTTAGGGCACCTTCTCATGTTTGTATTTTTACAAATATGAGACTTGTTATAAATCTAGCCAATCTAAAGTCATTAAATGACTGTGGTATTTGAGATCACATTATTTCATTTATTTCAGATTTGGTGGCATTTCCAGCTTTTACCAGTCATGTCACAGATGTGAAATAAGCATAAATCAGGAACAGAGGGAAGTTGATCACATTTTAGGACCTGTGAGGAGCCCTATGCCCCTATGATTACACCATTATAACTACCCAAGGTCGGCTACGCGAAGGGTCTTCACATGAGGCCACCCACCTTTCACTGAAGCAGGGACATATCCTGCATAAATGAGATTCATTCTATAGCCT
>NW_017728997.1:4006517-4014253 GCF_001723915.1 Gavialis gangeticus
AGGTCAGCTACGCAAAGGGTCTTCACATGAGGCCACCCACCTTTCATTGAAGCAGGGACATATCCTGCATAAATGAGATTCATTCTATAGCCTATGGTGTGGTTAGGAACTGTTCACTATTCATTATCCAGGACACATCATTGGCTACCTCTCTCACATGGCATTGTTTCTGCTCCCTGAGTGGAAATTTTTTCAAATGCATCACAATCATGATTCATCTAATGAAACTGGGAATAATTAATGTTTCCACGGCTACCCATTGCTGTTTGAATTTTTATGAACGTTCTCATTTGTCCCACCGTTAAAAATAGTGCAGCCTTGCTATGTGCACTTGTAAAGACACTCATAAATCACCCTCCGTATTTAATCAATTAGATTCTTCCATTATAGCCAGTGAAGGGTTGGAAGAATCAGACCCTTGTATTTCTATGCAGGGATCAGTTTATGAATATGCTTCATCAGTTTAAAATGCATAGCAATTGTTTGAACAGCTGTAATCAGTTTATAATTTTTAGAGAAAAAACATTTAAAGAAAATAAAAACTGATCAGCTTTCCTTCAAAATCATTTTAACACCATGACTTATCTATATTGCTTTTGGAAAAAGCTAGCCTATCTCTGCCTTACTGGAAACTTTATCTATGATAAAACATGATTGAAAGCTTGGGTACGTGAGATTTGTAGTTGTTATCACAGCCTGATTTTGAGCCTGGAATTATACCATATGATATCCTCTCCAAACAAATAATTGTACTTTTAAAATGAATTTATGAATAGCCTTAGCTAGATCTACAGATAAACTAGGGATAAACTTACTATAATAGAAACAAAGCTATATAAATCCATGAATGTCCCCATCACTGATGAGGGTTAGCCATTTTTGCACTGCCTGGGTTTTTCTTGGATCAGGAGAAATCATTTTAAGTTTACTAATTAAATGTCATAGAAAAATGTACTCCTTCTGAAATAATTCTTCCTTCTTCTCATTCAGGTCTAAACTGGAGGACTTTAACTGATCAAAGCATGTTCTAAATTCATTACTGTATGGGTATAATGGAAGAACTGATAGCACCATCTCTGTACAGTCATGTATTTTTGCCACATGTATTTCTAGCTAACCCCCGGTTAACATCCAGTGTCCTGTACTATAAAGAGCTGCTATTGATCCACATAGAATAGCAAAGCCATTTTCAAGGGGTTCCTGATATTCCTGTAAATCCACAGAAAATCTTCCATCTACAACTTACCCACTCAAGTTAGTGACGATGATCATGGTTTTGAGACCAGTTCAATTACTGGTCAAGTAAACTGATTTGAATACAATAGAATTGGCAAATAAATATTTGCTCAACATTTAGACTGATTTTAAGTCAAGATTATTTGGTTTTCTCTTTGAGGCACCTCAGTATTGCCAGTTCCCTGGACCGCTTTTGTAACAATTTTTTTAAAGCAATTAAAATATACCTTTTTCCCTTTCTTTCTCTGTCCATGAGCAGGCAGTCAAGAATTTCAGAAGCAGACTGGTTGGCCTTCTTCAGAAATCATACCATCTCCACTTCCTTGGGGGTAAATCTATTCTTCCAAATCTGAAATGCAAGTTTTTTTCTTTAGCACTGGAGCCAGTTTTCTAATTATAATTCTAAAATGATATAGTTCTTGAGATTGGTTTTCCTAGACTCATCCACAAAAGACACCTGATCTTAATACAGTAATATCAAGTTCTACATGGGTCTTTTTTTAATCCCTATTTATTGATTCTAACTCCTATGCAGTGTAATGATGATAATACCTGCAGGTGCACATCAAAGCAAATTAATGTAAAGTATAATCAAATACAGAACTCGAGAACTTCCAAGCGAAATCTGCTTCACTGACACTAGACCATCAGGGACAAGCAAACAACAGCAAAGACCTTTTAGACATTTTGCCTTTGTCTGAAGCTGCTAAGTCAGCACTGTGGCGAGTCAGCATGGTTTGGTGAACCAATAAATGATGTATTGCACCTACATCCCACACTACATGAAATTCTCCCCATTGTTTAACATTAAAATGTTCTACCGGAAGAGTAAACAGAGATAGAAAAATATGAAATATTCATTAACAGCCTTTTTCTAAAATCAAACCTCCTTGCTGTAGGTGCAGAGGTATGACTCTTTAAACATATCTGGTCAAATACAAGAAGAAAACTTGCCAAAGCAGTAAGTACAAAATGGCAAATGTAAGCATCAAACAGTTCTGAGGAAAAAAAATGCTCTCTCAATGTAATGTTAGCAAAAATAACTTTAACCTTCTCTTACAGGTGACAAAAAGCTACAGCTTCTCTCACTCTCTGGTGTTTTTCATTTCAGCTATTAAAAGCTCTGCAATGCCATATGGTATCTCTTTTGCAAGTAAATAGGAACTTAGATGCATCTTAAGGCACCCACAGCTACCAGTGTCCTTATGACATATCCTCCCTAGAAGGTTATCAGTGTTTTGATATACAGTAGCTTACAAGGGTGTGTGAAAAAGAGAGAACTATGTTTAAATTGTGAACCTTTTTATTGACCAACTACAGAAAGATGCTTATAAAATTGCAAGCAATGCAAATTCAATTTTATTTCAAATGCATACTTTTTAGGGCTGTGCAAAGTCGGCCCTATTCAGTTCAGATTCTGATTCAGCCTGAATCAGAGATAGTGATTCAATTAATTGATTTGGATCACTGTCTCTGATTCGATTTGGCCAAATCCAAATCTGAAGACTCGATGCTGATTCAGAGAATCAACTATTAGGACATAGAAACAGCTTTAAATGTTTTTTCTACATACCTTGAGGTACCAGGCATGGCTTATGATCTCTGTGATGCTGGGGTGGATGGAACATCCCACAGGACTGTGGGGGGGTGGGGCCCTCCGTGTGCTTGGCAGCAAACCTGGAAGTGGACCAGAAGTACTTCCGGACCACTTCCAGGTCTGTGCACAGCGCACAGGGGGGCCCCCCCCACACCCTCCCCCGGCTCAGGGATTGGCTGCAGGGGCACTCCGGGTCCCCACCCAGAGCCAGGATGCACCAGTCACTGAGCTGGGAGGGGAGGGGGGGAGGGGGGCAATCGCTCCCCGGCGGACCTGGAAGTGGACTCGAAGTGCTTCTGGTCCAGTTCTGGGTCTGCTGCCAAGCGCACTGGGGAGCCCCCCGTGCTGCTGTGGGACGCCCCATGTGCCCCAGCATTGCAGCATTCATGACTACCTGCTATGTAGAGGTATGTAGAAAAAACATTTAAAGCTGTGTCTATGTCCAAGTTTCCAAATCTTTCCGAAACTCTCTGAATTGATTTGGAGGGTTCTGATTCAATTCAGAGTGATTGAAAGGGTCCTATGATTCTCCCTGGATTTGGAGATTTGGCCACTGAATCAGGTTCAATCTCCACTGAATCGAATCAGAGACTGAAGCTTCGCACAGCCCTAATACTTGCAACTGACTTCAAACTAGAAGATAAAACTGCACAACAGTGGGATGTCTAATTTCACTAAAGAGTATTTTAATAAAATAAAACACCAGATGTACCAAACAAATCAAAATATAGAAGGAATCTCCAGACTGAGCTACTTCGCAATCAATCTATCAAAAAACTATTAATAGAAGGCTGTGCAACTGCTTACAAAAGGCATGTTGATAATATACCAAGGCCACACTTTGCAGTCAGCATTTTAGAATCAAGCCTCAAGTTCTTGAAGACATAGGCCGCATCCAGACAAGCAGGATGTGTTTGTGGCTCTGCAAATTGCATGCATGGAATGTTAAAACATGCCCTGTGCTGCAAATTTGCAGCATGGGGACAAAATTTGCTACTGGGATTTCCAGTTTAAAAAAATTATAAAAAGCACCAGGAAAAAAAGGCAACTCAGAGCACTCTACAATAGTGAGCACCAGAACAAACAGAAGTTTGGTCCTCCAGTGAGATGCTCTGGTTGCCAGCCAGAGCATCTCTATGCTCTATTTGTGCCCCAGCTGCTCCAGCACACTGAGAGCCAGGAGGAACTGGGCAAGGGCAGTTTGCCCACAGCAGAACAATCTGTCCCGCAACAAAGCACATGTGCAGGGGTGTGTGATGATGCACAAAGTAGCGGCACAAATTTGTGCCACTGCGAGCACACGCCCCTGCTGGATGCAGCCAGAATATAAATCACCAGTTATTTCCTGTGTTTGTGCATTTGAGTAAATTTTATTTACACAGCTTCCTAATGCCAAATGTACACGTTCAAGATAAGGCTGATGATCTACATATTAGTAAAATTTATTACTTACATGCCTAAGTATAATATGAAATAGTAAAGAACAATGTTTCGTATTGCTTTCAAGTATTCTCTCCTAAAAACCACTTTATGAAGCATTCAAATACTATATAGACATGCATGAACTATGATCCAAATCAGTTGTGTAAATGACTATATTTTAAAACTAACTCATTCATTACTTAATTCATTTGGAATTTCCTTTAAATAAAGATTTAAAGGGAGCCAATAGTGACTTTAGATAATATTTGCTTCTTTAAGGATCTTCTACAAGTTTTAAAATCATTTGCAGCAGCATATATCAGAGTTCACAGATTTCAAAATGGATGGCAGCCCAGCTGTGCACCTGTCATGTCCATAATGCAGTTATGCAATTTTTTTCGTGCAACACAACTGATGCAAGTGTAATGTGCATCTATCCATTTTAAAGGTTCACACACATTTGACATTGTTTAATTCAATGTCTAAAAATCTGTTTACTATGTCAAACATCATTTATATTCCCTCAGATTAGGGTCATCAATTTTTATTTCTTAGAAAGAAAATGGATCCAACTTTGCAGTGGTGAAGCCATCAACCACTGTCTGACACTGCATTAAAAGGGGGGGGGGGGGGTGCGCGCGCGCGTGTGTGTATTTCCTCTCATATTTCAAAATTGTTTTCCTGCTGTTTAACATGCAAGCAATTTAAAAAAAAAAATCCTGCAAATGCCCATGATGGAAACTTGGCTGTAGTTCAAACTCATAACTTAAGATTCAGAAGCATCTGTGGTCAGCACTCACTATCTGGTTAGAACATGTCTGAATATGCTCAGCCATATGTTTCATCATTCATGGTGTGTAACCTCTCTACAAGGAAACAAATACATGGTTTTACCCTCTTGGTTTCTTCCACATAAGTATGTTTATGATGATGTAATGAGAAAAAGAGTATGCGGACTTTGGAAAAGGACAGCTGGGAAAGAGTATGCAAATTCCCCACATGTGCTTTTAGCTTCTTGTATATGTTACAGATAATTAAAGAAGCCCTCATACACTGCAGTAATATGGGAACATGGAGCTGGCTTATACAAAATAGCACCAAAATCAGGGAAGTGAAAATTTTAAGCCGTCTTTCTATATGCCCCTCAACATACATTCAATTTACTGTGACACATTCTGGGATGTGGTCCATTTTGCTCTGACATTTCTATGAAACATCACAGAAATGTAGGCAGGGAGGGCCTATATTGAGACAGGATGAAGTATGTCAAAAGGATCCCTGACACATTTGTCTACCCTGCCTTTGTAAACTTCCAGTGAAGGTCTCTCAGCCACTTAACCACAACTAATGCAGGTAATATTTTCACACCTAGGCAGAATAGAATACAAAGAATACTTGAAATTTTCCTCTGCTCCTAGATAAAAATGATCGTAAATAATGTTTTTTTAGGATTTTTCAACAACAAAAGAGTATTGGCAGTTATACAAAAAAGGATAATGAGTTCACACAAGTCATCACAGCTGACTGAACAAAATAACCTCCCATTAGGTATCTAATTAATCCTTTTATTACCTTGTTAAATCAGCTTATTTTACTGAAGGTAAAAACAGTGCCTCTGTGTGACGGAGCATTGTTACTTTATTCTGCCACACAGATGCCATTGTCTGAAGAGCACATAAAAAACACAGGTACTAAGTTTTCTTGTTTACATTACAGAAATTCAGCCAAGATAATTCACAGCCCTTTTTAAAGGAGAGTTTCACAAGATAAGGTTCATGGTCACAGGTTGCTGCCTGTCCTACAATTTTCCAATTTCTTGTACATGTCCCCAGGCTCATGATTGCCAAAACAACACAGGATCCTTGTAGAAGCAGCTGCTCATGAGGATGTGGAATCACACACCTGCCTTACCAAACCTCTACTTTTACATTAGAGGAGAAGGAGAAAAAAAACAAGGACTGATCTTAAAATCACTTGTAACACGGAAAAGCCCACTCCTATGAAGAATGAATTACATGACAGTTGGAAGATGAGAGAACAGGACAAAACAGATCATAGTGGGGTGATGAAATGAAGAGTAAACATAGAGCATGTGCTTCCCATCTTTCTTTCCTTCTGCCTCCCCCTCCCTTTTTTTTTTTACTACTGAAAGCAGTAAATGTACACACTTAATGCTACTACCCAGGGTAGCAGTTACTAAAGAAATATTATGTGACCATGAATGAAAGAGAAGGTGGACCACCTCTCTTTGCTAAAATATTGGAGAAGGGAAGCAAAATGCTGAAAGTCTCCCACTTACAGTAAATCAAGTACTCTGAGATTTCTAAAGTTTTTGCCACTGTATTATCTAAGGACTTTCCAGGAAAATGAAATCTATCTGGACAGTAGTAGTAGAGTAGTTCCTTCTTCATCACACTTCCCTGGTTATTAGAGTGACTGCCTGAAGTATTCACACTTGTCTTTTTAATCATTTTGTTTGTGGTGAGAAACCTCTCTCACACAGGAGAATTACAGCACATGTTATTTAGGCTAGGGACAGAAGTTACACATAAACTAGTGTGACAGGTGTGCCTCTTTGGGGTCTACCAGTCTACCGTCTACCAGTGACCCTGCCCACCTGTTATGAGCCAACTGCCTGCCTTCTCGCCTGCCATGCCTTGTTGTTAATTGATAAGCTGTTAATTAAGTGGGAGGCTGCCCATTTGCTGCCTCGATGCAAGGGGGTGCTATCTGCGGCTCCTTTCCTCCCCTACACCACAGCCCAAGCCTCACAGATGGTACTGATGTTGTTTGGTCTGGGCCTTGTTCTACTCTGGCCCCCTTGTCCTCCCTAGGCTCTCCGCTGCCCTGTCTCGCTCTGCGCCCTCACCAGCGCTCGGGGTCGGTGTACTCCGAAATGCTGCGCTCTCTCTGGCGCTGGGGTCCCCACACTGCCATGGGTCCCCTACGAGGCTTCCTCCAACCCCTAATAGCTTCACCCAAGCCACTGGTTTTACACAATAATAAAACACAACACAAGCCCCTAGGCTACAACAAACTCAGCTCAGCTATAATGTCATTCAACCGTACCGGGGAATACTCCATCCCAGCGCTCCTTCCCCCTTGGCTGTCAGCAGGGAACCGCCCTCCTGGCCTCAGGCCTGGGACTTATGTATGAGCCAGGCCCTGCCCCTTCCTGTCAGCTGAGCGCTGGCAAGTGTGGGTCGCTAGCTCACTCGGGTTGCCCTGGTAGCCCACAGCTGGGGCTCCCTACTCACTGCTAGGGCTCTTTCCCTAGCAGTTTCTACTCTTTATAGGAGCCAGGCATCTAAAATGCCCTGCGACAACCAGCTTAAGTGATCAGAAACTGACTTAAACCTGTGTGATGGGCTGGCTGGCAGTGACCTGGCCCAGGGGTTTTGAAAGGGCAAAAGATGATTGGAGGACTTGGGATTCCCTTTCTGCACCAATCAGGCCCCAGAGACTCCCCCCCTCCCCCCCA
>NW_017728997.1:4014984-4017990 GCF_001723915.1 Gavialis gangeticus
GCTTGTGCACCTGCTTTGATCCCTTCAATTGGAGAAGGGGTACCTCTTGGAGTACCGCCTAGGTTACACCTGTAACACAACAGAAGTTCAGTGCATGTAAACCAGTTTCAAAATGACTGAAACTGGTTTAAGATAAACCTGGTTGAATGTATCAGACTTAACTGATTTGGGTCAAACTGGTTTATGAAACTTCTGTCCCAGACCCCTTCTGGGTTCAAATTAAATCAGAGGCCCTTAGCATACTTTGCACCCCTAGGCTGAGCTGAACTACCTGCTCCACAGAGCAGGGCTGGCCCCACTCCTCTGCTCCCTAGCTGGAGCAGTGAGAGCTGGCTGATGAGAGCTGGTGGACAAGCCCCGCTGGGGATGCAGGGAAACCCCGGCTGGGCCCTGGGCCCTGGGCCAGGGAGGGGGGTTAAATACTCCTTCTCCCACTCAAAATTACTGCTGGCTGCCACTGTGGACTACATATCCAGAGGCACCTGGAAGCAGGAAGAGGAAGTGGTGAGAAACCCTGCAGAGTCCTGCTGGTGTAATTCTGGGCTGCAAATCCCAGAGACCTCAGGGGCAACAGGATGAGTGAACATACAGCCAGGGAGCCATGCTCTAGTGCCCCCCAGCATCTGGCCTGAGCCACTGCAGGCACGTGACTGCTTTTCCTGAATCAAAGGTAAATGTCTGTTCACTTCTGTTTCAATTTAATCTATGCAGTTTAGACTAACCTGCAAAGACTTAATTGATTCAGCCTTGGGCATTTTGACTGTCTGTACCTAGCCATTATGGATTAGCTTAGTCTCCTCTTGAAACATGATTCACAACTGATGATGCTTCCATCCCTGCCTGTCCACCCTTCCCCCTCTCCCTTCTGAAAGTTTAATTCAGCGATCTATCGCCTGCATTGTTATGGAGAGGGGACAGCTGAGTAAGAGATGGGTCTGCTGAGGTAACTGACTCTTGATACAGTTTATAAGTTAATTAGGTGATATGTAGTATAGTCCACAGTCGCTGCTAAACCTTTGAGGGTTTTGTTTTGTTTTGTTTTGTTTTTTTCATGGTCCAATTCTCTAACTCTTTGATAACCAAGCAAAGTGGTTATTGACTCTTTTACCTCTCTTTGTGCTTAAAAAGCAGGGAAAGTTGCAGATTACTGAAATGGTAGTTTCATAATTCTCTGTTGTAAGGACAAGTGTATTAACTGGGTTTAACAGCCCCCTCTAGTTTGGGAAGCTGCAAATGTTGACAGCTCACTTTCCCTGGCCAAATACAGATATACTGGGAGAGACAAAAGATAAGATGGAAGAAAGCGATGGATATGGGGAATTTTTTTCCTTTGGAGTTGGGGGTTTGATGATTTGCTATCAGCTGCAAGCCAAAGAAACAACTGTTTCACTGAGTAAGCAGACTCCCTTGCTCATCCAAAGTCAGGGAGAAAGCTCACAACCAAAAAATGGTGATTACCAAACAAATGGCAAATCAAATTTGACCAAAGAAATTGATGGTTTTTCAATGCCACATGCCAAAGGGTACATGGCCAGAGACCTGTGATTTTGATTTAAAAATAGAAAAAAGACAAGGACAGAAGCAGAGTAAACAAAAAGTAACACAAAATAAAAAGGACGACCAGTCTCTTGTTAGTTCCTCCGTTTTATGCTTTCTCAGTACTTGGAAAAATATCAGACCATTGCAACAATCTGTTCAGGAATTTTCTCGTGGCCACATCTGACTGAACAACGCAATGAAGCAGCAGTTTCAGAATACATCAAAAAAAAGGGAAGCTGTCTCAAAATGCATCAACAAGAGATGAGTTCTTTAGGGACAGTTCCCAGAATGCAGTGAGTTTCTTTTTGGCATGTTTGCAGCAAATACAATTGGCTCTGCTAAAGACTTCCAGATGCAACCATTCATAGTCCATAAGAATTCAGTCTTTTCCCATCCCTCTGTTAGCTGGCTCTGCTAGCATTAGGGTTCTGACCTACTAATTGCTTTGAAGATATGGACCAAAGATTTTGAATTGGAAATGGAAGTGGACTGGGAGCTACTGGAAAGATCCGTGATCTCAGCCATCTGTCTCGCTAAGCTGACAGCCTGCTACAGTCCAAGCTGGGCTGCTGAATTCTTTTCATCACAAGCAAGCAAGTTGTATTAACTCAGTACAGTGTTGGTGGTGAACAAATGGACTGCCACAAGCAAGAGGAGAACATGAAGTTTCCTAGAAAACCAAAGCGGGAAGCTGCGGCTATGTACTAATGTTACATGTTATCAAGTTCTCTCCTCATCTGAGTTGCAGAATTGACCTGTACACCCTTTCCTTCTACTAGCAATGGTGGCAGAGATCAGATTCCTAGGTAATGCAACCAACACAGCCAGAACATTTGTTCTCTTACAGTCCGAGGGCTGGAAGTACAAAGACATCCACATGCACCTTTTCACCAAAAATCAGCCCCCCAAATTGGGGTATATGTTTAAGTGGGAAAGCTAAGTTTTCTTCTCAGAATAGAAGAACTCCACTTTTTTTTTCCTGCAGCAGCAGTGACATTTGGATTCAAGAATCTGAGGGAGTCAATTGAATTAATGACTCATTGTTCTTCATTCCAGAACTGTTAATGACTGTCTCTCCTTTTTAATTATCTTGATGTTCCATTTATCAAGCTAACCTTTTGCTGTCTGTTAGCTGCTCCTGGTCTCTTCCTATTTTAACTGGAGGCTGTTTTTAGCTTATTTCAAACTTGTAGGCTCACTCATGGAGATCAGGTGCCAGCAACACCTAGGGTTTCAGCTTTTGCCAGTCAGCAAAAGGAGGGTGAGGGAGATGAAGGATCTATCCCTGCCCCATGCAGACATAACTCTGGAAAATCTTCTTTTTTTTTTTATTCTGCCTTCCCCAAAACATGGTGTGTGTCTTATTTGGGAGCACATGGTATGAGAAAAGGTATAGTATTTTTATTAAAACAAAAGACAATTCTCAAATAAAGTTAAAATAGTCAAATTACGTACGAAATCTAGCAG
>NW_017728997.1:4022990-4024571 GCF_001723915.1 Gavialis gangeticus
GGGGAGGGAGATGAAGGATCTATCCCTGCCCCATGCAGACATAACTCTGGAAAATCTTCTTTTTTTTTTTATTCTGCCTTCCCCAAAACATGGTGTGTGTCTTATTTGGGAGCACATGGTATGAGAAAAGGTATAGTATTTTTATTAAAACAAAAGACAATTCTCAAATAAAGTTAAAATAGTCAAATTACGTACGAAATCTAGCAGCCAATCCAGGATGTAGATGCCTCACAGAAACAGGTAACTCCTCAGTTGCACTACTCTGACAGTAAATGCCAAGGGGATTATTGGAACTTTGGCCTGAAGCCCTTCTCTGGACCACTATTTCACACCACTTTACCGACTTCCAGCAGCTGAAGCTACTTGTTCTTTATGGAAGCTCTATAACAATATTAAAGCTAAACTCTAAACAGTCTCTAAGCAAGATTTATTTTTTCCTACCAACAGGATCTTAATTCTTATAGTGAGAAGCTTACAGTGATAACAAGAATGAAAGAACTACTCATTGAACTACAACACAGATTAAAATTACAAGGGCATAAGAGGAATCCCCAGTAACAGGTTGGTGTTATGACTCTTCATAAGCACTATGTCTGTTCAACAATTAACTCATTGTGGACACTAACACAACCTAGATTAAAATACAATGTGCTTAAGTGCAGAATCTAGACCTGGTATAAAATACCAATTATTTGCCACTGGTACTTACCATCGCAATTAGGTGGATGGAAACTTCCTTAACCCGGTAAAAAAAATGGATTTTACATTAAACTTGTTTCTCCTCCATATGTTTTGACAAGGGACAAATAATTAGCAGAACAAAGCAAAAATGTCTATTAACGACCAAGGCACATACAAATGCATTCCTGACATTTTTGGCCAAAAGAGTATAATCTGTTGGGATAAACCTAGTACTTAACGATTTTATACGAAGCAATATATGTTTTTTAAATTACCTCATCACCATCCCAAGAATGCTATATACATGTAGTTATGTATATAGCACAAGAAGTCATGCTGTTTATATTTAATAATTGAAATTAAAGGGAAAAAAAAGACTGCATGAATCACAGAAACTGTTCTAAAATTTTAACTAGGGCAATTTATAAATGCTACATGATATTTCTGACATTTAATTCTGCTGTTTTGAAGTTTCAAGTTCGAAATGTTACCTTAGTCAGGGCTTCCTGGACAGATCTTCAACAAGCAAAGCCCCTCCACCACTCCAGCCGTCTCTTACATCTGCCTTAGCAGCCTTCCCTGTGTGTTCTAGCCCTTGTGTGGCAAGTCCTGTGGTCCATTCTCCCTACCCTGGTGTCTGTTGTGTGGCTGAGTAAGCCAGCTCAAGTTTCCCCAGTAGAGTGTGTGTATGCGTGCACATGTGTGTGTGTGTGCGCCCCCTCCCCCACATTCTTAAAGCATAGCCCTCCTGGATTTTTCCCTGTGGGGCTGTAGCTCAGTGAGCTTCAGCCCCCTTACTTCCTATCCCCCTTCCCCAGAACCCCAGCCTGCCACTAGTAGATTCAGCAGCTCCACTGGATATTTTGTTTTTCTTTTTTTAATCTTCCCTGCCCTCATGTC
>NW_017728997.1:4029571-4041224 GCF_001723915.1 Gavialis gangeticus
AAGGAATTTTCCATCCATCTGTTCTTAATAAAAATAAATGATGATGTTCTGAATCTAGTTGTTTTAATTTTTAGCTGTACTGTTAAATAGGATAACTAAGTTGATCCTGAAGACCCTCTTAAAGATTTGGACAAGCCCACCAAAATTATTGGTATTTGTTTTCCTTGAAAATGTCTGTTCAAAAGTCTTTTCTCTCCTATTTTCTGATTTATTGTGAGACATTATTATGCTCGAATGAACTTAATAGCCTCACAGTTCCATTGTTCTATTGCAAGTAATGAAATTAGATTAGTGTTGCTCAGTTTAGTGGGATGAGTCTTTATGGTTCTCTTATGTTGGGAGAAATACATGTTTATGAAACTCCTTTGTCCAAGAAAGCACAGCATGTTACAATAATAGAGCACCCCTTTCATTTATCTGAAAACATTTAAAGTTGATTTTATTCCTATAAAGCAAATAAATGTTTTGTTTTAAAAAAATGGATACGCCTCTCTCCTAATGGAAGCAATTAAAAAAACAAAAAAACCACTATTTGCTAACCAGTAACATTAAATTGCATTTTCTTGCCACCTATATGGACAAATTCCCATACCCCTACTCACGATGAGTAATAACTTAGCTCCCTATGTAAGATAAGCAGGTTTTTTTTATTCAACATGAGCTTAATATGAAAATCAGGCTGACAGTTATTTCCTGTTCCACACCAACCTGTGATCAAATTTTGACTTTTTAAGTGGTGATCACTGTGCAGTCAACAAGAACATATGGTACACGGCAAACTTAGTAACTACATCTGGTTGTCTCTCAGGAGGTTTTGGAAAGAGCCTTGTCACATGGAACACTTAGCACACGTTTTATCCCTGGACTGTTTTTGGCATTGAGAGTTACAATGTGCTATGAGCAGTCACATGGTAATGTTTACTACAGTCTCATAACATGCACAGCTCGTGCTCTGCAGCACTCTGCACATGTTGCATTTTGGGCTTTTTGTCCACTCTGAGCGGGACTGGAGCTGACTTTAGGCCTCTCCTTGCCACTGGCCACCTCCCACCCCCAACAGGTGCTACAGGGAGCTCATCAAGGTCTTTTGCAGAATCCGAAGTTATCCAGCAGCAGCAGTGCCAGAAG
This sequence comes from Gavialis gangeticus, assembly GCF_001723915.1. Taxonomy (NCBI): domain Eukaryota; kingdom Metazoa; phylum Chordata; order Crocodylia; family Gavialidae; genus Gavialis; species Gavialis gangeticus. The sequence goes on from NW_017728997.1 coordinate 4,030,700, forward strand.
GCACCTCCTGGCCACTGAGAGGCACCAGCCCTGTGCCAAATGCATTTCTCACTGCCTGCATCGTGGTACTGCTCACTGTTGGCTCCCGTCTCTCATTATCTTTCTTTGCAACCCCCACACCCAGAGCCTGCAACCTTCCTGACTTGCGCTCAGCACGGTCCAGCCCAGATGTGCCCTCCTCGACACGCCAGGATAGGCCCAGTCTCTGCCATGGGTGGCAGGCAGAGAAGCATGGGGAGCAGAGCCTGGGAGAAGATGCCACTCCTGCACTGGACCCTGCTGGTGCCAGGAGGACTGCAAATTGCTCATATTATCTCTGTGGATCTGTCTGATGATAGATGAACCTGTGTTTTTCAAAAGAGCCAGAGATATTTGTCCTGCAAAAAGTCCTAACACTGCTATCCTATGGGTATTCTTAGCATGTGTTTTATTGCTCGAACCTATGGACGCTCATGTTTTACATCCAGTTAACACGTCCAAAGTATAATGTGAAACATGGCCTTAAACTTGAGTAGAGGAGATTGCTGGAGAAAGAAGCCAAACTTCTAAATGGCTGAACCCATGGAATAATATTGAATCCCCTACAAAACTTTTAAGAGAAGAGAGGGAAGCACTGCTCCTGTTCACAGCTCCTTTTCCTACCCAAAATCCCTAGTCAGATCACTCCTGTTAAACTTTCCTAATGAATCACAAACACAGACATGCTAAAGTGCTCCATGCAGTCATGCACTTTTTCTTCTTGCATGCATGATGGTTACTTAACTTTTATATGACTTCAGTTTTAAACAAGCAAGCCATCTGATGCAAGATTTTTAGTACTAATATTCATATTCATTTTTAATACTAATATTCATAGCTACTTCAACCAAATAGAAGCTTCTAAAATGCCTTCTCTTCATTTTCTTGATTCTAGTTTTCTGTGGCTGAGGTAGAGTGAACTGTTGTGGGTCTCACAGTTGCACTGCAAATGGGAACTGTCCCCCAGAAGAAAAGATAAAATACATATTTGAACAAATGCAGATTCATATTAGTTTCCACATTATATTCATCCCAAAGCATAATTATACCTTTTTTTTTTTTTAAGAAAAAGAAAAAAAAACAGCCAGACATTTGGGCTGACACAGATTCGTCCTTAATGCATATGTAATTTGAAACAGCTGAGATATCAAAGCATGAAAATTGAAAGTTAATACTTGGCAGATTGAGACAGAGGCTTCAATTTGGCACTGATGCCTAGAAAAAAGATTATGAAAAGATGGAACTGCACATGCTCAGGATAGATTTGTGGATTTAAATTTCAGCTATTTCATGACCATTTGAAGAAAACAAAGACATAAAAATTAGTCAACGTTAAACACATGATCCCTGGAAATATTTCAAATCATTAAAGAAACCCATCGTGGATAAGTGAGGCCTTGCTTAATTTTCTTACATAAATATTGGACAAAAATCCAACTGTCCTTGATAACAAGGGAAATTCTGTCACTGATTTTGATAGCAGGCCTGGGTTTTAACAATGATCAGCCAGATTCTGTTCCCTCTATTGGGTGTCTAAATGAACAATTTTTTTCCCCTTATTCAAGCACCTGAACATCCATTAATGCATCTATTTTTCTAACACAAGAACACTGACCCTAAAGACACCATCAGAAAATACAGCAAGGAGGAGGTGGAACCACCTGCCTTTTTCATCAACTGTTTTTCAGGGATTTGAGCAGTGTGAAATAGGATTGCATTTGGGCACATACATCCACTTATACACCTAATAGGAGGAACCGAACAGAACATAGACTTCAAATTATAATTTATTTCCTATCTACGACCAACAAGTACTAATAAATGTTATGCAAAAGATTATGCTATAGAAAAGATTCCTACCAATTGCACCAGAAGAACCCACACCTATTAGCAGCATGCATCTAGATATTTTTAAAAAGTTGTATATATTTTGCTCCAGTAGTCAACCTCCTTTTTTTACATAGATGTCTCATTTAAGAACTGACATTCTTCCTACTCCTTTAAATAAAAAGCATACTTTTAAATGAATTTGGTGCTAAAAGTGATCATTTGAGAATTGCTTAGAATATTTCTCAGCTGAAGAGAAAGCTTCTTCTGAGTTCTAGCAGTAAATAAAATTTTGCAATTATACCTTGTTTCAGTGGCAATATCTGTTCAATAATTTTTTCTAGCCCGCCTTTAATAACCTTAGAATTTCAAACCCACAGGATGAAGTAAAAGTCAGCATCTAGTCTGATGTTTCTTCTGATGTGTTAAGTCCAAAACTCAAAGCCAACGCAAAATTCTTGGTTCCATTCAACACACCAAGTACCTTACTCTTCTAAGGATAAGTACACTGCAAACTTGGCCAGTTGTTATATCTGAAGCTTTTTCCAGAGGCTTCATCATCACATGTTGCTTTGTGGTTTAACCTGATACAGTGATGAGCTCATATTCAGGTTCGCTGATGCACAGTATCTGGACTAAACAACATGGATTTTGAAAATGAAGTGCACCTCTGGTTACTTCACACTGTCACACTGTAGAATAATTTGCTAGATGGCAGAATTGCTTAAACCAATCATCAGGAGCTTTGAAAAATGTAAATAATATGCATAGAGGAGCTGTGCTTTCAGTAACCAAAAAAAAACCAAACCACTTCCCAAGATTATCTGACAGCAGAAATGGGTTATATAACATTGTACATTGTGTAACAATATATCTAATCTGATTTAGAGCACTAAACAGTAGGTGTATGTGAAACAGGCCACCTCCCGTTCCCCTCCCAGCTCAGTGATTGGCCACAGGGGGACCCCGGGTGCCCCCCCAAACCCAGGAGGCACCAGTCGCTGAGCCAGGGGGCATAGGAGGGGGGCCCCAATACATTCCCCAGTGGACCCAGAATTGGACTGGAAGTGCTTCTGGTCCACTTCCAGGTCTGCTGCCAAGCACGCTGGGGAGCCCCCTGCACTCCTGTGGGATGCTCCATCCACCCCACCATCGCAACATTCACAAGCCACCTAGTACCTTGAGGTATGTAGAAAAAGCATTTAAAGCTGTGTCAACGGCCGAATCGCTGATTCTCCAAAGCAGCATATCTGAATCACTGAATCTTTTCAAATCCATTTGGAAGGTTCCAGTTCGATTTGGAGAGATTAAAGCGTCTCCTGATTCGATTCAGATTCAGAAATTCGGCTGCTGAATCAGGCCGAATCTCTGCTGAATTGAATCAGGGACCAAAGCTTCACACAGCCCTGCTAAACACTCTGTGCTAAGAGGGAATTTAAAAAGTGTTAAACCTATATTTGCTAGGAAAGATTACAATGCACACATACACACACTTATTTCCCATTCCAGGCACTCACTTGCACTGAGACCTTGGACAATGCACTTTTTCATTTGCCTCTCCCATCCTTTTCCTGCCCTATCTAGTAACATTACTTCATGGCTATATATTTCAGATCCAGGTCTAGTTAACATGCAGATGTCTTCACTTCTGACAAGACCTGATTAATTTATTTTTTCATGAAGCTGTATTTGTACAACCAGCTGCCTGTGTTTGCTACTGTTCTACTAAGTACAATAAATGGCAAGTCTCAGCTCTAAAAGGAGAGAATTTTATGGTGAAAGCCTGCATTATAATAATTTTATAAGGCCATAACAGTATATTTGGGTTCATTTTGTGGGGAGCAGCATATTATCCAGCTGCCCTAATGATCTGGCATCAAAACTGAATGTTGGGTTGTAGAGTGCTTTGTCCAGGAATCGTTTCAGTTCTCTCTTGCTATGTGTTGCATTAAGGGAATTCCAGTTAGACTATTTACTTGTCTAAAATTGCAGATAAATGACAGGTAACTAGATCAGAGCTCCATCTAACAGAAGAAATCTCCTGGCTTGTTTTAGAAGAGAAGTTAATTTGGTTGAATGAGCTGTCAATTGTGATGGTCTTGAGTTGGGAAGCCCAGCCTGCTTCCAGAAAATATCACCATTAGCATCGTAGCAGGATCATAGGTCAACCTCTCAAGTGAAAAATGATTTATGCTAACTCTGAAAAGAAGAACAAATTTAAAATGGGAGGAAAGAGATAGAAGGAGAAAAAATATTTAGCTACCCACTCTGATTTACCCTTCTTGGACTAGGTATGAGGAAACAAAAAAAGAAACAACACACTGAGGACTTAAATGTATGTGCCTAAAGGTAAACATTCACATAAGTACAGTGCTGAATCAAGACCCTATACAGTATATGCAAATACAAATATACTGATAAAAATATAAAACTGGTAAAAGAGATACAACCTTTCAAAAAAAAGTAATAAAAATTTTAAAATAAAATAAGAACCTCCCCCCCAGGAAGCATTCTTTCCTTACTTGGCTGACTTAGAAATCAAAGTGTGGCATGAATTACTGTGTAAAGGAAGGTACTGCCTACAATCCTATTACATCGATTGTTTTATTTTGTATTAGACAATGATCAGATAGCAGAAGGCAAACTACTGAAATGCCCTGAAAATGGAGGAGTTTCCCAATCTGCTGGTGAGATTCATATGTGTTTTCAGAACACATATGAACACCAACTGTATATACAAATGTTAAAATCTAGCTCCTAAGGTTTTCTTTTTACAGTAAAACAAACAAGTCAAACCGATTTTTACTATAACCCAGCTCTGTGACTGATGAGACAGAATGCAGGACTTCTGTGCTGACCATTTCCCCCTTTGAAACCGCTTCTCTTTGGTCTGTACACTTCCTTCCACAAGAATAGGCCTGGGTCTGGATCCCTATGGAGCCAGTCAGTGCACTTCTAGACTGGCCTGAACAGGTGACTTGAGAGTAATATAAGCCTCTGCACTAGCTGGAGGCCTGAGCTCTTCACTTCACATAGCAGCATGTTTCCACGTCTCCAGATCATTGAGCAAAGAGAGAAAAAATGCAAGGCAATAACTCCAGTACTTCCTGTCACACCACTGGCCCACTGACTGATAGTGTTGTTTGCATGTTTTGATGACTCTCAGATATAACCTTGTTGTTGGAATTAACATTCGAGCAGATTCAGAGACTACTTAAATGGCTAAGGTGACAACCTAACACACAGATTTGTATTTGAAGCAGCGAGGTCAAAAAATAAAAAATAAATATGTCTCTAGCATGGCTTTTGCATATAAAAATGTATCAAAGGGTATTGCTTAGCAAACTAGTTTGCTTTAGGGTGGATATTAACACAACCCAATTTTAACCAAATTAAGTCACAAGAAGCAAAATAAAAAAAAGTAAAGCTTTGGGAATGAAATGTTTCTTGACAGTTCATAGGAACAGCTACAAAGGCCCCAACAAAGGCACTTGTATGCTATCTCTTTTTGATCTACAATCCTGATCAGCATGGAAAAAAAATCACTTACTTTCCTACTTTTTTCTATTTAACCTCCTGCACATCCTATCCACCCACATAAATTTTACAATAAGTATTTTTAAAGTCTGCATTAATCACAGACCAAAATTATGCCTATAGAAAAGCTCCTTAAAAAAGGAACACTTGCTGGGTAGCACTCAAACTGAGAAAAGTTAAATAATTCATGGAAAATTCACTGCAGATTTCTAATTAAAACTAATTAGAATAATTCCATTTTATCACATGCTATTTGTCTCTGAATGGTTTCATTTCTTTTTTAAAAAAAAGAAGTATTTTCTTCTGTATTGACTCTCTCTCCCATTCAACATACATATTAGATATTTGATCAAAGGGTATCTTTTTAAATTGCCTGTTGTGCAATGCTATTTTTCAGATAGCACCACAGTGTATGCAGTGCTCTGTGCCACATGGCTAAGATTAAGGAGATGCAATGCTGAATAATTTACTTTGAATATATATATATCTATAGATATATCTATATCAAGTCTGAAGGCCAGATCCAGAAAATGAATTTAGACAGGACACAAGAAGCATGTGTCCTGAAAGAGGACAGAGGTGAATATTAGGCACATTAGACAAAATTTGTGATCCAAGATTGCCCTGCTAAGAGACCCATTAATCCTGGAGGCACCAAAGCTCACTAGATTATTCCATTTCTGATCTGAGAGTTTCCTAGGCACCTGCACTACTTCTAAGTGGGCATGCCCAGAGTCACCTTATTTTGAGCAGTTAAGGACCTAGGCTGATGGCTAGAAAATGATATCTAGAGACTTGCTTTTAGGAACTGGCTTGTAAGTGAAAGTGATATTGCATTAGAACAATGGTCCAAGGCAATGGCAAGGGTTAATTGGTTTCTAAAATCTTGTTTGTGACTAAGTTTTACAGCCTTCAAGGCAGACACCATGTATGAAGCCAACAGACAAGCGGGCATACCCGCATACATACCAGCAGGCCTCACAGGTTCCCCAGGCTGCCAGATGTTGCCAAGCACAGATGACCAGCCAGGCCACCCCTGATTGGCTGCTGGGTCCATGCAGCAGAAGCCTCTATCCCCACCTCTCTCCGCCCTCCACTGCCTGGGTGCAGCTGGCATCTGGTCACAGGCAGGAGGCAGGGCTGAGGTGAGTGTCTGTGTTGGCGTGGCTCTGTGAAAGCCTGAGCCGGGTCCGTGAGACAGAAGCCTCTGTTTTTCCCTCACCCCATGCCCTGGCTGGCTGTGGCTGACAACTGGCTGCAGACAGGAAGCAAGGCTAGGGAGAAAGTCTGTGCTGGCTCATCTCTGTGACAGCTGAGCATGGGCCAAGTTCCAGCACACCTCCCTGCAAGGGTAGGCTAGCAGGGTGCACAAAGGAACCTGGGATGCCAGGGAACAGTGACCTAATTTGATTTGATAGGGGAGCTGGTACAGAAGTTTGATGCACTGGACTAACCTAATTCACATAAGTTTGAGTGCACATCAATCCAGAACCATCTTAGATGGGTTCTGCCATTTTTAATCCAGCCTATGTGCCCCAAACTTCTGTACAGTTATGGGTTTGGTTTGATTTCCGATCGCTGACTCCAGATTATACGTAACACGTGTACCTAGCCCCAGTTTCCAAAAGAGACCCACTGTATTCTAAAAAACTAGACAAAGCAGGACCTGAGGTCCTGGAGGAACCAGTCTGGTGGGCATACTCTGGATATGAGTCTAGGACAAAACTCAGTAGCTGCTACCATCTCCATTCAAAAACACAGTCAAAAGAATTGGTGGGACCTGGCTGACTTCATTACATAGATAGATCACCCAAAAATACTAGGTTAGGAGACAAAAGCATGGCACCACTACCACTACCATCTCCTCAGCCATATTTAAAGAGCAAGCCTTCACCAGTTCATTCAAAGGATTCAAGTATGTAGCTTCCCTTATAAGTGGGTTCCCAGCTCTGGAGCCCATGTGGACACAGGTGCCTCCATTAAAATTTTGACTTATGTCCCTAAAATCCAGAGCATTAGGGATTCCTCTTTGCTCACAACCCCTAAGTAAGGAATCCCTAGCTCAGCATCTGGCACTGTAGTACCCAAACTGTCGGCAAATAGGTCCTACAACTCAAAAACAGAGTAACACATGAAGCCATAATTTAGACAGGTGCAATCTGATTGTAAAGGGACTGGTGTACAGGGGTCACAGTTAGACCCAGAATCTAGTAATGGGTCCAAACAAAATGGTGTTTCATAACGAGTACGTCTGCACAGAACTTCCTATTGGCAGCCTGGCAGAGGAAAAAATGCCTAGCAAGCAAGAATTTTCATAACTCACAGTACCTAAGAGTGAATCCTTAAAACTAAGCATGGACGTGGCAGCTTTTTACATCTGAGAACAATCAGCTCCTCATGATGATTATTTTTAGCATATACTCTGCTTATGTTCATACACCTCAAACCATGACCTAAAGAGAAACACGAATGAATCATGCAGAGAAGTGACAACACACATTCAGGGTAGCATTTCATGAAGCATCCAAGGGATTCACTGGGACTTGGGCTCATACGTCACTGGATGGCTTGTTCAAAAAGCTCATTTGCAGGCCTCCATTTCAAAACTGTGCACCTAATTTATGCACCCAAGTGATGTGCAGGCAGAAATCAGGTGCAGGCTGGCCAATTCTGTGAATAAGCACTTGATTTACATATGCAATAGCAGGATGGGTGAAATTTACCCCTGAGCAGAGAGCTAGCACAAGATGTAAATCCTATTTAATTAATGCAGCACTAAAGACTTGCAGGCACCACTGTTTCTGCAGGCATTTTTCATGCCTAGTTTATGCAGCAGGATACAATTTAAAACTTTTGAACCAGGGTGCACTCCTCCACTAAACTTATTATATTGCATATTTTTCATACCAGTCTAACAATATTCCCTCTTTTCATATGGTCCATTGGCATCTCTTTTACCACTATCATGGCCCTAAAATACATCCTTGCCCTTTCTTCTGACACTTGCATCACTAAAACTAGCATCTCTCTTGTGCTAAGGGGCAGTATATATATGTGTAGGTGCTTGTGCGTCAGCTTCCTAGTACAGTAGACAGAAGCAACAGTCTGGGTGTATTACCAACACATGGAAAATGCCCAGTCTTGAAACAGCAGTGGTCAAACAGTATGCTAAAATCTCACAGATAGCTGGTTCTCTAGAAGCTATTCCAATTTAATAATCCTCTGCAGTTAGAGAGATTAAGGAAATCCCAAATATGATGGTAACTGTCCTAGTGCTCATCACAGCTTCTCTGTACAGAGAACTTTGTAATCAAGCAAATAACAATACAAGTATAAGAAAAAGAACTGGGATGCCAGCTGTCCTGGAAATATATTCAGACTGGCCTACACATTTGAATAGTCTATTTTATTTCTCTGACTGTACAATTCCCTGGAGCAAATACAAAACATTAATGCTTCAAATCAATATACAAATAGCCTGTTTTTGCAGTTAATCAATACTGGAAACCACAGTACCAAGCAACAAATGCTGACTAATAAAACCATGTCAGAAAAATTAGATTTCCATGTGCTTAAATAGATCATGCAATTAAACGATATAAATTTCATGGACTGCACTGTTTTTCTGAGTGCCATATGCCCAACGTATCTAGGCACCTTCATTACCACAATAACATTATTGTTCCATTATTGTTTGATTGGATTCAGAATCTAAGGGCACATCTACACATCACCATAAAGCAACGTTGTTCCTTTTGGAAGCACTAAAGCACAGCACCGTGTGTGTGGCACAAGGTTAGTTTTTGCTGCTGCTTTGCTGTAGTGGTGTGCTAAAACAGGGGAGTGTGCCACTACAGCAAAGTAGCTGCTGATCACACGTAGACTTATGTGATTGCTATGTCACCATAGCGTGCCATACAGTGAAGTAGTGTGTCACTTCAGTGATGCAGCGTGATGTGTAGACATGCCATAAGGGTCTGATCGGACCTCAAAATAATGCTACAAGAACAGGTAGCTGCTATCTTTTTCTTTTTTTTTTAACATTTACGGATGGTCAGAGGTTGTAACCAGTCCTCCTAGATGACAACTTTTTACTGTCATCTATAACCTCATGATCTCCAGAACAGACTACTGTTGTGAGCTCTACATTGGATTATATCTTAGAAACGTTCAAAAACTGAAAGTAGTTTAAAATGTAGCTACCAAGTTGGTAAGTAAATCATATTGATATAAATAAACATAGTCCATGCTGTATGGATCTGTATTGGCTGCTTGTGGATTTCCAAATGATCTTCAAGTTGTCAGGTTTGATTTAAAAAGCCTTTAGGGCTAAGTACAGACATTCAGGAGGTTAAACTGGGTTTAAAATGGCCACCCGGTTTAAACTTAGCTCGTCCCAGTGCTGACTTTGCACTTACAGACCCGGTCTCTGTTACCAGCAATCAGTCTAAACCTGTAACTGAACAGAAATTTCGTGCATACTAACTAGTCTAAAACCTGCAGAACCTGATTTAAGAAAAACCTGGATTTATGTAGTATCAGACTCATTTGATGTAAGCCCAGCCGGTGCAAGGAACTTCTGTCCACTTCCCCTATGCAGACCTGGGGCTGGGAAAACCCAGCCACTGACACCAGCTCCAGGGCTGCTCTTTTTGCTCTCCCCTTCCCCTGCACAGGTCTATTCTTAGTCCCTCCAGCCTTGCTCCCCCCCAGCCAGTGCTCTCAACCCACATCCCACAAACCACTCTGGGTACAGCTGCCTTTATCAGCATTTGCTGCTACCAGAACTGAGCAAGTAAGTCCCACTGGGGGAACAGCGGGAGGGATGGGGATGTAGGTTGGCTGGGAGGGACTCCACCCCATCCCCCCACCCCTCATGGGTTGCACCTTTCCCCCCACCCCACCTGCAGGTCACACCTGTCTCCAACCCCCCATCCTGCAAGTTGCTCCCAATGCCAGTGCTGGGAGCCGAGCAAGTCAGGGTGGGGGGAGAGATGGGCAGGATGAGGGGAGCTGTTCATCTTGGGGGGGCGGTCAGAGGCTAAAAATACCCCCAGTTCCCAGGGAGATAGAGGCAGCTCCCCCCATCCCCTCTGCAGACCCTATGAGACTCTCAGACCCAATTAATCCCCCTGTGGACCCC
>NW_017728997.1:4046224-4051565 GCF_001723915.1 Gavialis gangeticus
ACAGCTGCCTTTATCAGCATTTGCTGCTACCAGAACTGAGCAAGTAAGTCCCACTGGGGGAACAGCGGGAGGGATGGGGATGTAGGTTGGCTGGGAGGGACTCCACCCCATCCCCCCACCCCTCATGGGTTGCACCTTTCCCCCCACCCCACCTGCAGGTCACACCTGTCTCCCTACTCCACCTGTGGGTCCACCTACCCCCCATACCCTGGTGGACCCCTAATCCCCTCCAGTCTGCTGGACCCCCAGCCCCCTGGCTAGCCCCCCCACATCCTGACTTACCTGATATCTGGCAGCCATTTAAAATTGACCTAACCTCCCCTTAATGCCGCCAGATATCTTTATGTCAGGGTTTAGCCTGGTTAAAGTTACGTACACGGCCATCCAGTACCTTCTTGACCCTGAGTGTCAGCCTCGCGCTCACTTGCCTGTATTTCATAGTGGTGGTCCTGACTCCTGCCATATCTTGATGTTTTAGGATGACACCAATTGGGAGGAGATAATTCTCACTACCACTGGACAACAATAACCTGATGTGGCTCTCTTCTGGGGCTCCAACTCCCCTATACCTTGGCCTAGTGCCACGCAGATGTTACTCCACCATTCATTTATGTTGGTCTTAACAGGCAACTTGTCTTTTCTCTTTTAGGCTGGCATGCATCTTGACAGCCATCTCAACTGAACTAAATTAACATGGACTACTGGAATTCTTCCTCAGTCTCAGGCGAGTCATGTGGTTAGTCTTGGGAGGGCTTTTTGTCCCCCCTCTCCCCAAAGGTTAAGCCCTCTAGTAATACAACCAAATCAAAGAAAAACAAGTAAAAAAAATTAAAAAGTACCAAAGCCTATCTGGGCTGATACCTCCTTGTCTCGGGGTATATTGGTCTGGCTGGGAATTTCCCCCTTATGTTGGTCAGGTTGAGGTTTTGCCAACTGGACTCAGCATCCTGCCAACCTGTTGAGGTGAGGACATGCCAAACTAAAAAAAACAAAAAAAAAGAATGAAAAAAGTAACTTAAAAGTGAGTACCTTTGGGATAGGACTCAGCCACTTTTCTTCCGGCTGGCCCTTTCTCAATCCAGTTTCCCTACCACTAGCACTGCTCTGCTCCATGGCATCTCTCTTGCCAGTGTCTCCTGGCCTAATCAAGCTCCTCTGACCTCTTCAGCCAGCTGTCTACTGGCTCTCAGCCGGTGGGGACATCCTACCCAACTTCTCAGGTCTTGGGACGTAGATCCCTGTTCCCCGGCTCTCCACACTCTGCGTGCTCCTCTCTCCTTAGCTCTCCACATCCCCCTCTTCTGCCTCTCTGGGGCCGCTGTAGCAGCACAGAGCACCTGCTTCAGAACCGCAGCTCCTGGGGTACTCTCCTCTCCTTCGCTGGCTTCTTCAGGCTGTTGGTAAGTATCTTCCCTCTTTCCTTTTCTTCACACTGTACTTAGCCTAGAAGTGTAGGCAGGATCTACATGTGACTGGCACTCTCAGTGTCAACCCACTATGATCAAGGACACCTCAGGTGCTAATCTGAAGTTTTGCTGGCTTACATGGGATGTAAGATGGATGTTTTCTGTAAATGCCCTGTATCTTTGGAATGAAACCCTGCAACCAGGACCTAAAATGGTTTAAAATATGAGGAGTTTCAGGGTTCACAGTAAAGCTTCCTTTATCTCAGACTTGTATATACAAGAGTGAGAGGGAATGGGAAAATATACTACTTTGCTTAATGCTGTATTTCTGTGTTATACCCGGTATACCAATAGCATACAGCAAAGTTCTCCTGTACTTAAACATGTGAATAACATAAATTAACAAATATCATATTATGTGGCCTCTGTAGAAGAGCATGCAGTAATAGCCCCATTACTACAATATTTTTATTGCTCCATTATAACCAAATGCATAGCACATTTAAGGCAACGAGAGTCCTTCCCTTCATTTCAATGAGTTTGAAATCAGGCCCTTTTTCTCTGTTTAACAGTTTTGCAGTCCTTTGGCTAACTTGTGACACACAAGCCTCACAGGCTCGCATAAGTGTCTGGCAGAGAGGAAGAGGAGGAGGAGGTGGAGGGCTGCTGGCAGCAGCCCCAATGGACACAACATGAGCACAGATAGACAGATGACAGCCAGCTTGAATGTCAAGATATTCCTGTAAATCCTCCTTTTGAAAGGATGGAGTATAAACTATTCTGATATTAAAAAACACCATTTACTTAAAAGGCTTTTTACATAGGTATGCTGTTATGGCATATAGGTAGAGACATTCCCAACTCAAACTAAAATAAGACACTAGGAAGAAAAGATAATAGCTGACAGATAATGCAGGCATAAGACTGTTGACAATTAGATTTAATAGATTCAATAATTACTTGCAACAGTGTAGAGACAGCACTTACCTGCAGAAACAAGCACCAAAGGCACTGCCTGACTACTTTCAGCTAAAGCAAAGAGGTGATAATGCATAAAGCTCCACAATAATTTGCAGAAAATGGTAGAATGGTACGTCTGGCCTACAAATATGGAAGGTAGTTCATATTGCCTCCTGAAGCCGACACAATGATTCACATGACTAGATCCACAGACTATACTTCTTCCATATTCTAAGGAGTATTACAATAAATGTAATCTGAAGCTTGCAAATGAAAAGGTGCACCAGTCTGCATTCTCATTTTTAGGCAGTCTCAAGAGGAAATTAATCAAGTCATTTGCATTATTTTGTCATGCAAATGAGAGTGCTGTCCTACTTTACCTTGTGATGTGTGGGGGGGGGAGGGGAGCGAGAATATCTACTAGGGATGGGTGGGGGACATCTGCAAGCACATTTCTCAAACACACCCAGGCCTAATTACTTTGACAATTCATGGGAAAGGATCTGTAGAAAGATAGCCTAACAGAATAGAGGCCTTTGATACAAGTGTACTGGGAGCAAAGGCAGAACAGGAATCTTCCTAGGCTGCTTCTGTTCTAGAAATAGAAGAAATGTGTGCTGAGGCCATGCTGGGACAGAGACACAAACATTACCAGCCAAAGGATGGCAGACTGTCTTGTTCCATGCCTCAGCACAGAAGTCCTGCAGGAGCAGGATGGGGACTTCATCTTCTCCAAATATTTCTGTATTTGAAAGAGCAGGTTTTCCCCATTCTGTTCCATTTTCAATCAGTGATACAAGGTTCAAGAGAGTCTAAGAAGTGAGTCACAGTCTCAGCTGGTATAAACTAGCAGGGTCCCACTGGAAACCAAGGAATCAAGCTGAATTACACCATCTCCACCTATAAATCCTTCTATTTGAATTAAGAGTATTTTCTGGAAATAGCACTCACAAAAGGAAGTGCACATCAGTAAATAAGAGCTATATCTTATTAAAAACTGGGTTACTAACAGGTATCCTTTGTGGCTGGCTTTGCTATGTAGCTATTATTAAAGAAATCTATTATGTGTAGCAATAGCAACACGGAAGGGGAATAATCCTGGTTAACTGGTAATCAGTGTTAACATTTCCGTAAGAAGGGCAGCAAAATCCAGTTCAACAGATATATCAAGTAGCGATGCCAAGTACCCATTGACACTAATTCTACAGACTAAGTTGGGAAGGAAGAGCAGCCACAACATTTTGGAGCACTTTGACTGGGTCTAGAGAGGGAAACAGAACATACAGATTAAAATACACAAATGATACCCAATAGAGCCAAGACATAAGGGGCATAAGAAGAGTCTTGGAATAAAATATAGAAGAGTGAAAGTCTGAGGAAGTTCAGCTGAAAGGATAAAAGAACTTGATCAATATGAAAAACTGGGTAATGGTCCAAAGGTGCAGGATTGTTTTTGTTATGATCAGTATTAAATACACTGGAGACTCAAGTGCACGGAGACAAATAAAGCCGATAGAGAGAATCAAGGACATGGAGCTCAGACAAAGTAATTTATCGCTCAATTCATCAGCAAGAGAGGAAGGAAGGGGTTTCTTGTTACAACAAACACCATATATTTAAAGGCTATATGAAAGCCTTTCTTTCCAGTTACCAAAGCAATATCAGTCAAATGAAGCATTACTATAAAAGCAAATCCCACCTAGAATACTGATGCCAAACTTCCGGGGATCAGCTCCCATCTAAGCTCTAAATTCAGTGGTCTGCTCCAGATGTATAACAGGGTAGCTCCACCCTGGGATAGCTATGAGACACCCAGAGCAGCACCTGCTGCTGCTGCAATGCTGACCACAGCAACACGATCAGCCACCTCTACGGCCATGGCTATTTTTGCACCCCCCAAATGTGGTGCCTAGGCTACGGCCCCAGTTGCCTCCCCAACATTTACACTACTGCCTGCTCCCGGCCTATTGATCTCAGTTCAAGCTGTCATGGGGGGAGCTGTTGGATTCTGAGCCTTTTGGAAATTTGGCCATAATGATGGATGAAAATCTTGCCCTGTATCTTCAGACCAAGTCTCCTGTTCATAAAAAAGAGAGCGCACAAAATCCAGGGTGATGATAAGACTACCTTTAGTGGTCCCAATTATTCCCAGTGGAAAAAGCATTTTGTTAGCAACCTAAAATGGATTTATAATTATAAAGAGGAAGGGGAGGAACTAGGGGAAACAATTCTCATACAAATGAAATTATTGGTAAAACAGGGAATTTGGGTAATTACACCAAGAGCTTAACTATAATTATAAGGAAGAGCTTAACTATAAGCCTGCAAGACAACCTGATGAAGTCAGGAGGGTCCCTCACAAGGCTGAAGTGAAGCACATGCTTCAGTGCTTGGGGTTTTTTTGCATCTAAGTACACTATGGAATAAATTATAGAGTACTGAAACTACAGGTGTGTCTATGTAAAAATGAAAGTGCATTGTAGCACAGGTGGGGACAACCATAATTGCATTAATGTATCAAGAACAGGCAACAACAGCACTGAAGGCATGGTGACATGGATTTCAACAGAAGCTAGCAACCACTGTGTCCATTGTTCCCCAAAGAGTTTGTATTCTGGTTGTTAGCCTGTGCTGAACCTTGCAACCGTTTCACTCTTGTTGTTATTGTTACCTATGCTAGCTTGACTAAAGCTAGCCTAGATATGCTCCACATGGTCATTTTACTGTGTAGACAAACCCTACAGGAATTAAGAGAAGGCAGATAATGGCTTATGGCAAGATTACATCTGAGCAGGTGGCTGAGTTGGAGACTCTCAGGGATAAATGTCAGGTGTGATGCAGGGTTGAGAAGGTGGTAGTGGGATGACATATCTGGGAGAAAAGTGAAGTGGAATGTGCAATAAAGTTGAATAAAAGCTTGGGGTTGGAAGTAAATCTTCTACACTACTGATTCATCCCTCAAGGACACATGCTTC
>NW_017728997.1:4056565-4061038 GCF_001723915.1 Gavialis gangeticus
CAATAAAGCTGAATAAAAGCTTGGGGTTGGAAGTAAATCTTCTACACTACTGATTCATCCCTCAAGGACACATGCTTCAGAGTTTGCTTGTGGAGATTTGCATTGTTTTCTTTGTTTGAGGGATGTGGCACAACTTCATTTAAGTCTCACATGTAATGGAAAAGAGAAACTCCCAGAGGATGCATTTAATAGCCATATTGGGTACTACTACAGAATCTACCAGTAAAGCTGATTTATATTTCACAATACTTTCTGATAACACATCACCTGCTTCTTTCCTTCCCACTACACTGTCCTATCTACTTTCTTCAAGTTAGCTTGGAAATAGCTCAAAATGTACAGTCCTGCTTCCAAGAGCAATCTATAAAATAATGATTCTTACAATATGATTCAAGCTCCTAAGGGACATCATCAGGTTAACAACTACTCTTTATTACAGTAGACACTGACCTTCCTTGTCATTTTACTAATTATTTTTTGAAATAACACTAAATATTTTCCTAATTTACCACTAACAACATGAGTTTTATGAGATTAGTTGGATAATTGCTTTAAAATATGCAATTAAATTTTCGTAATGTGCTCATGGCTGTATTAACTTAATATTCATGTAAAATAACAATTTTCCAGTGAGGAATTATTATGGGGCTAATTTTCCATGAGAGAAAGCAAGAGGGAGGGTGGGGGGAGGGGGTGTCTGTGTTTGTGGATACCTACATATATCTATGTCTATATATATTAATTACATTTTGTACTTACTGTAAAGAAGATCTTTACCCAACAGTGATGACTCAATAGCTTGCAAGGAATTACTTATTTGATGGGTTTGTCTTTTTTTTTTTTTTTTGGTATTTCCAGACTTTTGATAACCATTAGAAAATACCATAATGCACGTTTGGGGTTCTAGGTAGTTCAACAGTTCTGTTCTGTCACTTTTGAAAAACTAATCATGAATAGTTCAAAATATTCAAACTTTTTCAGCAGCTGATAACTGTAATTGGCAAAATAAGCCACATGGTATTCAGTTTCCTGATGTGCAGGGATGCCTGCAAGATCCCATTAAAGGTCAGGAATGACTTTGCACCAGGTACAACATGGGAGGCTTTGCTTTAGAGGGGTTGTTGTCCCTTTTAAAGGCTCCCTCTGTTTTAACTGGCATCAACTTACAGCAACTTTTCGAGTCAATTCATCTGTGAAGACACTTTTTTTTTATTTTGTGTCATATTTTGGGTTAATCTAATGCATTTTTTTATCTGATTAACCTGAATTAAAATAAACTACTCTTAAGTAAGGAAGTCTAAAGCAAAACATTTCACTGATTGGGGTTTTTTTAAAGTGCAAGTTAATTCAATAAGATGTTAACAACATGGTCAGCATTTCTCACCTTACTAGTTAAAACAGGTATCAGTGACAAAGGCCTCATATTTCTAAGTCTGGTCTTGTTTATAATTGAAAACGAGGTTTTTGCACCACTCCACTTCTATATATATGGGTGTATTCAGAGAGGGAGGAACAGACAGACGCACCGAATTGGGGTAATTAGCTATGTTAATCTGAAGTCAGATAGAGGGAAGAGTAGAAGTGTACCTTACAGACTAACTAACTAAGATTTATATAGAGCACAAGCTTTCATGAACTTGAGTTCACTTCATCAAATACTGTGAAAGGACAAGCACAGAACAGCGTATGAAGTGGAGTGAGTGATCTGAAGACAAAAGGTGGGGAAAGAGGAGGCAGAGGAACTGGATTGCCCTGCTCTACACACTGAAAGAAAAATATAGTTCTAGCCAGTCACTCAGGAGAAGTAACAGGCATTATGGCATAAATTGCTCATATTACCGATAAACTGCTTACAGCATAAATTGCTCATGAACTAAGTAGCAACCTTTTCAACTTCCCTAACGACCATGCCGTCCAAATATAATAAGGTACTAAAACACTCCTTTGTACCCACTATACAGGGACCTTTAGAAAAAAATTAAGCTCTCGCACCCACCGGCACGGTGTTATTTTTTGTGTTGTGCATGTATGATTGTGCTTGTGCATATGAGCAGGTGCATGCAAACACACACACACACACACACACACACACACACACACACTTCTAATCTGTCTAGTTTCTCTACTAGAGTGGCTTTCTGATTTTTTGGTGTCTGTTTTTTTTTTCCTTGTAGTGCTATCCTTCTTCTAAAACTGAACACCACACAGAACAATGTTTCGCAGAGTGGGCATAACATTCCCGCAGGTGTCCCTTTTAATTAATTTGGGAACCAAAAGAAAATTCATACCCACTCCCTGGGATTTCTGTGTCAGCTCCGGGCACTACGTATGATCATTCATTTGGTACTTTTGCTTTCTCTGCATTCTTCCTTATGACATGCTGTTTGTTTTAGTCACTGGTTTTTGCTGTCCACTCTGATTTGCAGCAAGTCTCTCTCCATCTATTTTATTTCTAATTTTTTATTGTTCTCTTTAGTTATGGGCTTTTTCCTCTCATACTCAGCAGTGTAGTGTTCCTTTCCTGGGTATCCTTGCTTTGTGAAGGTTTCTGCTTTTATTAGTTTTCTTCATTACTTTTCTTGTGTTATTTTTCCTCAACTAAGATTTTAAAAACGGGGGGGAAGGATTCTCAGAAGTACCTAAGGGCAGTGAGGTATTCACTGAAATTCAGTTAAAAGGTAAACACTTAACTTTTTCATGTGTTTTTCATAGATTTCATAGACTTTAGGGCTAGAAGGGACCTCAGAAGATCATCGAGTCCAGCCCCCCGCCCAAAGGGCAGGAAGTCAGCTGGGGTCATAGGATCCCAGCAAGATAACCACCCAATTTGCTCTTGAAGGTGTTCAATGTAGGTGCTTGAACCACCTCCAATGGCAGGCTGCTCCAGACTTTGGGGGCTCGGACAGTAAAGAAATTCTTCCTTATGTCCAGCCTGAAACGGTCTTGTAGTAGTTTATGACAAACGTTCCCCCAGATCCTGGTGGTCACCCCTGATAAACTTACAGGTGGCCATCAGATCACCCCTGAGCCTGCGCTTTTCCAGGCTAAAGAGCCCCATGGCTCTCAGCCTGTCATCGTAAGGTCTTCTTTCCTGACCTCTGATCATGAGTGTGGCTCTTCTCTGGACTCTCTCAAGCTTCTCCACATCCTTTTTGAATTATGGGGCCCAAAACTGGACGCAGTACTCCAGCTGCGGCCTCACCAAGGCCAAGTACAAGGGGAAAATGATGTTCCAGGATTTGCTCGAGAAGCATCTATGGATGCAAGCCAGTGTTTTGGTCGCTTTAGTAGCTGCAGCATCACATTGAAGGCTCATGTTCATCTTGTGGTCAATGATGACCCCCAAGTCTCTTTCTTCCCTAGTGCTAGCCAGCGTAGCACTGCTGAGCCTATAAGGATGCTGCAGGGTTTTTTTCCCAAGGTGGAGAACCTTGCATTTTCCACTATTAAACACCATCAGGCTCTCGTCCACCCATTTGCTGAGCCTGTCCAGGTCAGCCTGGATCGCCCTCCTGTCTTCAGGCGTGGATGCTTTGCCCCAAAGTTTGGTGTCATTGGTGACCTTGGCCAGTCCACTCCTGACTCCAGTGTCCACATCATTAATGAAGATGTGGAACAATATGTGTCCAAGGACAGAGCCTTCACAGGACACCATGGTCACAGGACACCATGATGATTGACTTCCACCAATTACCACCCTCTGGGTCCGACCACGGAGCCAATTTCCCAGCCAGTGGATCATGGTGGACTCATGGCCACAATTGGCCAGTTTTGCCAAGCGGTGATCATGTGATACCAGATCGAAGGCTTTTTTGAAGTCAAGATATATGACATCAATCTCTTCTCCCTTGTCCACATGATAGGTCACCTGGTCGTAGAAGGAAATGAGATTGGTCAAGCAAGACCTACCCGCAACAAATCCATGCTGGCTATCCCTTAGGATGTTGGAGTTGGCCAGTCCATTAAGGATGGCTTCTTTAATAAACTTTTCTAAGATCTTCCCTGGGATAGAGGCCAGGCTGATGGGCCCATAGTTTGTCGAATCCACTTTCCTCCCTTTCTTGAAGATCAGCACCACAATTTTGAAATTCTCTCTGATGTCTCTGAAACCCTTTACTTAGGCAGCTAAAATATATGGTCTGATATCCAGAAGGACTGAGCACTGGAAACGTCTGTTGACATCAGAGAAGCTGCTTGCTGAGCAAATTAACATACAGTAGCTTAAATGAGAGTTTGGGATTCTAACATTGATCAAACATTTCTGAAAATCATGGCCACATCTTCATTTTTTCAATGTACAATCTATTGGTGGATAACGCATGGGAGAATGCAGGGGAGATGCTCGGTTTGCTTTAGAGGAGGTGGAGAATTGAAGCAAAGTGCATGGGCTAGGAACGGAGGAGTTGGTTTCAAGCTCTTGAGCTTTCAAGATTTATTCACAGGTACTCTGCTTTGTTCTCAAGTTTGACTTAA
>NW_017728997.1:4066038-4089612 GCF_001723915.1 Gavialis gangeticus
TGCTCTGTTTGCTTTAGAGGAGGTGGAGAATTGAAGCAAAGTGCATGGGCTAGGAACGGAGGAGTTGGTTTCAAGCTCTTGAGCTTTCAAGATTTATTCACAGGTACTCTGCTTTGTTCTCAAGTTTGACTTAAACAATGAAGGTGAAACACTGGAGGTAGACAGAGCCAAATCCTTCCTTCTAAGCCCTCAGTGATGTCTCTAAGCTTGACAGCCCATAATTGTTTTCTTTTATAAAAAGGAAGAGGTGCTGTCAGAGAGACTGGCAGATGTTTTGCAAAAGAAAACAACAATTGCGTAGACAAAGACATAGGACTCACACTGTATCATAGCAGACGGTGCCCTTATGCTTCTAGAAAGCAAAATGCACAGTCCTTAATGGAAAAAATAAAAGGGACCAGAAGAACATATCTAGACCTGGTAAGAAAGTGGTGGTCATTTTCTTAAAGGAAAAAAAATGGAAAGACACCAAACATGGGAAAAGGGAAATCTTCACGTTTTTGTGGAAAATGTTTGAGTGTCTCAGCCAACAACCAAAACATTATGGCTTTTTAAAATTCAGTCTAGACATCAAGACAGTTAGCTGGAAACATGCTTACTCCACCTGGGAACCCCAAATCACTGCAATCATAGCAACTGTGGCATCAGCTATGACTTTGGTATAACAAGTTACGCACATTGGGGAAGTCCATTTGATTGCTAACTCCAGTGATGTCAAGATTTAATTTACTATCCTGAATATAGTTTTGAAACATGCATAGTGCCTGCAACACTGCACCTGATCTAAACAAACCTTGAGGCAGTGTGTGTGCAGCATGGCATAAGCACTAAGGACCATGCATTTTAAAACTCAAGGATATCATTCCAAAATATACCTGCCTCAGATATTGGCAGGAATCTAGGAGCAGAAACGTGTAAAGGTTTTCAAAATCAGCAGCTAACATACTGCTGTATTGTGAAACCAAAAATAATTTGGGTCTTATCCCAAATATTCTGGCTCTCCCTGAGCTGATTATTTCTTATAAGAAAGAAAAAGATTAGGTTGTTTCAATAATTGAAGGGATTTGCACAACATCTGCATGTGGCAGTAAAGTCTTTTTTGATCTGATTATGAAATAGATTTTCAAAATCTATATTCTCTAAGCATTCCCAGTAAATCCTTTGAAAATAGTATAGAAAAGCTACTGGTTAGGCCAGTGGAGTCCAAAAAGTCATGTTACACACAGATGCAAACACACATATAGAGCAAAGGATTAACTGAAAATTGCAAAAGGTTTTTTGCAGAAAGTTACACATGATACAAGTATAATCCATTGGGGATTCCAGAAGGCTTTAAAAATCGGAGATAATTCTGAATCTCAGGGCCCATCTGAAATGCTAAGTCGTTTGGAATTTCAAGCAGGGATTAATTCCAGAGTGGGGTACGGTTATCTGAATGAAGTTTTAAATCAGAAGTCTTGTGTTTATAACTTCAGACTCCATGACTGATGTGAAAAAGCAGGTTAGAAACCAGTTAATATGAATGTAAAAACTTTGTATTATATGCATTAGAAACATAATCCTGTGTTTTATTGGCAGAAGGCTGATTACAGCTTATGGCACAAAATACCATATAACCTCTGCTGCTTTGGGGATTTCTGTATGGCTACGGGCAGAAGTTACACATAAACCGGTTTAAGTCATTAGAAATTAGTTTAAACCTATAACAAAACAGAAGCTCAGTGTACATACACCAGTTTCAAAATGGCTGAAACTGGTTTACAATAAACCTGGTTGACTGCAGTATCAGACTTAATTGATTTGGGTCAAACTGGTTTATGAAACTTCTGTCCCAGACCCCGTCCTGGTTTAAGTGAAATCACAGTTCCCCCCATATCCCAGCATGCTTTCCAGTCCTGGACTGTGTTGTGCTGTTTGCTCTAGCAGAGAAGGGTTTGGGAGCAGAAAGGGGAGAGGGAGGCAGGGAGTGCTCTCCCCACCCCCTGGCTGAAGTCTGGGGCCTGGGAGGGGGTGCTGAACCCCACTTCCCCCGAGTACAGAGCTGCCCTATTAAACTCACTGAAAGTTACAGCTGGCTGCAACTGTGGACTATAAATCCTAGAGGCACCTGGAAGCAAAAAGAGGAAGTGATGAGCAAGGTTGCAGTGTCCTGCTGCTGTGATGCTGGACTGCAAATCCCGGAGACCTCAGGGGGAGCAGGACGAGAAAGTACCAGAAAGCCATGCTGTAGCAGCCCCCAGCTTCTGGCCTGAGGCACTGCAGGCACTGTGGCTACATTTCCTGAATCAAAGGCAAATGTGTGTCCAGTTGTTTCTCTATTTAATCTTTGCAGCTTAAGACTAACCTGCAAAAACTGAATTGACTCAGCCTCGGGCTTTTTGACCATCGGTACTTAGCCTATGAGGATACCACATTTTGTAGCAAACCACTGCTCAGTTGATCATTTTTGATATATTGAAAAGAAAAGAAAGTCATCCTGGAATCAATGGTTTGCTGGACTGTCTATCATTCAGAAGAAAGATGTGTTTGATGCTAGGGGAAACACTTGGGACAAATTTAGGAACCATGGAGTTTTCCTTATCAGCAGTCAGAAGTCAAGCATTTATGCACAGCTATGCTTTGGTCTTATACTACTTTTCTTTAGCTCCTTTAATTTGGTGCATTTGTCCTCTCACCATTTTATATCAGAGATGTTTTGGTTTCTCATGCACAAACGGCACTATTAGCTGTTTCCACACTGCCCGAATCTCTTCTTTTTAACAGTTTTTTTTTAAGTAATAGCAACTTGTCAAGTGGACATAGCTCAAGTCCTGTTGGTTTTAGCACCTTGTGCATTCCTAGCCACCCTCTCTCCTATCTTTCCCTCTGTGCTGTCATCTCTAGCTCTGAACTGCCTAACTTCTCTGTGCTCAAATGGCTCACTAAGTATAAGCCATGCAGAAATCAACTGCCAGTTCATCCATGACATAGCACATTTCAGGGAAATGATGCATTCTAAGCAGATTCCCACGCCTCTGGAGTTACTAAAACTCTATTCCAGCCTAATGTTTGAGATGGGGATGGGGGTTGGAAAGAGAGAAAGAGAAAAAATGATAAAAGAAGTGAATAGAGTGTTGTAATTCCCATAACAGGAATTTAAAGTGAGACGGCTATATTCTTCTCTAAGTGGGTATATAAATGTGTGACAGTCATGCAGCCAGCAGTGCAATGGGGAGAGGCAGAGCAGCAGATGGTTCAGGATATACTCTGTGTCAGCAAAAGCCTTCTAGAGCTCCCAAGGAGCAAAAATCCAACCACATTTGAACTATAAAATACATTGTGGGTTACTTTTACTCTCTAGCTCCTCCGTTTATCCTAACCCTTCTTAATACATGTCTGGTTAAAACAGGTAAGACCTAAATCTCCAACCTTCCCTATTGCAGTTGGGACTGATCTGTGTATGTAAGCTAAAGAGATCTGGGGAAGTTTACTTGAGCTGCTCTCCCATCCCATCCCCTTGTGCCCCCCCCACAGGGGCCAGACACTATTTAGCGTGATGTAACAATTGCCGTTTCTGAGTCCCGAATGGCAGCTTCCCATAGGCAGACTTGGAGCTGCTGCATAACCTCTAGGATTCATGGCTCAGTCAGTAACAAATGTCTGATATTAATCTTGGTCTATACAACAATTCATCAAAAATAGCCTCTTCTTACTGGTGTTTCTGAAGATACTGAGTACATTTAAAATCTGCTCAGTGCTTTGGCAGCTAAAATACAACACATACATAGAGTTCCCAATTTTTTTGCTGATAGGGCCTGAGAACATTGGAGAAGTAACATTCCCAGTAGAAGTACGTGAAACTTTTATTACAACCCTATATGCTAGCCAGGAGGATTTTTGTAATTTTTGCTATAGTTCACTGGTCTTCAGTCCATCTACACCTAGTAATGGTATCTTATAGACATTAGGCAATTTCTGTAGTTTACACTACAACTTTGTAGGGTGTTTTCTTCCATTTATTTGAGCTTGAAACTTGAAGGAGAACACGTGTACATACCACTTGGATAAAATTGGAGAAATCTGCTGACAAAGGGTTTGTACATATGTCGGAGTGTACAAAGTTATGGGTGCACCAATGGTGTCAGGAGTAACACTTCTATCAAGGTTTGGCTCTGGAGGAGTATATTTTCAAACAGATGCCTTCAACTTTTCACATGTATAAAAATAAACCAATTTTTCAGGTACTTAGGGTAAAACAAATCTAGTCTGACTTGGAGAATTATGAAACTCTGGAGAAAAATTAATACAAAACATATCTGGAAGGGAGTAAATCCATTGGGCATAGAACTAATGTACATAGTATATTAAAACTGTCAGGTCATGATGAATGTACGGTTTGTAACTGAAATGTATTTTTAAAGTTGAATGTATGGTATTGCTAAATGTCATCAACCTTGGCGACCCTGACTGACATGTTATTAAAAGGACCTGAGGAACACTTGATAAAGTAGCCTAGTACAAAATAAATAAATAAAAGGAAAGTACAATTTCCAAGGTAAAACTGCAAAAATGATGTGTCCTGCAAGATTTTCCCAGTATCAGAATCCTAATAGTTTTTCAGAATTTTTCTTCACAGAATTATTCAGATTTGTTTTTTGCTTATTGCAGTTTGCTATGACTGTACCTTGCAAAACATGTTCCTTTTGCAATGATGAATGGCAAGCAAAACTGTCACTCCTAAGAACAAATGTCTTGATAGCGGCCTGCAAATTCTGCAGTCTCTTTCCCGTTATCTATGGAAAGATTCTTCTTTTCCCCTCCTACAGCCCTGAGTCACCAAAGCACTTAAGTGTATGATTAACTTTATCCCCTCAAGTTCCTGTCAGTCAGTGAGGTTTAAGTACATACTTAAGTGCTTTGGTGACTCAGGAGCATTGAGCTAACTGCATCCTTCTTTTTATCCCCCAAATCCATCCATTTCTCTCTACTGATGATCCCATTCTTCTTCCTTCCTTCTGCCTACTATAAAATAATAAAACTGTTGCCTTGTCGTTCCTACTTGCACTCAAAAATACACTTAATTCTACTCCTCTTGCTTTTTCCCCACTCTCTTCATTTCTTTACTCCTAATTTTAATATACCCCTTTACAGCCATGGGTGCGTTAATTGAATCTAACCAACGATAACTGGCCAATCTGAAATGCATGGAGACAACTACATTGTTTCTGGTTTAGGAGGCAGTGCACCCCACACTCCCAAAGCAGGACGGCATACCTGAGGGTGCAGTAAATTTATCATGTAGACACATCTTTAGTTCCCAATCATTTAATCAATACAACAAGTTCTACCCCGTTTTCCCAATATAAAACTCAAGTTTGTCCTAAATGTGGTGATACAGTGAGACCATCAGCAACAAAGGCAGCTTCTAATAGGCTTGGAGTAGTTGCTCTTACCAAGTAGAAGCAAACCGTATATGCTGGCATGCCTTTGGAAGCCACAAGGTTTGAGAGCCGGGCCTCCACTACACTGAGTGGAATAAGACTTGGAAAGGGGGAACCATAAAGAATATATAATCACCCAAGGTCCGATTCCAGAATCAGAATCAGGCCCAGGGACCTGTGTTCTCCCATTTCCCATGTGGATGGACTAATGACCAGCCTTTTAGGTATTCTAGAGCAGGGGAAGAGGATATTGCATAAGCTCTCTCTTTCTTACAATAGTTTGCAAGAAAAAAAAAAAAGAAAAGCTGGATATTAGTCCCATATGGAATGGGAACATTTTGTAGAAGGCTTGAATATGTTCTCAGGATGGGAAAACTTTTATCTTGTCCAGGCCCAAAAGAGAATAAGCTTGCTTTTTCTTGTATTTATAGGGTTAACATTAAATACTTCCATGCATTTATCAGTACAGATTCAATTAGGCAAAGCCCACAAGGTCTCATGATGGTATCCTTACTATAGATCACACCTGGCTAAAAGAGATGTTTGTAAACACTAGATAGAAACCTTTGCTGCAGGCAGCCTTTGATGTAGCCGTCTGTCTCTTGTTTCCATTTCACCATAAAATTAGTCTGTTTATTATTTATTTTCTTCTTCTGGGAGCATCACACACCTAATTCTGCTGTAGAATTTTCAAACTTATAGAAAGGCTTTCAAGATGAAAGATGTCTCATATATTAGTTGTTCTCCTGTTACTTCATATGCAGTACTTAGTATGCATCTTACTAAAATCGACTTTTAGTCTTCCTACCTTTTGCTCATTATTTTGCTGTATACATTATGTTGGAGTGTAAAAATGAAATCTCCCATTGTTGGCTTTGGATCAAATGTTATAAGAAAGATCAAGACAGGGAAAATAAACCATCCAGGCAGCTTGAATATCAAGCATTAAAAACTTGGTACTACCAATAAACTACTTGGGGGGAGGAAGGGAGGAAGGGTTAGTTTAAATAAGTGTCAGTAAAAATCCTTGTAAGAACAGAAACCCAAAGAAATGACCGTCTGTTCAAAAGCGTTCAGTTATCAGAAAAATAAGCCACATCCATCATGATATTCAAAGAGATCATACTGTTCTTGCTCCTGTCAATATCTCTGGGATTTCCGAGTGCTCTACAATCTGAAAATCAGAACACAGTTCATTCTCAATTACTCACTGAGGTTAGCAGCTAGTATATTGGGCATCAGATAATATAATTCTGGAAATGACATAAGAGCACCTTAGAATACATATAAACATGTACATCATAAAAACTCACTCCAAGATTGTGGCTTCATTTCAATCCCTTCCAAGAATGGCCTCCTCTGAACTTGTGTCTGAAAGAGAAAGAACCATATTCTTGGCTCTGGATCGGGTGTTGTGAGAATGATCAAAACCAGGAACATTCAGATTTGTATTCAGTGGGCGCATCCAGATGTGCGTGGACATTTGGTTCCCCAGGGACAACTAGCAGTGGTGCACCTTGCGCCACAGCTACTTGTCCCCAGGGAATGCCTATGCCATGTGCACTTTGGCGCACAGCAGGTTACCCCAGTGGTGGTAGGGGGGGCTGGGGCCAGCACCAGCTTTACCTTGGGGTACTGGGGGACTCCTGGGGCTGCAGCCACAGTGATCCTGCCAGGCAGAGCCTAGCTGGCAGCCACAGCATAGCTCTTGGCGGCCCAGCTCTGCTTTTCATCAGCGCATGCTGCCCAAGCTTGTGCTGCACTGGTTTTTTCCTTGGCATTTTTTTTATCCAGGGGCCAAAAAAAAGATATCCAGGGGTCAAAAAAAACCCACACAAAAAAAACCTGGCTCAGCACATGCTTGGGTAGCATGCCCTTGCAGCTCAGGGAACACCTCAGTGTGCGGTATGTGGTACTACAAACGTGTTTGTGGCACCACATACTGCATGACCGTGGGCATCTGGACATACCCAGTGTCCAGATGCTATAGTGCTGTAGCAATGAGCTAGGACAACATAGCTTGTCACTGTAGCAATGAGCTAAGGCAACATAACTCATTGCTACGGTGACATAGCATTGGTGGGCATGACCTCATTGCTACTGCGCAGTAGGGTTGGAAATACTGTCAGGACTGCACAGGTTGCCAGGACTGGCACAGTTGCCGTACACTGACAGGACTGCACAGTTGGGTACATGTGTAGACATGCCCAACTGCACAACTGCACATTGGGCACACCTGTAAATGTGCCCAGTATTAATCACATTTTGATTATTAAGGAGTCAGCAAATCTAAGACACAGTTGTCATAGATTATAAATTCCATGCTACTAAGTGTAACCCTGCAATACAACATGTTTGTAAGAATAAAAATAACATGGACAAAAATAATATGTACAAGAAAAGGCGTAAGGCGCAGAAGGATAGGGGGAATGTTATGCAACATGCAGTATGATAAAAAGAAACAAGTCCGGGGGAAATCTAATTTGGATATAGACACCCACACTGAAATAACTCTCCAAACCCAGTGCTTTGAAGGCCAAAACACAGACACTCCATCCTCCCATTTTGGAAAGAACAGAGTACAGTGGATTTGGGCCATCTTGTTTTCGACTTCTTCTCTAAGTTTGGAGTCTAGTAAGCGACTTGACATGCTTATTTTGCGGTTCTAAACAAACAGTTCCCTGTCCACTGTTACATGGCCCTGAGGTAGTAGATATAGGGACAAAGGGATAGCTCATCATTTATTTCTTATGCCTAAGAAATAAAGTACATAAAGAATGTTTTCAGGATAATGAATAGATTCTCTATTTCCTTTTTTTTATTAGAGGTACTGAAAAAAACCCACAAAACTTTGTCTTCACTTTCCTACTAAGCCTGTTGGCCAATTCTATTTTAATCCACTTTGTTCCCTGGGAATGTTTCCATTTAAATTATACGTTGGTGGTGTAGGTTTTGTTTTATAAATATTTGAGGAGAAATTTAATACTAACATGTGCTACCTTGTGATGGCTATAGTAATTATTTTTCATTGTCAAACAATGAAGCAATTACCATACTGAAGCTCCACATAGCTTGTCAAAAAGCAGAGGGATATCAAAGCTAGGAAAATATTTCTGGCTTGTCTTCCTTTGTTAAACACCAATATCTTCAGTTTCAGAGCTTGAAACACACTTAAAATAAATCTTTCATCACCTTCATTTTTCAATATTCATACTTTTAGATAGTTTAGAGAAAAGGGCTTTTTGGAAATATAAGCTACAAAAGTCACACCTATGTTACTTGGAAAGCAGACTATTTTGTATTAAATAACTGATATATAAAATTTACAAAGTTAATTGATTTTTTTTTGAATGGCTGAATTATAACATGAAGAGTGTAACATGAGCTAAAGATAAAATCAACATTATTTCCTGATTTGGTAACCATACAGCAGAATTTATCATTAGAAAAAGAAAAGGTGTTATGAAATGCTTTTATTTAAGTATTTAAGTGTTAGATCTTCTGGTTTGTAAAGAAGTTTGAAGAGGTAGAATGATGAGCCAATTGAAAATTATGTAAAAGTAAAAACATAATTCAGAAGATACACAGGAATTTGCCTCCTGAATTTGTCAACAATTATAATAAATCAGAATCACGACAAAAGAAAGAGAAAAATCTGTTCAAGAGCCAAAGCTCAAAAATGACTGTGGATGGGGTTTCCAAAGTTTTCAGTAAAGTCAACACATTGCTCCTACTGAGGTTAACAGAAACATTATCTTTGCATCTAGTCCTGTAGTCCTTACTCAGACATAATCACCATTGACTTTATTGAACAAGAATGTCAAGATTTAAAATAATTAAGAGTATAAAATGAGCACGTTTTATTTTATTTATTTACCTCTGTACTAATATCCTCAAAATGTTCATTTTTTTTCCAGAAGACAGTTTTAAAAGAACAGCCTTCAAAGCAGGTGGAGGCTTGTACTAGGTGTTCTCTAAAACCAAAGATTTCCCTTTTAACTTTCCAGTTGACATACTCTGTATTGCAATGAATCACTTCAGGTTACGTTAGTGATCAAACATGGCTTTAGCAATCAAACACAGTATGATTGAGACAACCTGGTATGAAGGGGGCCAAAAGGTTCGATTTGATAGGATCAACTTGACAAGTGACAGTAAACATTTTAATTTAATGCTGGGGGGAAAAAAGAGAAGTGACCGTTATTGGCAGATGAAGTGTAGAAACTAAGTAAAAGCTGCTCATGCTGCCCCACTGCGTGACCCTTACCAAAGCAAAAAACATTAGACTGTTTCTTACTACTCTTCTGCTTGAATGCAGAAGCATGGCGTGAGACAGAGGCAGGGGCCTCTGTTGAATCACTCTCCCATGGGCCAGTGGAAGTCATGCGTATGACCTTCACTTTGTAAGTAGAGCGTAGGGTGGCCTATGGTCCTACTCAATAGTTGAAGAGGGACCTAAATGGGGATAGGGACCTAGCTGTAAATACATTCATTCATCATATATGAGAGTTTGCATAGTGAAAGGCAGCAGATACTTGAGCTAGCTCTGCATGGCCTAAGCTCTGAAACTAAGGCTAAGTACAGACGTTCAAAAAGCCTGAGGTGGAAGTGCTCTAAGTATCACACTGCACTCAAAATGCTGTAGATTAGTGTGGGAATGAACAGAACAGACACTTGCACTTGGGGGGAGGGAAGGGCATGGAAGTGGCCTGCCCTGGCCAAAGCCAGCTGGTGGGGGGTGCTATCATATGCCTCCCAGGAGGCTGCCTGAGCAGCCCTTCTGCCCAGCCCTGACTCCTGCCAGCTGGCAGCAGGGGCTTGGGGGAACTGGGAGGGGAGACAGAGCTCCCCCTCCCACAAGGGCCTCCCTACAACTTCCTGGCTTAGAGACCAGGGGGAGCAGACCAGGTCCAGGCAGCAGGGCGGTTCCATTTTCCCCTAGCCACAGTTCCCTGCATGGTAAAAAGCCAGATGGGCAACCTCATGCCACAGCTTCCTGCCGGGCTGGAGTTGTCAAAAGACGGGGGCGGGGGAGCAAATGGAACCCCGCTTGCTGTGAGGTCCCCTCCCCCAGCTTGCTGACTTGGAGTCTGGGGGCATTGGGCCAGGTCCACATGGCAGGGGGGCTTCATTCACCCCATCCCTGCCCAAGCCTCCTAGCAACTGCAACCAGAAACTGCAGCACTGGGGCTGCCCATCTAGCTTCTCACCATGCTGAGAAGTGTAGCTGGGGAGAATGGAGCCTCCCTGCTGCACAGACCCAGCCCATCCCAGCCACCCCAAGCCAGCGACCTGGACTGGGGCTCTGTTCCCCCTTCCCGGTTGCACAGATAGGAGACAGAGCCTTTTGTGTCTCCTCTCTGCAACAGCCAGGGGCCACACCTACACCTGTGCTTGCTCAGAGCAGATGAGCACTGGCCAAGGCTAGCAAGCCACCCAGCGAGGGGCCCCTGGGATGCTGGGAGAATATAACCTACCTTAACTTGCAATGGATGTGGTACATATGTTTGATAAAGTGTTCTAACCTAAAGCACTTTAGTCTGATACCACATCCATCAAGTGTTAAATTAAAGTGAGATCTGCCATTTTTAAAGCACTTTGTGTGCCGTGAGCATCTGTTCTGTTATGGCTGTAAAACACTTTCTGCACACTTAACATGTGTTAAAAGTAACATCTGTACCTAGCCTGAAGTAATATAGCCACATTAGCGTAACACATACATTGGCTAATAAGACCTGATTTTCAGCAAAGTAAATGAGCCTGTTGCACTAGGGAAGGTCTGTTGCTTCCAGTTCTGGTGCCAGCAAGTATTAGATACGTCTGTATGGCAGTGCCTTGCACTGTATAGACATACCCTAAATGACCTAAAAGAGCCATATGTGCTAAGGGCTTTGGCCATCTGAAGATGCAGAAGGTTATCCTACATAAGTGCTGGGGCTTTTTTATCAATGCCTCTGGCCACCTATCTGTATCTTTAGGGTGCTTAAACAACTTTACAAATCTGGCCGCAAGTCTCTTTTTAAAAAGTAATTTTAGCACTTAGATAAATTTCAGTTATTTTTCAATGGCCATTCTGCAAGCAGAAGCAAGCTTGCTGCCTAGGATGAATACAGGATGTATTATTGTTACCAAATGCTGTGATAGACACTTGAAATATTATGTGCTTTCACCTCTAACTAGTTCATTGCTTCCTAATTCAGACATTCCTTATGATTGAAATTTGCTGGTTGGATTACTGCAACTATGACTTCAGGTTCCAGGTATCTTGAGATGGACACCCTGCTGTGGAGGGCATACAATCCTAGATGAATGGGCAGAATAACAACAGAAACTGAAAGAGAGATTGGATATACAAAAATTATTTCAGTTTCCCTTCTTATAGGAGAGCTCCAAAAAATGTCACTGAGAGTTCTGTTCAAAGACGGACACATACTCTGAAATCACACATCCAACTAAGCAGGCAGCATGACTAAACATGTTTAGAAGCTGCCTCAATGCAGAGTTAGTCAGACAGGCTTATCAGCACGAAGCCTGCAGTCTTAATTTCTTCATTAATGGACAAATCCTCTGAAGAGATAATGCAGAAATAACTACCATTGATAGCAAATTAAATAAGCAGCTGAAGACATGAAATCTATACCTACTAGAGACAAGGAAATCATGTCCAGAATTTAACTAATTCACTTCAAACCCATTTCTCACTCTGGAAAGCATGGGTACTTCATTAAACTAGACTGATGATTTCAAGGCACCATCTTAAGATGTATGGTTTATTACTATCAAAGCTGAGCTCATTGTGAATATAACAAAGGGCATATTGAAAAAAAATGGTTTAACTAACTGACAATCCCTAGTTTTGGGTGAGGAAAGTAAGGCACCAAAAGGTTAAATGATCTCCCCAAGGCCAGGCTAGAAAGAAGGGGCAGAGCCAAGAATTAGCCAACTACCCACAAAATTATTCTTATAGACTCTCTAGCACCATATTTCATCATATCTTTTTATAGCTGCAATCATGAAATATGACTATGGCTGAAAATCAGAAATAGATGTTCTTGTTAAATTAACCAAATTGTGCAAGGCTTAACATTTTTGTTAGTTTGAAACAAAACTTCAGGTTAGTTTTTGCTATTTCCAGACTGGTTTAATCAGTCTAATCATCCTAATGCGCAAGGAAATATTTCTGATGATTTTTTTTTTGAGACAAGGCAGGGCAGTATATTTAGTTGACTATGCAAGAAGACTGATAAGCAAGTATAAAATTCATTGCATTGGGAGAACTCCTGACCCCAGTTGAGTCAAATGTGAGTTTTGCCAGGGGCCAGAATTTTTACCCTCATCCTTTTAATTCCTTTCTCTCCTGCTGTCTTCAAAGGGGAAAATTTATAATAAGACAGAACCATGAAGTGGATCCTTTCTGTTAGGATTTTAATATTGACAGATTGAAGTGACTCTGACATTTCCCAAGTGGAAAGCAGAGGGGCTGCTCATAACTTCACAGGACCAATCTGTTATTTTCCACACTGCATGAGAAGATATTGTGCAGTGTCACTATAACAGTGGATACGGTGCTGGTGCAACCCAGTCCCCCTTCTTCCTCATCACTTAGCTCTGACTTCACCCTTGCTTCCATTCCTGGGTCCTCCCCGCACCATGGTTATCTCGCCTGCCATAACTTGATGTTATAGTTTTGTAGAGAGGCTGCCCCAAGGATGCAGATGCAGAATCTGGGGTAGGTCCTTGTCTGGACTAAGGGCCTTCCTGGCCTTGGCTCATTTAATTTGTCTGGGTCCCATGGCCCGGGGTCCACTGCACCAGAACTCTAGCTTCTCAGGCTCCAGTGCCAGCCCTTCCATTCATTCTGAGCCTCTCTGCCAGCAAGGGGATAATGCTCCCTCCAGTCCTTGTTGCCAGTCCTCTGACATACCACAGTCTTCCTCCTGAAATGTATATGGGCTCCTGTTCATACCCAACATCCCAGCATTCTGGGCCCCAAAAGCGTTCTGAGCTGGGTGCCCCTGCTGCACCCCAGTGGCCTCCAATCTGCTCCTTACAGCCATCCCAGCCTCCAGTTTAAATGGAAATGAAAAACATGAGCAACTGCTCTCAAAACACAAAGCTGACCAAAACACAATACTTCCCTGTCAGGAGCACCAACACAAAAGGTTAGAGGTACTTAACCCTCACTGCTTCAGGTACAGGGTTTCTTCCGCCCTCTCCCCCCGCCCCGAAGTGCAGGATACTTCCTCTGTAGGCATCCTGGCTAGGTTCTTCTCAAAATCTCTGCCTCCTATGACCAGACTTCCCCTTTTGGGCTGGGTCCTGGGCTTATGAGCCTACCAATCGCTAGAGCCATTTTATTTAAGGCTCTCTTTGCCAGTATGAGTCTGTTCAGAGGGGCTGAGCTCCTTCCACCTCTCAGTAATGAAGCAGTAATGGGCCCTGTTACAATCACCCCATTAAAACTAGTATTAAATATCTAAAGGCAAATACAGTTCCACAGGGAAAGTATAGAACTGAGCAACATTATCCTCCCATAACTACATTTTTACAAAAAGTTTCTGTATAGAAAATAAACACTATATATTACCATGCCAAAATAAAAAAAAATCACATACACCAACTCAACCTTTCTAGTTGTTTAAACCTCTACGTACAAGTATTTTTTGATAAAGAACATTTTAATTTCTCATAGTGAGGAAGTCTACCCCATGACTTCTTCACTACCGTGCAGTTGGTATAGCCAGATTCATTTCCCCCCCTTGGAAAACATATAATCTTTATCATAGCTTCATTTGTAGAGGGAAAAATTCTACAGTACTAACCTAACCCCACTTTAAGATTGCTTTTCTATCCAACAAGGGACAATACAGCAAAACTGATTCAGTCACAGCTTCATATTCTTAGTTCTAAGAAAAATCCCCCTATGTTCAAAAAACTAGCATAAGGCTTCTGAAACATTGTAGAGCCTCACTTACGCCTTTAAAATAAAACTTACACAGAACTTATGTTGACCCTCTGAACAGAGATAAAATTTACCCTAGCTGCACTATACTAAGTCCATTATTTTCATACTTAGATGCCCAGCAGGTGGAATAGGATCTGGCCTTTCCTGTACAAATTCACAATGCAGCTGTCAAAGTACAAGCCCTAGTTGAAAAGATGTATCTAAACAAGAATCTTCCAAATCTACAGGTATTTTGTGCAACTCTATATTTGAAAGGATCTTAGAAAATATTAACTGCTTCTGGAATCCCTTTGAATACTTTTCTCATTATTATTTATTTTTAAGCACTGAGAAAATCCTCAGCTTACAAAACTGGTTTTAAGGTATACAGTTTAGCACTTGACCAAAGTAGTAATTAGCACTGAAAACAACCTCAGGTCTGCCTACCTGTGGGGCAGCAAAGTTGGAAAAGACCCAGAAAAAAAGAAGAAAATAAATTCAAGATCAGATCCTGAAAATAAAATCTCACCTTGACTTTCAAAAGCTGTACCTCTTAGGAAATAGTTCTACTTCTGGAAATGCTTATGGAGAGGCATGAATGCAGGGAAGATGGGGTCTAGGAGTGGATGTTCTGTCTGTGCTTGTAGCTTCTGTGAGCTCAAGCTGTGGGAGTAATGCCCAGGTAAAAATCTATGGAACCATCAAATCTACTAAATGTGTAACACTAATGTGAGCTAGAGCCAAAAGCTAGTCTCTTTCCTTAAAACTTATTTATTTCAGGGATAGCCTTTAACTTCATAATTCAGTTCATGGTTTGAGTGTAGGTTCTAAAACCAAACTTAGCTCTTATCTACCTATCCACCCACCCCACTCTCCCTTCCACAGTTCAACAGTTTGAGGACTTCAGGTTCCAGTACTGGTCACTCTTTACTGCTAAATAACTTGAATAAGTAAATGTGGAGCTGAAAAGACTGCACTAATCTGCTGGCAACTTTTCTGTATCAACTTATTTGTTGTTACTGGTTTTTTTCCCCAAGGGATCAAGGAAGTCATGCTAAAGCAGGTTGTACTCATAATCACTAAGGTTCCTGAAGACAAATTAACCAAAATGTCAGTGCTTCTGTCAATCTTTATTATCGCCCTTAGGCAGGGCAATCACATCCCCAGCATAAGAATCAGAGTCTAGTTTCCGTATCTGTGGTTATCTATGCAGTGAACAAAAATATTTGCCCAGAGCATGCAGGATTAAAGAATAATTTACCTGGGTGTGTGAAGGGGAGGAGGAAAAAGTAAAATGAATCAAGTCACTGAGGAATACAGTTACAGATGGATATATTTCCCAAAGGAGCTCCAGTTACTCTATTTTAGGGTGGAAAAAAATAATTCACGACATATAATTTAGACATTTTTATGCTTTTGAAATATCCAATTTTCTGATTTCTTTGTTAGCTCCAGAAATAACTTTGGGATTCTTTTTACTGTATGGAATGATATTGTTTGACTTTTAAACTGAGTTGCCTTTGGGCAGGTAAGTCACAGGGTACTGTGTCTGCTTCTTGATCAGATGAAGACAAGCACTTCTGGCATGAATTCTTGCATGAACAGATTAAAAATGTGTTCATTAATTCTCTTGTACCAAATGAAACTAGTTCCACAACAATACAATTAACAAATCAAATGTGTGAAATGTGGCTGGACATATGAATCAACATTGTTCCATTTCTCTCCCCTTCGTGGCATTGCCCTTACAGAGGCTGAAAAGACAACATGAGGTGTCAAACTGAAGAGAATCTAGCCTCTTAAATTGAGTGCCACATTGAAAGGTAGAGATATAAGCACACATTTCTTTCAGTGCAAATTATATAAATAGGGATAGCCTGATCAAAGCAATACAGTCTCTTGGAAGCTGCAGGCACGGGGTGGGGACACATATTCTTATAACATGGGGGCATTCTGATTCTCATGACAGCTGCATGTATTCACTCAAGGAAAGACACCCAACATTGCTGACCCAGCACAGCTGCATCAGCTTTGATGACAGTATTTCTTAATTTTAGACTTAAACTATGACAATGCATTCAGTCAGTTTTATGACATATATTGTTTTGTTTTATATGCAGAGATAGAAGACAATAATAACAGTGTCACCCAGAAATTCTAATTTTACTGATGGATAGAGAAGGCCTAATCTGCATCTTCACACAATTTTTTAGAAATAGCTACTGTTTTACCATTTTAGATGCTGACACCAAACCCCCCCCCAAACCTCAAAACTAGCAGTTACTTCCACAACATGTTGTTCCTATAACATGTTGTGAATACTTATCTGCTTAAATTATGCGTGAACTTAAACAGGATAAATAAGAAGCCTGGCTTTGTGGTTAATGAACTGCCGTGGGACTCGGGAACTACAAGTTTAATTTTCAGTTCTGCCATAAACTTCCTGTGAGCACATGGATAGCTCTTATCTTTTGATTCCCTATTTCTTTTTCGCTAAATTGGGGCTATTAACTGCTTCCTTTACCTGATTTTTAGTTTAGATGATTAACTAAACTGGTTTGCAATTTCTAATACAGCGGGCTTCTCTACACATTAGGGTTGTGCGAAGCTTCGGTCTGATTCGATTCAGCAGAGATTCGGCCTGATTCGTTGACCAAATCTCCAAATCGAAATTGAATGAAAGGACTCTTTAGTTTCTCTGAATCGAATCAGACCCTCTGAATTAATTTGGATAGATTTGGAGAGGTTCAGAGATTCAGACGTAGACACAGCTTTAAATGTTTTTTCTACATACCTCTAGGTAGCAGGGGCTAGTGAATACTGCGATGCTGGGGTGCATGGAGTATCCCACAGAAGCACGGGGGGCTCCCCAGTGCACTCCCCCAGAAGCACTTCCAGTCCGCTCCTGGGTCCACTGGTGAGTGCACTGGAGGGCTCCCCTATGCCCCCCCATCTCAGCAACTTGTGCCTCCTGGGTCTGGGGGGGGGTCCCCTCGTGGCTAATCACTGAGCTGGGGGTGTGCAAGGGGGGCCCCCCAGTGCACTCCCTGGAGGACCCAGAAGTGGACCGGAAGTACTCCATCCACCCCAGCATTGCAGCATTCACAAGCCATGCCTGCTACCTCAAGGTATGTAGGAAAAACTTTTAAAGCTGTGTCTATGTTTGAATCACTGATTCTCCGAGTCAGCATCAAATCTTCAGATTCAAATTCCATTGAATTGAATCAGGGACAGTGATCTGAATCAATTAATCGAATCACTGTGCCCGATTCGGGCCAAATCTGAATTGAATAGGGCCCGCTTCGCACACCTGCACTACACATGGTAGCAGCATTTCCAGAGCTGAGCCATTCCTAAACATACCTCCTGCTCATCCACTTCCACACACTCTAAACTTGGGCACGTGCTGGTGAAGATGGTTTGGGCATCCCTCTGCGGTCCTTCTGAACACTAGTCAGAATGCTTCAGAGCAACCACTAGGGGACAACCATGGAGTGGCTTTGCTGGTGTACTTTCAAGGTTGGAGAGTACACATGGGAGTAGGTGGTCAGGGCATTCTCAGAGCCACCTCAGTTGGAGAATACTACCTCTGTGGTACAGACATGCCCAAGCAGGTTTTGATCTCATCTGAGGACACTAGGCACTATTGCAATGCAAATAATAATGGACGGCAGCAGATAACTGGATGAGCTGTTAGCAGCAGGAGCTTCCCCATATTACCAATAGTTTTATCTTCACAAAAAGCTAAAATGTAAAAACCTAATCTTTTTAATTTCACTGCACAATTAGAAGACAACCTGTAATTACCAGTGAAATATGCCATGATATCTGTTTCACAACTATGCTAAGTAATTAATAATGGGATTATCTATGCAAATTATGATATAGGAAATTGTGGAAATGGGTTGTGTAATCATTATTAAAAATCTCATTCTACAGCTACAAGTAAGGTGGAGAGACTAGCATAACTTTTAATGATCACTAACTCCGTCTCAAGATGTAGTTGCTATTTAATGAGTATAAAATAGGAACATGAAAATGTAATGGAATGAAGGCAGGTTGAAAGGTAGCTGCTATTTATAGACTAGAGGATAGGAACATAGTAGCATAATGGAATAAAATTAGGTTGAAGAGACTAGCGAGTTTGACCTCAGTATCAAGATAATGGTTGTAGTTACCATTTAAGAACATAGCTGAGGGAATAAGACATGCCCAAGTGTGAAGTGTGTTATAGTAATGGAAGACAAGTATGTTGTTCTATCTGTGCATGTAGGCAGGTATTAATGTTAAACAACATTCCTATCTGAAGTGAGAATGCTATATTTTATCAGGAGATTTCAGCTGCTATTCTGGCTTATCTATGATGTCGATTATAAAAACAGCACTGTAATTCTCTATTTATAACCATGACAAACATATTCTTATCTTCTATTTAAAAGTCCAAGCTTTTGTTTACCTTTACAGTCCAGGCCTGTTTCACTTTTTGCCAGGTTTTCAGTTCTATTCATCATCCTTCTAGATGAGGTTTAAAGACCAGGGGTGCATCTACATGTGCAATTAATGCTATTTGGGTTAACTGTGCTGTATTTTACTGCACAGTAAACCAACCCTGGACAGGCATCTATACATGCAGCCTCTTGGGAGCAGATTTGTTCCTTATGGGATTAGTCTCCTCTTGCCCTACTCTATCCCCCTCCAGCACCCAGAGGAAGCTGGAGGCTCTGGCCATTTCTGCCCAGGTACCAGAGGCACTCTTTAAACAGCAGCCCCATTCCCTGGCCACTTACTTCTGTGGCTATGAGCAATCTGCAGCCAGCTGGTACAGCCCTCTATGACACTGTGTGCAGAGCCTGTGCCCAGTGTGACAGTTGCTCTACACCTAGGCCCCGGCAGTGATGACCCACATTGTGGGCTTCTGTTTGTTGCTGTGCTCACTGCACTTTACCACCTCAGTGACTGTTGCCTGGCCCAGGTCAGCCTCAACCCTGTCCACCCTGCTGTGCTATGCACCATGTGGTCAGGCTCAACACCCAGCCTGTGGTCCCCCACCACTGGGCTGTTGCCTACCAGTCCCTGGGCTGCTGCCTGGACCCCAACAGGGACACTGATGATGTCCACATGGTGCCACATGGAGCATAGCAGCAAACCAGCCCTTGGGATGCCACCCAGACCCCAGAAGAGATGCTAATGATGCCACGGGTGCCATCCACAAGCTCCTGGAGCTCCAGTCTTGCCACCTGTGAACCTGCCCTGCCAGTCAGGACTGGTGGCTTCATGTTGTCCTGCACACTTGGGATGATGAACAGTGGGTGGACTCCTTCCAAATGACCTGGGCCACATTCCAGGAGCCACTTGACTGGCTGCACCCAAACCTGGAGAAGCAGCCCAGCACTGTGCAGCCACCCCTCCCTGTGGAGACTGACTGTCACCCTCCTTACGCTTACCACACCCACCAGCCAATGGTAGGTCAGCCACCTCTTCACCAAGACAACTGCTGGGGAGGCTGTCCTGGAGGCCTGTGGCGCCCTCCAGGATGTGATGGGCCACACTGTGCTCCAGATCAATGACCCCTTGGAGGTGGTGGTGGGATTCTGTGCCCTAGGCTTCTGCAGTGCATCAGGTCCCTGGAAGGGACCCACATCCGTCACCTGCACGCCCCAGGGCAACCAC
The DNA here is from genome assembly GCF_001723915.1 of Gavialis gangeticus. Lineage (NCBI taxonomy): Eukaryota > Metazoa > Chordata > Crocodylia > Gavialidae > Gavialis > Gavialis gangeticus. Next base: position 4,086,073 of record NW_017728997.1, read on the forward strand.
CCCTACTACAGCCAGTGTGGCTTCCATTCAGTCATGCTTCAGGGTGTGGTGGACCACAGGGGCACCTTCACTAACTTCAGCACCACCTGGCTGGCAGTGCCCACAATGCCTGCATCTTCTGGGATTTCACCCTGCTAGTCGTGGTGGAGAGTGGGCATTTTGCACCAGGTGTTCCAGACCTCTAGCTGGTGTCTGTGATTGTCCCGCACCTCCTCATTGGGGATTCTGCCTGCCCTGGCTCATGAGGCCTTAAACCAGCCAGCTTGGCCCCTGCCAGGCACATTTTAACAGATGCCTGGACTGGACTTGCGTGCTGGTGGAGTGCGTGTTCAGCCTTCTGAAGAGGTGCTGGTGCACTCTCACTGCCTACCTTGAGATCACTGAGGCAAGCATCCCCTGGGTCACCATCACAGCCTGTGTGCTGCATAACATCCGTGAAGCCTGGAGGGACCTCTTAAGGTGTGAGTGGAGGAGGCAGAGCAGGGCAGAGGACTGCTGGCAGCCGGAGTGCCCGCTGTGGCAGCAATGACAGTGACAGGCCCTCTCCAGTGAGGGCCTGGGTGAGCTGTACATCCTGCAGCAGGGGCCAAGGTATCATGTATGAGAGGCACTGGTGGACCATCTCCTCCTGAACCCTGCAATGTAGGGCAGCTGGCTAGCTGGCCATGCCACGCAACACCACACTTGCTGCAGACAGTTATTAGTAAAAGTCTTTATTTCCCCAAACACAGACCCCACTGCCAACCTCACCATCCACCACCAATAAAGCACCCATTTCCCCATGCAAACTATTTACATTGTGTCCTTGTGCCCTACTGGGGTGGGCGACAGTGAGGTGGAGGCACCTATGGGGCAAATCCTGGGGAATAGGCACCCAGCATCCTGGCCCCTGGCTGTACTAACACAGGTACAGACCCCGTGGTAAGGCCAGCAGACAGGGGGCTTGCCTAGGAGTGAGGGCAGCCCCTGCTTTGCCTGCATTGCTAACTCCTCCTCCTCCACCATGGAGGCGGGGCCAGCAGGGCCTGCATGTGTTGCTGGTCCCACTGTGGGCAACTCCTGCTCAGGGGCCATATGTCACCTAGGTGAGTGGCAAGGGGATGGCCTGGTTGCTGGGAGTCCTAGTGTGGGTGCAGGGGCAGGAAATCCTAGCTGAGGGAGGGGCCACTGCACCTCAGCCCAAGCCCACAGGGGGACTTGCTGCTGGGTGGCAGGTGGCTTCCTGAGGCAGTCACGGCCAGAGCCAGGTCCAGGTCCAGGGGCAGAGCAGCAGGTGGCATGAAGGTGACTGCCAGGACCAGGATGGTGTCTAGCACCTGGTGGTCCTCCTCTGTGGCTTCCATTGACCTGGCCACCACAGCAGCCTACCACTCCTGGGCCTCCCTCTACTGGTAATGCACCATGTCCTCAGCACACCAGACCCACTCTTCCACCAGTTGCTCCTGTGCCACAGTTATCAGCCGGTCCAGTAGCAGAGTCCATTCTTGTGTCCACCGCTGTCAGAGGTGGCACATATGGAGGGCACTGGCCAAGGGTGGTGGCATTCCTGAGGGCACATCTCTGGTGGTGGCTGGTGCCTCTCCCCCATGTGGAGCTGCTGGACCTGCAGAGCAAGAAGAGAGAGGCTCTTTGTGAGAGTTTTCAACATTTCAGAAATAACACGCATTATAGCAAGGGGCTGTGCACTGCCCAGCCTCAGATCAGGATTTGTGCACGCACAGTTGCCCAGAGACCATCGTAATTTGTCCGGGCGGGCTGTGCCATAGGCAGCAACTGGCCGAGCCCCCATCCCTGCTCCCTCCATGGGGACAGACGGTCTGTTTGGTGCTTGCCTAAGACAGCCTGATTTCCTGATTCTCTACCCAGACCATACCAGAACCGACTTCTGGCAGCAGCTGCCATGGATGCTCCAGACCCACTCCTCCACTTCTCCTGCAAGCCAGGCAGTGTGCTCCCATGGTACCAGGCCCATGCTGGCTGGGCTTGGGGGGAGGGGGGTGAAGGGCTCCTAGCCAGCTGGCATGTGGAGCTGGTGATGCCCCTCCAGAGAGGTGGCCAGAGGTGGAGCCCCCACTACACATGGCCTGCATCCCAAGTGTGCCCCTACTGAGAGTCCCTCAAGCACACTGTGATGAGCTGTTTGAGCACACCAAGAGGTGCTTAACCCACTACACCCTGCTGCTGCTGATTACCATGATGTCCCAGGTCCACCTGAGAACCTGGTGCAGGACCCTGAGCTTTGAGAGTCTCTGGCAAGACTACACTTTCCTTCAATGTGCACCGCCACCTGGAGGAGTACCACTGCCTACACTATGAGTGCCTGACCTCCACAGCTGAGGAGATCGCCACTAGAATTGATGACCTTCCCGTGGGGTCCCTAGATTCAGGGGTATAGCCTGGAGGCAGAAGGAAGAGCTGGTTTGGGCCCAGGTGGCCATGTTACCACCTTCCTCCCCATGCTGGGCTTACCGGATGGGCTTGGTAGGCATCCCAGGGGGCCCGAGTCAGTCTCTGCAAGTGGGGATGATGTGCAGCTTCCTCTGGTGTCCTGGGGTGCATGGGCACAACACCTGGCTGCTGGGGTAGCAGTCCCCTCTGAGAAGGAGCTGTGGCTCATCATGGAGGCTGGTGCCATCCCTGGGCTATCCCCCTGGGTGGGGCTGCACACCCAGAGCTGGCATCACAATCACTAGCCCAGGCTCCCAGAACTTCTGGATGAGGCTGGGAGTGGGGAGCTCACTGAGACCTGTGCCTGGTGTCCTGAGGGACCCTCCCCCACAGAAGACTCATGGCTGCCCAGCTGCAGCATGGGTCCCAGCAGGCTGCCGATGCTGGAGAACACGGTGCAGCAAAGTCCAAGGTCCCAGGGAGTGAGCATGCAGTCCAGCTGCTGAATAAAGGGCATGGTCCTGCAGACAGCCCCAGAGTGATGGTTGTGGTTGGTGACATGGATCCACTGTGCCCGCAAGTCCTGACCTTTATGTGGTGCTGTTGTGCTGACTGCTGGTTTCCGTGCTCCTGCATGCGGCCTCCCAGGACCTCAGAAATATCAGTGTTGGAGTGCCAACCCCAGGCAAACTGACTCTGAACCTCCGTATCACCCTACAGGGCAATCAGGTTCACAGTCTTTCCCTAAGACTAGTTGGAGCCCTGTGGTGCTGTGTGTGGCATCAGGGAGGATGCCAGTGTGGCTCCTTCGATGGCCCTTACGGGCTCCGCCTCTGACACCAGGTGCTTACAGGCCTTGGCAGGTGCCTGCAGCATGGAGGTATGGCATGTGGGAGGCAGCCAGGTGGTGAGGATGGCCCCAGGAGCCACTGTCATATTCTAGGAGCCTGTTGCAGCTGGCATGGGGCCAGCACTGTGGGACCAAATGGACAGAGGCAGGCTGCAGGTGGCACAGGCCTCAGAGGCATGCCAGGGATTTAAAGGCCAGGCTGAGACAGGCAAAGAGCTGCCCCACCCCTGGGGCTGGAGAAACTCTAAGCCCCGTGTCCCTGGGGCACGCCTGAGGGTAGCCTCCGGGGGGGGGGGGGGGGG
>NW_017728997.1:4089833-4103364 GCF_001723915.1 Gavialis gangeticus
GGGGGGGGGGGGCTGACTTGAAGCAAATTTGCTCCTGGTCAGCATCTACACATGTGCTACTAATTTACTGTGCAGTAACAGCCTGCATGTATAGACAGTGACACTTTACTGTACAGTAAATTAGTCTACTGTGCAGTAAAGCATCTTGTGTAGACATGCCCTGTGTGTGTTAAATTCATATTCACCATAAACTGAAAAGTCAACATTTTGTACTTCACTAAAACTTGGCTGAGACTTATGACCTACTTACTTGATCTGTGCTCAGATACAAACATACAAGCATTTCTTAAGAATGCAGACAAAGAACATTCAAATTTTGACACCCTGCAAATATCTAATCTGGATCAGAACTTTGACATAACCCCATCTTCATCCAAATACTTTGAGGCAGTCCCCTATCAGCATTAACTAATTTTACCTTGCAATACAATGACTTTCATCAATTGATGATCTGACCAAGTGTCTCTAGTTGCCAATAGTTAATAATATTAATATGTTCTGAGATCCTTAACTGGACAGAACTGTAGAAATGAAAAACAAACTGTACTTATTCAAATATAAGAAGACCCTAATTATAAGATATGCCCCCCAATAATTCGATTGTATATATGGAAAATTTGTAAATGTGATATAATTTTCTGGATATAGAATCTAATTATTGATTTTGTCACCCTCCCACAGCCATAGCAGGGAAAATAAACCTGGGGGGGTTAGGTACCCTTTTTGCCCACTGCCTCCACAACTTCTTCCCCCTGCAGCTCATTCTCCCCATCTTTACTGTCAGACTCTGCTCTCCTGAGCACATGGAAGCAAGGAGCAAATTTGAAATAGCTGACTTTGAAATAAGCATAGGTGTAGTAATTTGCATATAATACTCATAGACTTAATTAATCCGTAATTATTATATTTTACCTTTTTTGGAAACTGCTGCAAGTTTTAGTGCGGGTGTTCCATGAACAAACTTTTAAGTAGCATTTTGGCACCTATTTATATAAAATACAAGCTATGCATGATATTAGTTCAAAGCCAAAAGGCTCATAATTTACCATACAGTTCATTGGGCTGGGCCCCAGCAGAGTCAACAGCTTTACAAGCCATGGTGACCCCACAGTTCGGCACTGCTCAGTATGTGTGTGTACTCCAGATACCCGCCCAAAAGGATCCATGTGCTACTTAACACCCCTCCTTCCCCCCTCAAGACTGGAACTGCATGTGCCGAGACAGTTCAGCCTCTTGACACTTGACAGGACTGAAAACAGTCTGTCAGGCCCATTAGCTCTAGTTTTGCCATGAGTGCACTGATGGAGTTAATACACTCGCACACAAGCTATATCATTATGTAACTTGTTTTGCTGAAAAGAATTTGGGAAAATGGCTTATTAGCACACATTCCACCCATATCTGAATCAGGACCATTCCTGATACAAGGAAGAGAGGATAGATAGATAAAGGAAGGGCTTAAAATGGATGTTTATAAAAACTAGAAACCTGTTGATGAAAAGAAAAACTTAGGCGCCTACATGACTAAAGGACTATAAATATCACCACCTTGAAAAGAAAAAAAAATCCTTTTCCTCTTCCCTGATCCTGATGATGTCTGATGACGGAAAACATCTGATCTCTCTTCAAGGAATCTGCCTGCTCTGTGATGTCTGGCCAGCTGACAGAGAAGTGTATTCATAGGACTGGTAATACACGTATATAATTGAATAGCTTGCTTGCTAAAACTGTATCTATAATGCACATCAGTAGTTGATATTCTGTAATGCTCAAAAAACTAATTTATTAAGGAACTAAAGGATTCTTGTTTGGAGAAAGGTTAAAGCATATTCTTAAGGCAATAACGATCCTGCTTGCTTGCTCTCCATTTAGGAGGAGAACTGTTACCCCAGGCTCGTTCTTAAGGCAAGGTGACACGTGTTCCTGGCATGAGTCCTGGGATCCTCCAAAAATTTATATGCAGATGAGGCATAGGGAAATCTGGCACAGCTTCACCTCATATGGTGGGGCCACACTAGTCACATGTGACAGGCTGAGAGAGGTGCTAACACAGGGATCCTAGGTTAAATGTTTGGGGCCTCATTTGGTGACATTTACCAGACATTTAAGGCTGGTGAAGAAACAGGAATCATCGGAAATGGGAAAGAAATGCACAGCTCAGCTGTGGGAGTGAAGACGAAGTCAAAATGTATGCAATGTAGTGACTCACTATGACTTTTAAAAGTGTCGGTATTGTGGGAGATTACACTCAATGGGCACTGCCATGTATCTTATTTAGTGGGATGCACTAGCTTATCCTTGATATAGAGCACACATGCCAATGGGAACCTACGTGGGCCATATGTCTTATAGTCATGCTCAGTACTGACTGTATTTAATCAACCTCATAGTTGGTTTCTATTCCTGAGCACATGCTGCTTATAATTCAAAGACAGACAATATATTTAGTGAGGTTTCCTTGTATGCAAATATAAGATGAGGGGCTTTTCCCCCCATGCTGACTGGGGGCGGGGAAACCTAGTCTTGTATTCAAGTAAATACAGTAGGTTTGTATAACCAAACATGAAATGGATTTCATGTTTTATGAAAGGGATTCTCAATTTCTTTACATCAGCAAACCACTGCTAGCCCTCAACATTTCTTGCAGACTCCACCTACCATTAACATCAAACTTAACTGACATGTCAATGCGGGTGTGACTTGAGGCCATAGCCAGTATTGGTCTACGAATCGCATTTGGGGAACTGCTTTTTTAGAATAATAAGACCTTTCTTTATTACTGTCTTCATCATCATTATGTCCATGTTGATTTCTATTTTATCTCAACTGATTTATTCATTCCTCATCCTAATGAGATAATTAAAGAGATAATTACTTTGGAAAATATTGTATTTTTCATTTAATGTAAAACAAACCCAAGCTTGCTAAAAGACTTTTACAGTTAGAAATACAACTACAGGCATTTTAATGAGATCAAATGGGAAGGCAAATGGACCCCACAAGATATCTAAATTCCCATAAAGATAACAAATACAGCTATATGAGGAAGGACAAGAAAGGCTAAGATTTGTCTAGTTAAGTTTTCTCTGTTCCCATTAAGGCACTAACCTGATTTTCAGAGTGCTAAATACTCAGTAGTTCCTACTGGTCCAGATTCAGATACTTAAATAAAAGGGCCTGGTTTTCATTGATGTAATTTATTAGAAATGCCTAAATGCCAAGCACAGTGCCTATGTGGGAAATAAAGCTCTTATTGAAAATTGGCCCCATTTGAGCATGCTGAACACTTTCTTTCAAAATCAACCCACATATTTAGATGCCTGCATAAGAAATCAGGGGCCTAATTTTAGACACCAAATTCTTGGCTCAGTACTTCTATCTACTACTGTGACTTTCCCCAAACATATGTCTCATGATTAATTAATAGTTCTGCATGTTAAACTTATGCTTTATATTGGTTCTTTTTGAGCTCTGAGACCTCTTGCATTCAGCAACCAATTATGTAATCAAGCTGCTGCCCGATATTGTGGGTGTGAATCCAGATTGCTTTTTTTCTTAAATACTAAGGAGCATCCAGCATTTTGATACCTTTCAAGCGGCAAGTGTTGTTTCTTTTTTTAAAAAAATTGTTATTAGAACATATAATCACTGTAGAGAGAAAATCTTGGTCATATAAAAAAATTAAAGAAAAATGTAAAAGCTTGGGGAGCCATGAAACTATATACAGTATATATAGCAAGTCTTTAAATATTAGCACCTGAAGAAAACTGCATTGTTGCTAATAGAAACTACTTAAAATGCTAATTGCTTGGAAGTAAGATTCTACCTGTCAAACAATGTGTCAACAACATTACAGGCTTCTAATAATTTTAATTAAAGGTCTTATGTTTGGCTACCTTCGTTTAGACAAACAATTACAACTCTACTGGTTGCCATTAGCTTCAATGTAATGCTTTATGGATTTTCTAACATAATGTTCTTTTTTTTCCCAGCATGTTGTTTTCATGTACAGCCAAGCACTCCTCCATTGCCCTTGCTAATAAATCTTAGTTACTAAGATGCTGTGATTTTAATAAACTGCATGCACTTTTCAAGGACAGAGAGAGAAAAAAACCAACCTTTCTGCCATTGAAAGAAAGGTTGATTGTCAGAGCATGATTTACAGTAATTAGCAAGATTAAGAATCACTATTAAAGGCAATTAGACAACAGATCTTTAAAGGAAAAAAATGACTGTTCAGCATGTCAGTAAATAAATCTGCAACATGCTATAGATTCATAGAGAGATGAACCAGCCAGATCCAGCCCAGGATACGTTTCTGTATATACAAGCCATATCTTTCATGCATGAACATCATCTGAGTATGTACCAAAAAATGTCATTTTAAGGTCCAGTATGACATAAATCACCAGATCTAGATTAAACCGTTATGTTCCAGTACCACTGGAAACTTGAAGTCCTCGACTTTCATTTATGTTTGGTATGGCTTTATATCCATGGAAGCTCATGAAATCAGAGTTACTAGTAGTATCTCAGAGAAAATAAAATTGCAAGTCATTTGCCAGATGTACAGTAAATAGTGCTGCCCTTTCCACTATGAGTGGCAGTTGGAAGTGAAAATGTAGTGTATTACTTGCTGTCAGTTTTTCACTTCACATTGCTTCCATCCTGTGTTCCCACCTCCACTTGCCTTCTCTCACCTGAAGATCAATTAACGACTAGGATGACCTACCAAAATATCCTCAATTTCTAGCCCTCCTCTCTTGCATCCAGTAATATTGTGTAAGATCAGTAAAATTAAAAGGACACAGGACTAACCGAGACTGAGAGACTGCTATACATGTTAATTCATGACCTGGTGGCTCAGTAATTAGCACAGGTAGAAAACATTCCCCCCCCCCTTCAATGAACCATCTTTTAAATAATAGTTTAAATTTAGGTAGTACTGTCTGACGCCACTCAGATGGGAGAAAGGAAAACCCAGTTTATCTGTGCAGGATTATGCAAAAGTATTGCCTCTCTGGCATCATATACTTCTTTTTCTTTCCTAATGGTGTTCCTTCCATAGGTGTTCTGTGGGGTTCAAATGGACTGCAGAAGAAACAGGTGGGGCTGAGAGGACAATGGGCCCTCACCCTTGTACCAATTCCTATCTGATTTGTTACTGGCCAGGACACCTTTAAGTCAGGCTAGTTCTTCCATGTTTGAAGGGATAGAACTCAAGTGGGGTAATATACTTTCATGATACAATGTTGTGATGAGGGACCGGTCATAAATAAAATACTTACCGCAGGGAAAGGGACCAAATGGAGCAGAGATGGGACAAGAGCAGGAGAATGACGCCTCCAGAGCTGCTGCTCCCTTAAGATAGAAAAACCCCGGGAGGGGTGGTGCGGCACGTGGAGGGACAATAGGGAAAAAAACTGAAAAGGATGCCTGGGAGTGAAGAATCCCTGGAGGCTGACCCAGGTGGAAGAGAGGACTTGACTGGATACCATTAGGAAGGCACCGGTGAAGTAAATTCATCTTTAAAAAAAAAAAAATACTCTGCAGAAAAAAAGGAGCGTCAGCCGAAGCTGCGAGAAGGAGGGAACAGCGGCTATCCATCAGGTCCGAGCGAAAGTTGAGCTTGTTGTTTCTTTTTGTGCATGTTTGGACATTGAACTGAGCCAATTGGGCTCTAAGGGGTTTGAGGAGAGAAAGAGCCTGAGTGACGGCTACTCCTTCACCCTTTAAAAGAAACAACCAAGAAACAGGAGTGTTCCACGCGAGTTAGACCGGATTACACCTGGAGATGGAGGGGATTATAAGGAAATGACACATATGAAAAAGTATCCTGGTCGCATTTGAACTTTTCAGTTACCTTTACCCTAAATGGTATCTTATCTGAGTCTAGATCCAATTAAACATTTCTAAAGTAAAAATTAAGAGTTGTATACAATGGTGGGAAATAACCGTGATGTGTCTGACTGTGAGCTGTTTATAGATGTAAAAATACAATAATAATAAAAATAAGTCAATAAAAAAGTTAAGAAAAGTGCATAATTCAAATAAGACTCTGATTTAATTGATGACTTGATTTGTGAGTAGCATCTAAGAGAGGTACAGGAGAGTTGATAACCCAGATAAATCTCTACATAGATTGCCAGTGTCCGACGGCGGAAAATAAATTTAAGTAACACCTCCCAACTAATAACATGCAAAATTTATCAAGATGTGGCAGGCGAAAGTCGGAATATACTGCAGGAGTCACAAGGCTGGGCAATCTGAGAAATAAGGGATAAAATAAGACCTCTGACATAAGCGGTACCACCACAAATGTAAAGGAAATTCCTAGAGTAAACCTGACCTCAGGCATCTCCTGGAATTAATCCACACATTGGGCAGAAGGCCACAACTAGAATTCTCTCCAGAAAGTTATTTTTGTTTTTCTCATCATAATTAGATCCTTTACTATGCCATAAACCTGCATACTTGACCCACAGGATGGCAGGGATGGCACACATTTTCCTTTTAGGTTGCTGCTCAATTTGTTCATCCTTAATAGTATTATTCAGGTTTGCAGCAGAGAGCAAGATTACCAGCCAAAGGACAGTAAACTTCTGAGATTTGTCAACTTGATTTTACCTGACAGGACAAAAAAAATGTTCAAGACTTTCTTCCTTCTATCCCTGCCAACCTATCCTAAATGATGAAAATGATATCTTGTCCCAGAGACAGCTTACCACCATCAGGTCTAGTAAAAAATAAATGCTGAGCATTATGAACAGGGTAGACTCTTGTAAGGCCCAACCCAAGAGTAAAGTCAGTGGGGAGATTATATTACTCAGGTCTACTTATGCTGTAGCTAAAGGCTGCATCAGATTGAACACTAAATACTTATGAGCATGGAAAGAGACTGTCGCACTCAAAAGGTCAGAGGGCCACAAAGGGATGCATTTAGATATTTTCAGTTAAACTTTCACTTTCTTTTTTATACATTCTCTTTCCTCTTCCTCCCTCTGCTCCTCCATCATGATGCTTATTAGAAATTACCCTACAATCAATTTCAAAATGTTTTTATGTCCTTTCTAACTAGCAAAATGTCCTTGTTTTCCTCCACTTACAATCAACAGGCAAGTAGCAAGAAACAGGAGTGGTGATATATTATTACTCTGGCTAATTAGAACTTCATAATCATTCTATGTCAGTTTTGTGGGCAAGCTGAGATACTTTATCTCAATAATATATCTTTAACTTTTTCTAAGAATTTTTTTTTACATAGTAAGTGACCTTGTGATTCAGCGTGACCAAGATTAATGAAACCAGCTCCCTGAACAAGAGAAAAATACAACAAAATTCATTTTGGTGAATAAGCTTACATTGGGAAATATGAGTGAAATAAACATGATGGTATTTATCATTTTTAACGTCTATAACATTATGATCATGACCAGATCTGAACAATTTAATCTGATCTATCTGGAGTCCTAGGAAATAATAAATTCATGGGAATAAGTAAGAAAAATTTCTCTGGCTAAATCCGAGATCTTTTATTAGACCATCTACAATTTCTGGAAAAATTCTTCTTTGCAAACTTTCAGGTACAACTCCCTTCTTCAGGCTGAGGAAGCACCTATAGTCATTAGATTAGAATAGAAGCAGAGGCCAGTATGCAAGAATGCCAGTCAGTGAAAATGGGTTTTTGGTTGTAGCCATGTTGGTCTAAGGACATAGGCAGGCAAGGTTCTTTCAGTAGATGTGATATCTTTTATTTGACCACCTGAGTAGTTGGAAAAATGTCCGTAGCAAGGTTTTGGGCACAGTCACTCTTCGTCAGACATAGGAAGACTCCCTATGCCTGATGAAGGGTGACTGTGCCCAAAAGCTTACTAAGAACTTTTTTCCAAGTACTCATTTGGCCTAATAAAAGATATTACATTTACCCACAAAACCTTGACAGTCAGTGAAAATGTAAATTAGGGCAATCAATGGGTGAGAGACAGGAGAGGAGGGGGAAGGGGAATGTAGATCTGGTGATTTTACAAAGGGAATTTACAAAACACCTTTCACAGATGAGCCTATGAACTTCACTTCATTAACCTCTACAAAATATCATGGACCAAATATAGACATTGGATTTATGACACATTATAACCTGCCTAACATCTGATACCACAGATATGATGTAGCTTGTAAATAGTAGAGAGGTTATCACCATGTCTACGTTCCCCTTCCTGCCCCCTCCCCTCCACCCCCACCTTTTTGTCACCCATTGACTGCCTCAATTTGCATTTTCACTGACTGGCTTTCTTGCATACTGGCCTTTGGCTTCTATTCTCTTCTATCCCATCCAGGAAGAGTACAGAACAACTGTAGATGCTTCCTCAGCCTAAAGGGTGTTTGTACCCAAAAGCTTGCAAAGAAGAATTTTTCCAACTGTTTTAGTTGGTCTAATAAAAGATATCAGATTTACCCAAAGAACCTTGTCTACCTATGTCCTTAGACCACCATGGCTACAACCAATATCCCTGGGAATACGTAAGAGAATTATAAGGTGCATGACGAACGGACTAAAGAAGTTGTGTTAAAAAAGGAAACATCAGGCTGCAAAAAATAAATTCAAGGGGTTTTTTTTGTCCACGGGTTGACCTGGGGTTTGATTTTCTTTTTCAATTTAATGTACAACCTTGCCACAAAAGAGTAGGAAATAGCTAGTGAACTTAGCTGATTATATATAGTTGGGAGGCATCACCACATGGAAGAAGACTGGAATATGAAGAAAGAGGAGGACGCCTTTGAGGACTTAAGTGAGAGAAATGGAAATACATTTAGTAGTGAAGATGCAAAGTGGGACTTAGAGAGCAATAACAGGCCAGGGTGCTTTAGTCAATCCTAGGGCAACTCTGAACCACTTATATGATTGAATGAAACAATGAAAAAGGCAAATATGATTCTAGGATGCACCTAGGAGTAGAGATATTACTAACACTGTACAAAGTACTAGTGAGAACTTCATATGAAATATCATGGACAATTCTGGTGACAGTATTCAAGAAAAATTAATTCAGACTGGAGCAGGTGGAGATAGGAGGCACTGGGAAGATCAAAGGAATTGAGATCCTATTTCAAAAGAGGAAGCAAAATGAGCTTGGCTTAGTTAGCCTTGCAAAACATGGAAGAAGAGGTAGGATTACTCCATTTAAATAGATTGGGGGGGTATAGAACAGAACTGGTTTTAGGATGGAACCTAAGGATTTTTTGCAGGTAATAACTTTTATTAAACCAACTGCATGGTTAGTATAGACTTAAACAAGCTTTCAGGTATCCGAATACCTTTCCTCAGGTCTCACGTCAATGCTGCCTTCCACTGAAATATAACAGCTGATGCAAAATCATGTTAACTCTTCACCTAACAAACCAGTGACTCATCTGCATTCTATTGATGAATTATTAGGACATTACTATGACTCCATTTCCTCAAAACTGCCTTTTTAGGATTCAGTTTCATGAAGCACCTTCCAGGCAGGTGCTACATTACCAGAATTGCATGCGTTTGGCATCTCACCTTGCATTTCTGGTATACTTAAAGCTGCCAGTGATTTTGATGCATACAGGTACAAGCCCATATAGTTGGGATGCTAAAAACAGAACTTGACTTATGAATCATCACAGGCCATTAAACTGACATCTCTGCATGTTTTAAAGAACACTAGCTAAAGGGAGATATCTTATAAAGCTTCATGGGAAAAATGCTGTATTAACTGAAAACCTAGAAATGTTAGATTTCCAATGCTGCATGACAGTATTTTCTATCTTTGGGGTGCATGTACTATTGGACGCTAAAATGACATTCTTTAAATTGCACGATTGCATGCCTTATCTTCTGTACCTATATTTTCTTGGCTTTCAACTCATCTAATTTTTCTGTTTTAAAGAGCATTTTCAGGTTTATCCTGACAGCATGATACACTTTGGACATTGCAACATCAGTTCAACATAGCAAGTTCCCCAGGTCAGGATCTGACACCCTCTAATAGGTTAGCAATGTTTAAGTATAGACAGATGAACTGATTGTATTCTCATAAAGGGATGACAGGCAGGGCTTACTTCTCCATAGTACCATAAATGTGCCTGGCCCTATCCTTCAGGTTATGAAAGCTAAAGCAGAGCAGCTTACTTCGTAATGAAACTCGGTTAAGGAATTATAGTTTAGCTTCCACTTACCGCATGATAGGAGCAAATGAAGGAGCAGCTACCTCATGATAAACCCCAACCGCAGCCATCCCCCCTCCTTTGCCCCAGTTAACTCAGAATAATTTGTTCATACTACTGGCAGCTGTTCATTTCTCAGGGCAAGGGATAATGATGTTATGTTGATGTACTGGATGTAGAAAGCTCATTACTCAACCTAGACATGAGGGAAGTGGGAGTGGCTGTATAGAGTACCGAAGGTATGCACTGAGGAACTTCAGGAGGAGGCAAAACCTAGGGCAAGAACATTGTATTGCATTATTCCTTGTCATTTTGTTTTCTCAGAGCACAGGACAAGGGGAGTTTGAATTAAGGTACCATAGGAAAGTCATCTACCTATGTACTGACTTAATCTCTGCATCTCCCATAACTTCAGTAAAGTTATTCCGGCAGTATCTGGACAAAATCGTGCATCCTCACACTGATTATACAAGCTGCTATGCTTGCTCCCTGATAACTGGCTAATGGCATACGCATTCACTTTTGCAACCTTGAATTTCTTCCCCAAATATTTCAGATTTAAGTATCATATATGAAAAGAAAGTATTTCTGCAAAATGATTTTCCTTCTGCATTGAAACAATGCAAAGCATTAATATAGTAAGTATAGAAAATCAAATAAGTCATTCCATGCTCTAAGCCAGTGATTCTCAACCAAGGTGCCATGATACACTGGCTGCCATGAGATCCTTTTGAGGAATATTAGCACTGTTAGGTGTACCTACACATGATTCACAAGTAAACCCAGTGATTTCAAATAGGAATCCATAATGTTAAAAATATTCTAAGCTGGTGTGGTCTTTCTAAGCTCATTGCAACAGAAGAATTGCTCCATTATTGCAACAGCTAAAAACTGACGTTTTCTGAAGGGGTCTAACAAGGGGGTGCCCTGAATCTAAAAACGTTGAGACCTAAGTACATCACAAAAACTTAACATCAATATTCATAACAATGCTAAGCTAATGAATATTTCCAGTACTATTTCCTTAGTGACCATTTAGTATCCCAATATCTGCTTCAGATTTGAGATAAAAGATTTTTACTAACCATTTTTTTTTAACTATCAGCACAGAATTTAGCATTCTAAAGCAAATACATACTCAAATCCAAACTGGGCTGTTTTCTCAAAACTAAAGGGACATGATTCAATATTTCTACATTTTGATTTTGCTTACTACTGTCAGTTCTCAGCAGCCTGACTCAAAATAATTCTTTCCCTGGCTGGTCCTTTTTTTTCAAGCTGGCAAAAATGACATTTTGCCCCTATTTGGTTATGGCACAAAAGCCAATACTTCTCTGCTTCGTGCAAGTCATTGTTGGTGTACCAGCTGGATTCTTATAATGGGATTAAAGTTAGTTAACACAGGACACCTCTGAGAGATGGATGGGTTCCTCTGCAAGGATAGAGCAGAATGAAAGAATAAATACATAAACTGCAGATTCCATATAAATAATGATTTTTAAAATACTAATAGAGAAAATCAAAATATGTACACTGAGAAATCGGAAGGTATCATTCACCACATTCCAGAACTCAATGTCATATTATAAGCCTTATTTATTTTATATCTTTCAATAGGGAAGGGCCTTAGGCCCAGGTCTGATACTGCTTTATAGACACTCCTTCACTTCATCCGCTACACACATGCTCAACAGCACTGCAACAATTTGCTCTTCAATCCTTTTTTTGCAATAGACCATGACCTGGGGTTTTTAAAGAGGATGAAAGAGGTGAAGCATCCACCTCCCTTTGAATTTCAGTGTGTTTCTACATCTAGCTCCCTTAGTCTCACTTGAAAATCCCAGCTCATTGCCCAGTCCACTGAGCAAAATGCTTTCTTATATTCTACAACTATCAAAGCAGAATAACTTTCTCTTCAGTTAATGGGTATGGAAATGACTGAAGTGTAGCTTTCCATGCATAAACTGATAAACCTTCATGTCTGTAACACTCTGCTGTCCAAAATGGCATCAAAATGATCACTCTCTTGGGGCACACAAATATCTTTTTGAAAAATGCCCAGGAAGGAAATTTGAGGTTCAACAAAATATTGCAAGAAAATTTTGCATTGGAAGATTTGCAATTATGCTACCCAGAAGGAATATAACTTGATTTTAAAATTTATGCACTTAACAGCTTCAAGAAGTTTGTGATGCACAACTCTCTCAGAATGTAAAAGGTGAGCCCCTTTTCATTTTACCATATACACTTTCATAATGGTTGGATATTCCAAGCTGTGAAAGCTCAGAATAAGTTTCCAGCTAATCTTTTCAATACCATATCCATGCTCATTGAGATTGCTGTACTTTGAAGAACTGTCAAATTCACTGATTATTCTCTGGAGATATTTCTTACTTTGCTTACAAAAAATGGTTTGCCTGCATCTTGAATTACAGAAAGACAAACATTACAGATTTTTGATTGCAAGTCCAGCAGAGAAAATTGTTCCTGAGTCTGTGCCCAATGTAATTCAACAGGGTCCTTATAGATCTGCTCAGCTTGATTCCTTCAGTAATGCTTCAGTGGGAAAGTATACAATGTTTTAATTCCTTTTGAAACACTGAGTTCATTTCTATTTATGTACCCATCTTCCTATCTAGCCATTTATACTGCTCTCGTCACCATGGTACCTGAACAATAACATGCCTGCTACAACATACACTAATATTTTTAATGTTCTGCTAAATTCTGTGGATATGATTCTCTGCTGCCTGCAACTTATGTGGCCATTCACAGCAGTGAAAATGCGTGTTAAAGTTACTTTTATGTGCCCAGGCCCCAGCATACTTATTTTTTATAGTGCAATGAGAATTAAGCCTCAACTCCAGCAACTTGGCCAACAGCTAAACCTACTGTTGCTTTAAGACAGGGGTGGGCAATTATTTGGGCTGGAGGGCACTTAAAGAGTTTTGGTGAGCTGCTGAGGGTTGTGCGTGCGCGCACACACACACGCTCCCCGCAGCCAAGCTAAGGCTGGCACCAAAGCAAGAATGGGAGCATGAGCCTGCCCAGGGCTGCAGCATCTTATCTCCACCCATCCCTGCTTCCATGCTGCCAGTATGGCTGACACCAGCAGGCAGGAATGGGGCTGAGAGCTGTGCTGCATTGCCGGGTGGGGCTGTGGCATTTGCAGCCTCGCAAAGCCAGGCTTCTGGGGAAGAATGCCCCCACCTCTTGGCCTTCCCCCCACCCACTGTGCAGACCCCAACTGGGGGAGCCAGCATGGGGGGCTCCATTCCCCTCCCTGCACCCCAGTCACTCACTCACCACCCTGCTGCATGGTGCTGCGTGGGTGGGT
>NW_017728997.1:4108364-4116246 GCF_001723915.1 Gavialis gangeticus
GTTCACAAGGGATAACTGACTTCCATGGCTGCGAAGCCGAGGCTGGAGAAATCTCTGAGCCCAGGGAAGTCACCAGAATGCATGTGGTCTGCTAGCTAGTGCTGAGAAGTGTCTGTGTAAGGCAGAGGGGACGGGGGATCCCTGCTTAGCAGAGGGTGGGTGGGTGGGGCTCCAGCCCCTGCTGGTGCAGCAGGGGATGCTGAGAAGAAGCAGCTCCGCCCACCCACCTGCCTGGCACCACAGGGTCAGACTCCATCTCTCAGGCTGCCACGTGGTACTGGGCAGGTGGGCAGGGCTGCTTCTGCCCAGCGTCCACCATCATGCCAGCACAGGGATGCCAATTGACTCTATTTGACTCATGGGTGGGCAGCAGCTCTGGCTCTGCCCTCTGCTGGTGCCACGGTCCAGACAGAATCAATTGGCAGTCTGGACATGGCCCGTGAGCCATATTTTGCCTACCCCTGGTGTAAGAACTGATCCCTGCTCTATGTTAGAATATATTTGAGTCTTTCTCCATGAGACTGGATTATCCCTGGGTATTTCATAGGAGCAGGTATTAAATAAGCTTTTAAAAACATGCTTCACATGTATTCTGGAGTTCTTCAATTTTTCAAATTGAAGTTCTTCATTCTTCAAATTCTTATTTGCAATCACTTTCTTGTCCTGAAATGGTAGATGAAACTAAACATTCAGATGACCGTGTTAGCTCCAGCAGAATGACATGCTTTTAAACCTTCATGAAATGACATCTTGTGAAATGTTAATAGTCTAACAACAAGGCTTAATTAATTGAGCTGTCCCCACATGCTTACCAGATGTTCAGAACCAATATACTTTGCACTTGCAATTGTGAAAGTAAAAGGGAAAGATGTGAAAAACAAGAATTTTTATATCAATGTTTAAAATTCAACTTATTTAAAAAAAATAAGTAACTCAGATATGTCATTTGTGGATTAGATATAAAATAGGAGACCTAATTCTGCCATTCTAAATCTGGAAAGATTATTAAATTGCCTTTAACAATTATATATAAATTTGAATTGGTTGTAAAATGAGGAAAAATACCCACAATTTTTCCAAGAAAAAGCTTTCCTTTTCTTCCCAAAAAATACTGACATTCAGAATGTTTCACCCCCATCTAATTTACGTAGTCTCTTTCTTAGCATAGTAAAAAGAACCATAATACATACAGATCACAGACCTGTAAAACGACTATGCAGAAAATTTAAAATTATATGATCAAAAGTACAGTAAATAGCATGTAGACTTGGACATCAGAGAAGCTTTACTGAAATTTTATGAAAAAATTATGTAGTCTTTTGGACTGAGCATAAGAGGAAGAGGCAGGAAATTCTGAGTTAAAATCTAGCTGTAGCACAAAATTGCTTTTTAATTTGGGGTAAGTTGCTTTAATTCCTTCTTTTTCAGTTTCCTCACTGATACAATGAGAAAAAACATCCCATCCCTTTATAACCCAATGCCCAAGTACAGATTTGTTAATGTTTTTAAAAGCAATTATTTTTTTAGACAGAGAACACTGTTTTTCAGAAGTGTTATGGAGTTTTCATTGAAAGACTACTACTATTTGAAGGGGCAATAGAACTTGGATACAATATCTCACCTGAAGGGAAGAAGAGGTTGTAATCTTAATAAGAGCAACTGGAAGAGTAGATATTGATCTTTGTCATGTGACAAAGTTATAATCTTTTAAAACTCCCACCAATACCATGTGACTGAAGCTAGAAAATAAATGTCACACTTGGTTCTTCTGTGACAGATAAAGCACATTTGAAAAACAACAGTAACCTGACCCTGGCATCACCACATGTATAGCTGTCATAAGTAGGCTCTGATTTCTCTGGTGTTATGATAAATGGAGAAGAAGGATTAAGCCAGATGATTAAGAAGTCTCATGAGGTTCAACAAGGACAAGTGCAAAGTCCTGCACTTAGAACAGAACAATCCTTTGCACCAGGACAGGCTGGAGACTGACTGGGGCTCTGCAGAAAAGGACCCAGGGGTTACAGTCGACAATAGAATATGAGCCAATAGCATGCCCTTGTTGCAAAGAAGGCTAACGGCATACTGGGTTGCATTAGGAGGTGTGTTGCCAGTTGGTCAAGGGAAGTGATTACTCCACTCTTTTCAGCATTGGTGAGGCCACATCTGGAGTCCAGTTTTGGGCCCCACACTACAGAAAGGATGTGAACAAACTGGAGAGAGTTCAGTGGAGGGTTACAAAAATGGTTTGAGGGCTGGGGACATGACTTCTGAGGAGAGGCTGAGGTAACTGCACTTATTTAGTCTGCAGAAGAGAAGACCGGGGGGGGGGGGGTTTGATAGCAGTCTTCAACTTCCTGAAGAGGGGTTCAAAATAGGATGGAGCTGGATTGTTCTTAGTGGTAGCAGATGACAGAATAAGGAGCAAAGGTCTCCAATTGCAGCAAGGGAAATTGAGGTTAGATATTAGGCAGAATTTTCTTACTAGGAGGGTAGTAAAACACTGGAGCAGGTTACCCAGAGAGGTGGTGGAATCTCTATCCTTGGAGGTTTTCAAGACCCAGCTAGACAAAACTCTGGCTGGGATGATCTACTTGGGGATGGTCCTGCTGTGAGCAGGGGATTGGACTAGATGATCTCCTGAGGTCCCTTCCAACCCCAATTGTCTACGATTCTATGAGTTACTAGACTAATTCACAAAAGATCTGTATTTACTTCCATGCTTTACCACTAAATTTCTCTGTTAGCTTGGGCACTTTACTTAATATTGCTGTGTCTAAATTGCCCAAATGTAAAATGAAAATTAACTCATTTCCTTTCTCACACCCTTTCATGCCCCGCTACCTGGCTAGCTGGCACGTGCTCTGTAGGATGTTTGCATGGGGTTGCACCATTGGGGGTTGGAAGATCACACCCAGGGGACAGGAGAGGGAGTTGGTTTGGTGCTAGTACCACACCCTGGGCGGTAGAGTTCAGGGGGTAAAAAGTTTGTCCACACAGAACAGGAGGGTGTGAGAAAAGACACTGCATCCTGGCATGCTGGAGAACCACAAGCTGGCCAGCTCATCTGTGGGGAGTGACCATACATTAATGGATCACAATCTGGGTAATATGCATCAGAGATAAACATGCCCTGGAGTGGTGTAACTTTAAGCCACCCAAAGTGTGTGTCACTTATAGGTCTTGTAGGGTTTCAGCCCCTTCTTAGTAGGTGCCTTGTTCCCAAGCAACATCAGGGTGAGATCAGGCTTTGGTGCCATCTAGATGGTTTGGGTGCTGCTCCTACTCTCCTGCCATGTCTTTGATGTTCTTTATTGGGGAGGCAGTTCCCCAGAGGTGGCCCCAGAGCAAAGAGGTCTCAACCCTGGTCTTTCTTCATGGGGCTCCAAACCTCCCCTTTACCCCACCCTCACCATATCCACAGCCTTGGACAAATGCTGCACCCTGACGTTCTTCATCTGGGTGATCTCATCTCATCCATACCACCTACCTCAGAACAGGTCAGGTCTTCCCAGTCAACGCAATCTTCCCCGCAACTTTGGGCCAGCTTGGGTAACTAAACCTGCCACAGATTGGGGCTGTCTGTAACTAAAAATGAACCCAACAGAAATTATCCGGCCTCCACCGGTGGGCCCTTGGGATCCTGTCTCCCAGTGCCCGCTTGGTCACTTGAGGGGGTGGGGGAGAAGAAGAAGGGAACTTGTCCGTTCCTTCCCCCCAGTAGTTGTGGGGAGGGGCAGCTGCTCCATGCCTCACCCTGGTCAAGCTTCCTTGTGCAATCGCCCCCGGGTCCCAGCTGAGCTGTAGCTAATCTATTCTTCGCGAGCTGGTGGGGCTTATAATTCCCATGCAGCACTGCACCGTCTCCCTTGCCAAGCTGCCTGAGAGGGCTAGCACTCCCTGCTGCTGTCCCCAGCCAGCATACCTGAGTTCCCTAATGGGGTGCTGGTGTCTTTCCTAGGCATTCCTTGGTCCCTGAGGCTTGTGCTCCTTTTCCTGTCTGCTGGAGTCCTCCGGCAGACACTGCTCCACTCCCCTGCACTCGGGGCTTGTGTTTCCTGGCTCTGCAGCCGGGGTTTCCCGGCTGGCAACCCGCTCTTCCCCCACTGGCCAGCAAGCTGTGTTCCCAGCTGCCTTTTGAGCAGCCCGCGCCCCTTCAAAGTCCTGCCCCCGCCGATCACCAATACGCAGGGTCAGGCAGTTCCGGAATTGCGGAGCCTGCATCAGCATTTCTTCTCGGCCACCGCTCCTTTGGACCCCTGTGGTAATATCGGGGTCCATGGGGCGGGGTCTGGGACACCCTAGAGGGGCTTTTACATCCCCTCTCACAGTGTGTTAAAGACTAATTTCTGGTGTTGATGTATGGATAATTCAGGTGTTAAGAGCTCTAGAAGCCAGCTAAAATTAATGTGCAACAAGACCCTAAAGCACAAAAAGGTATTATACAATCTCTTGTTGCTTTAAAGGTAGAAAAGTTGGATGAAAACCTTATAAGCCTTTTCTATTAAATAAATGCTGCCAATATGGCAAGAACCATGCTACTCCTTCATTATAGGGCCCATGACATGTTTCAACAAGGTAGGAAAAGCTCAACATTAAGAATGAAAAGGCCTTGCAGCAGACCCTCTATGGGGTAGACTGAACTTTCTCAGCATACACAATCAAATAAGAAAATTAACTCAGACTTCCCTTGATTTTCATGCCAGAGGCCTTTAAATACATGGCTTCTTCTCAGTTAATGGTTTATTAGCAGTCATTGTTGGAGCTGAGGTTTGAGAAATAAAATTAAAGATTTTGCATGCAGCAAATTAATCCCTTTCATTATAATCCAATGCTGGTAACTAAAAAGAATCTGAACATAAATTGTTACTAGTGATAAGAAATTTGCATAACTCATCTGAATTAGTGCTGCAATCATATCTAAGTCATTATTTCCTGCTTGCCACTAATAATTTTATTTGGGTAATCAATATTATTTCATGTTTTGGATGAATATGTTTCATTCTGCATAATGAGGTGTTGGCAAAGAAAGGCATTTTAGCTCAATAAAAACCACTTAAGAAAAACATGTAAATTTGTAAATTCATATGCCCTACTGCATTGGAGTTGTACCAGGATGGAATCTAGACCAATAATGTTTCCTTTTATGAGGTTAATCTATGTAAAATAAATATTAAGTTGGATAGCTGATTTACTGCTACTATCCTACTAGAAATTACCTAGACCACAAAAGAAATGGCAGCAAAACTATAGAACCATAATATGAGCTGTGTGCCCTGCAAAGAGACATGTTAATGATTTGTCCTTTCAATATTACCCATTCCTCTGCTAAACTAACATTAGTGTCACTAATTGAATCAATCTAAGTAATACATACAGCTTCTTTAGATCTGTGTGGCTAAACACAGTATGTCAGATATCTCCTGGGAAAAAGCCTTTTTATCCTGGAATCTTACAGACATACAAGCCCATTGTCCCATTTTAAGTACCAGTGAAGTACAGAGATAATATCCACCCCCACAGCTGAGTTATTTGTCATTCAAGCTGCATGTGTAAAAGATTGCCCTGCACCTGTTTTCATGGGAGTCAGAGCATGGGACAATTAGATCAGGGATAAAAACAAGGTGTGTTTCTTGCCCATGTCAGTTAAGCCATTTGGGAATGATCAACAAACTCAATTTATGTAGCAGTATTTGATAGCTTACAGAAAAGAAGTTCAACACATTAGCTAAATTCTAACTCCGTGTGTCTAAAGAGGAGGGGCAACAAATATATAAACTATTTCTATTGATGCAAAGCATAATACTTGCAACTCTCTTCTCTCCCTACTTGATAGCAAGCTGGATCAGGGATTTAAGTCTGGATTGAAAAATAAATATGTATAAAATCATTTGAGGTAAAAAAAATTAAAAGGAAAAAAGTCATCTAGAAAGAGTGTAACTTGTACTCCAATTAAGTACAGTATAGGTCAGTTCTACAATGAATTCTATGTGGGAAGCTCCTCTGAACCTATACAGTACCTCATTAGCAGGACTCATTGTGAAATCAGAGACCTAAATTTGTTTATTATTTGCTGAGATTTCTGTAAAGAAAACATATCCCTCCTGGCCACCACCTTTTCTTTTTTTGTCATCGGGTTACTCTTACAACATACCAGACTCTGGAAATTTGTAAGCTCTTGCAATATTGTGCAAATCACCTGAAGTCAAGCTGCTGCTCAGGTGTTCTTGTCATATTTTGTTCATTGTTAGTTGCACCGGTGGCATGAGGCATGACAGAAAATAGAATGTGAAGTGATGCTACCAATTAAAGTGAAATTCAGGCAAATAGGGGTAACACATTTTAGAAAGTATGGATCCAGTTGGGAATTAAGTTTGAAAAAAATCCTTTCATTTATTTTCTTTATGCTATACTTGAGTGAGCTAGGACATGGCGGGGTCAAGGGAGAGGGTGGTGGAGAGTATTACCTGTCTAGGAAGATGATAAAATGAAGTTCATATTAAAGAAAGGCTGAACCATGAGAGAACATATTGGGGACTGTGCTATTATATGTAATGCCAAAGGTGACATTTTTGAGAAAAAGCCTTAACCAGAATTCCTGATACCATAATTTCATGTACAATATATGGCACCGTAGCAGAACCAAGCCCCAGGGGCAGCTGTGACACCTCCTGGTGGCAATGCGGCTCCTCCCTTCCCACTCCAAATCCTTGGCATGCTCTCCCTTTTCCTTACCTGCCATGCCTTGATGGTACTATTATGATGTTAACGGAGGCTACCCCAAGGTCCCATAGCAAGCCCTTGTACTTTGGTCAGCTGGCACCCCATATACCTGGCCGGTCCCAGTCTTGTCTCTTGGGCACTAATTTATGGCCTCAAGGCACCAGTTGCCTTTGGCCTATATTCATGGTATCCTTTTGCCCCTGTAGCCACACCCATGCCTCACAGATGTCTCTCCAGATTTTCTCACACCAGCTTGTATGGGCATTGGCTCAATTGGCCTTGGCCCACTGCTTACTCTGCCTGAGGACTCCTAAGCCTGGGTCCACTTGCACTGGCCTGGTTCTTCAGTCACAGGCTTGTATTTGCACAACCTGGGCCCAGTCTTCCATGCTCTGGGCCAGGGCCAGAGCCAGCCCTCAACCTTCATGGTCCCTGACTCCAGGCTAGGCTGCTTACTATTGTGTGCCCCACCAGGCATCCCTCCAGGAACTTCACACCTCCCCTATATCCACAATCTGGTCTGCTACCAAGCTGAAAATGAACACAAACAAAAACATATGCAAGATGCTTCAAAACAAAAGGTCTCCCTCAATCAGGGTTAATGTTGCCCACAGGCCATACCTCCCTTGGATCCCCCTCAGCCCCACTCCCCTGGGTGGCTTGGGTGACTGCCTGCCTTGCGTCCAGGAAACCCTGTCTCCTGGGAGCTCCCCTCCATGTAGTAAGTGGGGCACACTGCCTGCTTGGGCTTAGGCACAGGGCTTGTGTGTCCTGAAGCCCCACCCCTTCCTGTCATGTGGCTGCCCAGCCATGAACAGGTGTTCTCACTCGGAGGCTGATGGCCATCCTGCCATCTTTTGCCACAGCAGCCAGCTGCTCTCCTATCTTAAAGGCCTCTGTTACAGGGGCATTGAGAGACTCCCAGAGTATCTACAAACCATCATGCTGTGCCATACAGATATACCAGTGCTAACTATGAATGACTAGCTAAAGTCCCAGAAGCAGTATAGCCACGTGTGTATGGCATTCTACCCTGGCTAGTTAAGCCCTGACAGCTATAACACTGCAGCAAACCTTATAGACATACTATAGCTATTAAATCATGTTGGACTAGGGAAGATTTGCAGCGTTAAACTGCAATGGAGTTACACAAGTCCCA
>NW_017728997.1:4121246-4124268 GCF_001723915.1 Gavialis gangeticus
TGTGCCGTACAGATATACCAGTGCTAACTATGAATGACTAGCTAAAGTCCCAGAAGCAGTATAGCCACGTGTGTATGGCATTCTACCCTGGCTAGTTAAGCCCTGACAGCTATAACACTGCAGCAAACCTTATAGACATACTATAGCTATTAAATCATGTTGGACTAGGGAAGATTTGCAGCGTTAAACTGCAATGGAGTTACACAAGTCCCAATAGTCATGGGCTGCAAAAAAACATTTGTGGAAGGCACAGAAATAGTTAAGACAGACAATCTAAAAATATTAAAAATCATACTGTAAAAACCTTTTAAAGATGTAAATTGTATTTAATAATTACAGCAATACAGTGACTTCATGTAAAATACAAAGCTGCAAAGCAAATATGGTCTTCAATGGGAAATACTACCTTTGCAGTAAGAATCTGTGTTGGCATACTTCACATTGATTTTAACTTTCTTTTTAATACTTCAGAAGTAAAGGGAAAGTGGTTGTGTGGGTGGATGTGCAAAAAAAAAATGAGGAAAAATTGGAGAGAATTGTGATGACAACCATTTGTTAGTGTGATTTTGAACCCATTATCCAGTTTTTCCTCAGGGTTTCAGGCAACTGAACATTTTTACAAAGCATGCAGAACTGAAAACTTTGCATGCAAGATGCTATCCACAAGCCATACAGCTCAATAGCAAGAAATCACTCATACAGGTAAGTAGTCTCTAGGATCTGTCCTGAGGTCACACACTGACTTACCAAAGATGACGTATCAAAGGTTTCCCAATGGTCAGTGCAGCCATGGGACTGCCCTTAATCAGTCAGTCAGTGCCGAGGCTACACAGACCATCATGGCATCTTTGATGTAGCAACAACTTTCTTCCATTCTTCCCAGTCTTTTGCAATCCTTGTACAATCAGTCAGTTTCAATCCAACCCTGTCTTTGATGTTGGGGGTCCAGCTAGGTCAGGTGTTGACAACGCTTTTGGACAGAGCACCAAAAACACCCACAGCCTTGACTCATAAGATGTTGGTATGCCAGGAGCAGATGTTGAGGGAGCTGTGAGGGGCCTGATCCTTGTTGTGGCAGTGCAGCCACGGCCCCTGCTCTGCCATCTGCCCCAAAGCACATGTGCCAAGGAAAATGTCTTCGCATGCCACACTCCTGCACCCATTCCAAGGGTTGCCTACCCCTGTCCTCAGTCTTCCTCTTCTTCTTCATCCATCCACTGGGCTTGGATTTCTTGTTACATGTCCAAACCACTGCATCTTTCTTCTTATGATTTCAAGTAAGGGTTTGTATTTGCTGATTTCATGTCTGATCTGAGCTTGCACAGAGTCATTTGTTCTCAATGCAGTACAGCATATGCGAAGAAATCTTCTGAAGCACCATATTTCAAAGATCTCAATTCATTTTCCAGTGCCTTAGTGAGGTCTAGGTCTAGCAAGTGTCTAGGTCTTACAGCCATAGTGAATTGTTAAAGTGACAACAGCATATACTAGGTGGAGTTTTGTTTTCAGCGTGATGTTTCTGCTGGTCCGGATTTTCTTCAGCTTTGCTAGATGTCCAATGGCTATGCCTATCCTTGTTTTTACTTCTTTTTCTGATGTAGCATCTTCTGTGATGAGGACAAGAAAATTGACATACTGCACAAAAGCTGCAATATGATATGGAAAAGGAAAACCTGGCCAGTGCAGTGGACAAATTCAATAGTAATCCCAAAGAAGGGGAACCTACACCAATGTACCAACTACTGTACCATTAGTTGAATCATTCATCCAAGTAAGGTGCTTCTTAGAATAATATTAAACAGGCTCAAGCCACAAATAGGGGCTGCATTAGCAGAAGAACAAGTTGGATTCAGATCTGGAAGAAGAACCACAGAACAGATTTTCAATCTTAGAATCATGTGCAAAAAGTACTACGATCACCAAAAGACTTTCAAAATAAGCCCAATTCCCACAGGCTCTGCTCATAAGTCATGTGCCCAATCCTCTAATTTATCTAGGTTACTCTGAATCCTAGTCCTACCTTCCAGTGTATCTACTACTCCCCCCAGTTTGGTGTCATCTACAAACTTGCTGAGGGTGAACTCTATGCCTTCTTCCTGGTCGTTGTTGAAGACATTGAACAAAACCGGCCCCAGGACCACCCTCAGGGGCACTCCACTTGATACCAGCTGTGAACTAGACATTGAGCCATTGATTACTACCCTCTGAGCCTGATGCTTCAGCCAGTTTTCTATGGAAAGTTTTCAGATTTCTGAAGTTAGTCAAGGATTTATTTTAAAAAAATGGTTTTTTGCATCTTTTCTTTGAGGGTGCTTTAAGTATAATGTCAGTAAAACCTGACAGCGGGATTTTTTCTTCTGTTTGCTGGTAGCATATCTTAGAAAAAGAGTTTAAGTTTATCATAGAAGCATAGAAGGGACTAGAACTTGAGCTAGAAGGGACCTCCAGAGACCTAGCTGAACACCCCACCAGAGGCAGGATCTTTATCCCAGCTTTCCTATACAATCCATTGTCTAACCTATTAGTGAAACTACACAGACAACTGTGACACAACCGTAAGACATAACACCCTAACCTGCCATAGGTAAGGCAGGAGGGACAACGGTGCCCAATGTCTTCTGCCAGGAGGGTTGTTGAAATATACTTGAAAGATCCAAGAAAGAGGGTCATGCCCCCCACTACAGAAGGTAGCAAACCCCTCTACTCCTCCTCTACCCCATCCTCCCCACAGTCTGTACCAGTCTGACCACAGGGTAATTTTTTTTCCTTACCCCCAAAATTTTGGGAACTTTGGGCCAAGTTATTTGAAGACCCATGGCACTCAGAAAAGGTCTTAGAAGACTGGAAGAAGGCCAATGTGGTGTCTATCTTTAAGAAAGAGAGAAAGGAGGACCTGGGAATTACAGGCCAATCAGTTTGACCTCAATCCCTGGTAAAATCCTAGAAAAAATTAGCAAAGATTCCATCACTGACAGGTTAACATAAGGCAGTATTAGAAAGGACAACCAGCATGGCTTTGTTA
>NW_017728997.1:4129268-4129683 GCF_001723915.1 Gavialis gangeticus
CTAGAAAAAATTAGCAAAGATTCCATCACTGACAGGTTAACATAAGGCAGTATTAGAAAGGACAACCAGCATGGCTTTGTTATGGGCAGGTCAGGCCAAACCAACTTCATCTCCCTCTATGATGAGGTAACTCACCACCTGGATAGGGGAAATGAGGTTGATGTCATATACTTGGAGTTCAAAAAGGCCTTTGGTCTGGTCTCCCACTATGTCCTCATGGTTTAATTGAGAAAATACGGCTTCAACTACTTTACAGTCTGGTGGCTAGGTAACTGGCTGCATGGTAGGACCCAGAGAGTACTGATTGATGTAAGTGAGTCATCACAGCGGGAAGTGACCAGTGACCCTCAAGGCTTCAGTACTCAGACCAGTGCTTTTCAACATAGTTTCATAGTTTCTAGGGTCGGAAGGGACC
>NW_017728997.1:4129694-4130476 GCF_001723915.1 Gavialis gangeticus
GTGCCAGAATAATTTTCTCGAACAGCTTGCCCAGGATCATCAATGATTTGGATTTGGGGATTAAAAGTGAACTGGCAAAGTTCGCTGATGACACCAAACTATGGGGGAGTGTGGTCACCTTCCAGGACACACTAGTGATACAGACTGACCTGGACAGGCTTGAGATGGGCAAACCTCAACCTGATGTCATTTAATACAGAGAGATGTAAAGTGCTCCACCTGGAGAGAAATAACCCACAACACACTTACAGGCTCAGCAGTGCTACACTTGCCAGCACCACAACTGAATGAGACCTTATGATAGACAACAAAATGAACATGAGCCACCAATGTGATGCCGTAACTGGCAGGGCTAATCAAACACTGGCATGTATCTACCGAGGCATCTTGAGCAAAACTAAGGATGTCATCCTCCCACACTACTTGGCCTTGGTGAAACCTCAGCTGGAGTACTGCATCCAGTTTTGGGCACTGCATTTCAGGAAGGATGTGGAGAAGCTCAAGAGAGTCCAAAGGAGGGCCACATGCATGATTAGAGGCCTAGAGACCAGGACATATGAGGAGAGGCTGAAAGACTTGGGACTGTTCAGCCTCTAGAAGAAAAGACTCAGAGGGGTCTTGGTGGCAGCCTATAAGTATATCAAGGGCATATATCAGGGCCTGGGGGACCAACTCTTCACCAAGGCTCCCCAGGGGAGGACAAGAAATAATGGGCACAAACTGACTGAAATCGCTTCAGACTAGATATAAGGAAAAACTTGTTTACAAGTCGAGTACGTAGG
>NW_017728997.1:4135476-4152474 GCF_001723915.1 Gavialis gangeticus
ACTAGATATAAGGAAAAACTTGTTTACAAGTCGAGTACGTAGGGTTTGGAACAGGCTCCCCCCAGAGGTGGTACAGGCACCCACCCTGGCGTTCTTCAAAAAGCATCCTGATGCCTACATTGCTGGGGTCATCTGACCCCAGCAGTCTTTCCTGCCCAAGTGCAGGGGGGCTGGACCTGATGATCTGTAAGGTCCCTTCCAGCCGCTAACAACTATGAAACTATGAAAGATGGTGATGGGTCTGACAGTGAGCAGAGCGGTAAGACTCTCTAGCCAGGAACATCCAGGTATAAGTCCCAGAAGCACACCCCAGTCAAAACCTCCAGCCTTGGCCAATGCTTATGAGGAAGGTGAAGCCTCCCCACTCTCTCTTCATTTCCCCTGACATATGTAGCAGCAGGTGGGACAGACATTCCTTCTCAGCCCCTTGGGGCAACCAGCAAAACCCAGAAGCATGAGAAATACCTTTTCTATTATGACATTAAAAACTCATCACAGAGCTTAGTCTGTTTTCGAAAGATGAATGTTATAAGCACCCATAATTAGAATTTTTAATACTAGCCTACAATGATGCATTAGAACTGCTGACTGAAATGCAGTTAACTACAGCCTGACTGCTTTACACAACCTTAGCAATTACAGACAAGCAAAGGCCTAACTTTAAATTTGCAGTTCAAAACTCTCAAAAGGACTTCTTCTTTCTAAGTAAAACAGGCAGACATCCTCAAGTGGAGGTACTCTCAATAATGAAAAATATTGTCTTGCTACCAATCTCCATTTAGCAGCTCGCCTTTCTGTGCATTGAGCAGTAGCGCTGTGCTGGTATTGTAACAGCACATGTGTTCTACGGTATCACCGCCTACCACTTAAGCAGAGACATCTGGTAATTGTCCTTTTCCAACCTCAGATTTTAAACTATTTGACCTGCAGCTTTATTAGCTGCAGAAAGACAAAGGGTATTTTCCTCCAAAACCCTAATGCAAATCCTTGCATATGCCCAAATATTTAACAATGGCAAAGGCAGAGTGGAGATTTAGAACTCTTAAAAGTGGTCAGGCAAGGAGCTCAGCTAATATAGGTGCAGCTTTCTGTAGACATGACCTAGCAGGACCATCCAGTTTAGCTGTCTCTGACTACCCTTTTGGAATGCATGTCACCCTTAAGTTTGGATGTGGTAGGTGCTTTTGCCACTACGGTAAGCAACAAACCACAGCGTGTCATATTTGCAACTCTTGAAAGCTCCTTTAGCTAAATATGTGGCCCAAATTACGGAAGCATCTCAACATGTCACTATCTTTAAAGGCATTTGTCCCTCCAGCATCCCCTGGAAGTAGGGAAGTTATGTTACCTTATTTTACAACTAGGGAATGAGGCACAGAGGAGGTAAGGCCTGGACACCACAACATATTCAGTTGTCTGACTCCCACTGACACATCTTACTTAAAATCAGTGAGAGGTGAGGATCTGGGCTAAATGACTTAGGCAAGTGCACACAAAAAAATGTATGGGCTCTCTTCATTTTGAAGTCAGCATTTTAACCCCTCAGCCATCTTTCTTCATTGCACGTACCAGTATGGCAGGTCTGAAACAAACCTGCCCTTCCATCACTCCTAGTAAATCCAGAATTTGTTTTTCAGTTTCTGCAGATTATAAATACAGGTGCTGATTCTGGAAACATATGGGCAATTTAGTACATGTAAGCTGAAGCTAAAGGGACACGCATAAAATTACTTCAGGGAAAAAGTCCTGGAGTGACTCCAAAGTTTCAATACATGTCTCCCTCTCCATATGAGTACTTTGTTCGTAGAATACATCTCTAGTTTGTAGTCTTCGTGTCACTGTGATAAATATAACACTCCACAAAAATACAAGCAGGGAACTCATTTTTACTTTCAGGGTCCTGGAATAAGCACACCACAAAGGGTTTCAATTTATAAAATCCGGATTCACATTCCAGTGTGTAAAAGCCTGAAATTGTAACTTGCAACAAAATCTAATCATTGGAAGCTGTCCTACTTTTAATTAAACATCATCTCTACAGCTGGATATGCAGTATTCACAGCTTAGCTTGTTAATTACATTGTGCAAGGACTAAAACACTGCACTCTTAGCGAATGATTTATTAACTTCAGCAATATAAATTTTTCTCTACAGTTCCAGCATACTAAAGACAAAAGAGATAATTACTGTGCCCAAAGCACTTTTAACTTATTTATACCCTGCACACAGCAAGCAAATCACATCACCCTAAAACATGGACACCTTGTTTGGTTTATGGCAGCCTGATTCTTTGCAAGTAACATACTTTATCATTGTTCACTTGATGGTGTAATGAAGAAAATCCCATTATTATTGAGAAACGTCTTCTCTCAGTGCATAGGAATTGCATACAGAGGGAACACAATAGTGAACTGGTTTTCATATGGGAAACCCAATGTCATCCATTTATCCAGAAGCCAGCGCTCACAATTGGGTATAGTCTCACATTTCCTATAGTCCCTGGTTCCCAGGGTATGACTTTGTTTAGCCTTTGCTTATCCACTGTCTCCACTTCTCCAAAAATTAAACCCAGTTACTTCATTAGTGACACTTCCCAATACAGAAATATCAAGTTTTTTTTTTGTTCATAGTGAAAACACCCTCCTTGACATCCCTAAACTGACCATAGGGACAATACAACAATATATTTCAGGTGAGCTAAATATACATAACACCTTCTATAGCTAAACTTTCTTTTTCAATGTTTCCTTTGACAATCAGACCTCCTCAAAACTCTTAAAACTTAGCAGGTACACTTCAAATACTTTCCTGAAATTCATATCTCAAGCTAGCTAACAAGATACTACAACTTAGCCACTGATGCTTGAGTATATACCATAATATATGAAGCCACATCAACTTGGCATTGGATGACTAGACAGATAACTTACAGACACCATAGAGGTATCCCTTAAAAGCAATCATTTAAATCCAGATTCTACAAATGCTTATAAATGCATTTTGAATAAGGAATAAGTTCTTTGTGATCAAGCAATAGAGCCATCACTTGCCCAGTATCCACAGATCTTCAAAATCCGATATGGAAAGATGGAAGTTAAAGATTCTGAAGTTGCTACTTAAAGGTAAAATAGGGTGAGGTGAAGTGCAAATATTGTCAAAATAGTAGGTGTTATGTAACTCAGCCTCGTCTTTTCAAGGTTGCCACAGTAATTGGCAGAGGTCAGCTGAAATTACATCATCTTTGACTTCTTGGCAGAACAAAGTGATCATTTGGCTGTTGCAGAATTTCGAATACTCAACTAAATCTTGAGCATACAAGACTTTGTCACCCTTAACAACCACTGTGTTCCACCTTTTGTGCACAGCAGGGTCACTTGATAGAGTGAAGCCTCAGGATGAGAACCATGAGGTGATGGGTAATGTACAAACACAGAACAGGAAAGGTAGACTGTACCCAAAGAGCTTACCTTTAACTTGTCTTTCAGGCTACTTCTAGGGAATATTCCTTCTATCTCCCTCCAACCTGGGACTACTTTCCCACACCTACCTATTTTCCTACCTACCTCAGGAAAAAAAAATACAATCGGATATGTATGTTTCTAAGGTAGACAGCTTTACCAGCGTCATGGTATTAGTTGTCTCTATATAAGTAGAATGGACTAGACAATAAATGCAGTTTACAGGAAAAAAAGAAAAAAAATCATGTGTATTAAGATATACACTATACTATCACCTCAGTTGGCCTTTGTTTATTCAGCAGTATCAGTCATGTGGGGGCTATTTAATCTGGCACATTTCTGCTCTGGACTCAGCATGCTATTTTACCACAGTGTCTAACATGTTGTAGTGAAGTTAATTGGACGTAAGTAGCATATTTGTTGCTAGTGGATATGATTAGCTCCTTGGCCACCTCTGGACATCATTCTGGATGTAATAAACATCTGGAGAGGTGTTAAAGTCTGATATAATAAAGGAGATAGGTGTGAGGGGGAGAGAGAAACAAGATAGTGATTATAGAACTGAGAGAGCAGGCTTCTTACCTGAGATATAGAGGGTTTCTTTCTCCCCACTTGTAACAGGGAAGTCAGAGCACACAGACAAAAAAAAATTGTGCCTCTCCTGTTTGGGCCATCCACCCTGCGCTCGTCTGTAAGGCCTTTGTTGTTATATTACATATTTGAAATACGGGGCGGAGGTACCAAGATCTTTGTGGTGCAGGGTATCTTCGTGGCTCTGGCCACCATCCACAGCTCCAACCTTCCCTACACCGGGTCCCATGCCTCACAGATGACACTATTACAGTCATATCTGGTATTGGTCCCTTCACCTGCATTACCTGAGCTGAACTCCAACTTAGCTCATGACTCCCTGGACCGCTAAGTCATCCTACTCCATTATTTCTTCCTTATTTATTACTCTCATCCAATATGGCCTGTGGTCATCCACTCAGGCCCTGTGCAGGCCCACTCCACCCATGCTGGCCTGTCCTTGTCTGGTCCAATTCGTCTTTCTTATAACAGCCTGGACTTCTCTGTGCAGATGCTCCTTCACAGTAGCCTGGCTTCTCTGCACAGGCCCTGCTCTACTCTCTTAATGACCTGGCTTTGTCTGCTCAGGCCCTTTATATCCTTCTTGTCCTGGCTCTGCAAACTCAGGCCTATCCTGTGCCTTAGGCCTGGGTCCAGTAAGCTTAGGTCCTTCTTTTAGGTCTGGCTCCAGCCAGCTCAAACCTCTAATAGCCTGGCCTCAGCTCACTTAGGCCATCTTTACAATAGCCTAGCCTAGCCTCTCTGCTCAGGGTTCCTTCTACTCCCTGGGACCTCTGCGCTCTCCTGGCACCCATGGTCTTTCCCAGGCCCCTTGCTTTTCTTTCAGGGTGTGCTCCCTTAGCTTTTCCCTTCCATGAGGTAACCCACAAGGCAGCGAGGGTTGAGGCATTCCAGCACCCCATCCTCACCTTTCACTGGAGAAGCACAGGTTTCCTGGAGGCTTCCCTGCCACAGGCAGTCCCACCACACCATCCAACCCCAGCAGGGTGCAGTTGTCTGTTATACCCAGGACCAATCTGTCAGATAACCCTGCTCTACTACCGAACCTTACCTGAGTTTCCCCTAGGGGTGTACCTTTCCCCGCTTCAGAGTTGCTCATCCATTCTCTCACCCCCAGTTCTCTCTCCAGCTCATGCTGGCTCCTATCCTACGATAGACCCAACTCCTTAAGTCTCCACCTTCAAATGTCTCTCCTAGTCTCCTTCATGTGGGCTAGGATGGCCCTGGCCTCCACATTTCATCCATGGTCCACACTGAGTTGGGACCTTTTGACCCTCTATTGGCCCTGGCTGCAGGAATGGACCTGTCAGGGTGCCAGACCCTCCATGGCTCTGAGCCACTCCTCTACAGTAAGCATCTGCCCTTTGGACCCCTCTGGGCTCTGGCCTCGTCCAGGCCAGTCAAGTTTTAAGAGGCCCACCTCTATGGCCATCTCTCTCTATGGCCCCTCATCTTTGAGCCATCTCACCACCTATACATACTCCTGGTCCTCAAGCCCCACCAGGATCTCAATCACCACAATTCTCAGGTACACACCCTGGCCTGGCACTGTTCTCCCCATGCCCCGAGTCTACTCACTTTCATCCAGTGGCCTGTTGCCCCGAGTGCCTTGCCCAGCTCTCTCAGGGCCCTCATGCTTGGCTTTGGCCAGGCTGGGGATCCTCTCAGGGTTCCTTGGAATCTCCTCCATCCCCAACAGTTCCTACCCTGTCCACCAATTGTTGCAATGACTTCCTTAAGTGATGGTACTCTGCCCCCAAGAGTGCTGTTCCTTTTGCTCCACTGCTGTAATTGCCAACTCATAGCACCCTGCCTGGCTCCATCAGCTAGTTCCCTGCCCCAGCAGTCACATGAGGCCTCTCATTGCCTCCACTTGTCAGCCTTTTGTCCTACCGGTTGTCCTAACGAGGAGCAGCCTCACTTGCTGAGCTTCCTCATCTCACTGGCTTGCCTCAAAATGTCAGGCACTATCAGTGCCCTGCCACACCCCCCAAATGAAAGAGCACTCACCACTCACAATTAAAGCATATTCTATTCATGCTGACATAATGACGTGTATCCAGCTATGTTTATGTGAGTTTATATTGCATTTTAAATGTGAGATGTGTTTTCAAAATTTTATGGATCATTAAATTATATTTTATGAGGCATTTTACTTTGTCTTTTCTTTTTTCTTTTCTTGGAATTGGAATCTTCTATTTAAAAAATCATCCTCCCACACAAGGCTGGTGAGAAAATAGCTTTCCAGGGAGGACTCCAATTCCAGAAAAAAGGAAATGAGGTATACTGTAGTGTTGTGTTTCCTCCAACCCCTCAACTCACAACTACTTTGAGCAACTTAATGAGGCAATCCTTAGCCACATAGCCATCCACTTTTCTTTCCTCCATCCCACTTCCTCACTGCTATTGATGTGTTTTCCATTTGTTACTAGTATCCCTCAAATATGTTTTGAGTCAACCAAGTGTGTTACATGCTGTGCAAAGAATTGACTAAAGGCAAACGGAATGAGAAAGGTTGAAAAGAGAAGGAAGTAGTTGGGAGTAAACAGCTCAGAAGGACCATCTTATATTGATATAAATCTGCATGACTTAAATGAAACTACAAAGATTTACATCAGCTGGGCATCTCATCCATGAGGCAAGATGGATTTAACAATGTTGTATTTCTGTTGAACTTCACATCCATACTTCCATTGTGTTAAAATTTGATGTTAGTTTATTTCACAATATAAACCCAGTCATATGGAGCTACATTGGAATGCTATTGAGGAATAGCAAATTGATTCTATTAATCCTATTTACTGTACCTGTTATGAATTTGAGATCAGAAGAGCTGTAGTGTAAAAAGAACAGGTCACCTTGATCTAATCAATACTAATCATCCACTAAACTTTTTTGAGAATTATATAGCTTATGAAAGTCTCATTCCTTAGTTGTATATAGCTATTTTTCCCTTTTGTTTCTAAAAGAAAAATCTTAGCACTTTCTGTGTGATAAATTTACAGAGTCTAGTCTGGAACACTAAATTATAAAGAATTATGTTGGAAAAAGCAGCTCAAGAATTAGTTTATAGGTTAACAGATGATATTAGGGTTTGTATTAATGAGAAACAGAACTTCTGCTATCCTGATGTTGCATTTATCAAGTAGAGCTGTCCATATAATTACATTTTTCCTCCTCATCAGACTCCAATCTGTTTTCTTCCCCTTTTATTATTTATAGTTGGCATTAAATTGGGACTGAGCAAATTTCAAGGTGATGGGGTTGCTAATATGACTCTCCGCCTTGAACATGATAAGAAGAGAGTATTTTTTTGAGGGTATGTCTTGTTTTGTATCTTGAGGCCACTATTCAGTTAAATTCTTTGTCCTGTTTTGATTATAAAATACCTTTTTTTTGCCTTTTCTAAATGCAATTCTGTAGTCTTCCTTTATCTAGATGGCTACAGGGTCCATATACCTCTCTGGCAAATAAGTATTTTTGTATTACTCAGAAGACAGATTCCTGGAATCCTTGCAAAATAAAAATGGAAATAGAAACTATTTTAAAATATATCCTCAGCAGACCCCCACCTTCCCAGAAATGTATTCTGCAGCGGATAATGATAACATTTCTTACCCTTTCTCTGCTTGTGCCCCCCCCCCCAGCACTCAGCCAAAAAGCTGAGGGTCGCTTTATGCACTGGATGTCAACATTTTGGAAATTTTCACAGCAATTTTGGGAGTGAGCTCCAAAATAGAGCCCTCTGACAAAAAATAAACAGTGCTTCAACAAAAAATAAATTAGTTTTATTGCGTCTCTCCTACTTTTGTCTTTTCACAAAGAATATTGGAAATGTTACCTCTGTGACCTTGACACCTAAAGGCATTAGCTTTCTTTTATATTTGCCACCAACATCAAAACAGCAAACTAGATTTCACATTAACTAAATTTCTTCACCTATTATTGACTGTTTAAGAGTTGTGGTGGGGAGTGTGTCATCACTGTCATGCTATGCAGTGCAAGCTTTATTTTGCTACAAGGCTAGGCACATCTGTAGGGTAGATATTAGTATGCTGGCTGATAGCTCTTTGCTTCCAGACTGTGGAACTCAGTTCAATATGGTGCTCATTAATGGAGGCAACTGGAAAACTGTCAAAAGTGATTTAGCAGGAGTGGTTATAAGTATCTGAACCTGTCTGAAAGCAGGTCTTGCATTACACTTTCAATCCTTTAACTAATCCAACATGGAGTCTACATAATAAGTCAAAAACGATAAATCATTTTCTTGCACATTTGTTGTGAAGCCACTGTTCAGATCAGAAAGAAATATATGTAGGAACTGTATGATTCAAGGAACTAAGAGAAAGATTGTATTGCTAATATGGTTAGGATGACCAAACCACTTGCTTTGCATTCTGTCAGCTACCAACTTGTGTCGAGTTCAGAACCTTCTGCCTGTCCACAATGAGTTCAGCTGGCAGGCTGGTATCGTTGCATTTGTTGAGAAAAAGGGAAGGGAGATGAAATGAAGAATCTCTACGCTGACCATGAAGCTCACTATATCAAGGAAGCCAAGTTTCACAGGGAGAAATCCTGATTTCATGGAAGCCATTGAGAACTTCTCCATGGACAACTCTGAGAGCAGGATTTCATGTATAAACTCATATGTAGCTACCATTTCAAACGAATATGTAATCTTCTTAAATGCTAATATGTTCCTTGAAGTGATTACTGTATACTTTTCCCTTGTGGAACATGCTATTAGTTTTAAAGTAAGAAATCACATTTCTATAGCTTTTGTTCATGGATTGTTCTGGGTCTGTATGGCTGTGTGCAAGTTCTCAGAGAATATACTGAAACACAAGAAGTTTCAGAAAAAAATTCTTTATACCAAGGAACATTTATTGTTGTTTAACTGGAGATTAAAAGTGAAAAAAATGTTACTTAGGCTTGCGGTCATCTGAATAAATGGCCCTCAAATCTGGTATACAGCTGAATGCATCTCTTTCTTTCAACCGTATCATTCACTACCTTGGCTAGAAATCACTCTCTATTTTGGAGATTTGGATGTGAGAGAAGTAAAATATCCACCTTTCTTATGAGGCTTTAAACAAACCTTTGAGTTCTGGAAGTACTTACTTAAGCTAAATGCACACTGGTTCTTCCCTGCATTCATTGCCTTATAAATCACCCAGGTACAAGAATTGCTAGCATAATAAAAACCGTGACCTGAAGTCATAAAGCACAGGGAGTTTGCTACTACCACAATAAGTATGGGGAAACAGTGGAATGAAGTTCCATAGAGGAGAGAGCTCTCTGTCAAGGGAAGAGAGGAAGAGGGATCGGTGAAGAGGGGAAAAGTATATGTTTCTTTTGCAAAGTGCTCTACTCCGAAATCCCCCATGTGGCGCTTTGGAGAGGTCAGTGGAATGGGGCAATGAGTTTGACTTAGGA
Organism: Gavialis gangeticus; assembly: GCF_001723915.1. NCBI lineage: Eukaryota > Metazoa > Chordata > Crocodylia > Gavialidae > Gavialis > Gavialis gangeticus. The sequence continues at coordinate 4,144,962 of NW_017728997.1, forward strand.
GAAGTTCCAGTCGTGGAGCAAGGAGGGAATACCCAGTGGCAAGGAGTCCACTTAAAGGTCTCTTTGATCGTCCTCTGCTGAAGACTTCCCAAGACTGAAGCAATTTTGAAGTGAGAGAGAATACCAAGATGATAGTGAAAAGGTACCTCTGGGGCAAAGGGAATATGCGAACAGCTTCCCCCTGGAGATGCTGAGGGCTTTAACTGAGCTGAGTAAAATCCAGTGAGGGCTGCCCTAGCCAGTGCAAATAAAGCTGAAGTCTCCATGGTTGGGCTAGGTGGTAGATCCCAGAACTGCACTTGGCTGCACTGCCCTTAAGAATAGAAGGAAGGTCTGCCCAAATGCAATTCTCGACTCTGGAACTAACTGCTGTATCAGTTGTCTGAAGCAGACTGCAGCAAAAAGGAAAGGGAAATGACATATTAAAGGGACATTTGCTCCTCAGATATTCACACTGGCTTAAGAGACTTAAATAAACCAGGTAGGGGGTTACTTATTCATTTATACATTTTTAATCCTTTTGGCACAAGTGGTTAGCCAGAAATCTAGAATTCTATGTTTGTTTTTTAAGACAGGAAATTGATAATGGAGTTCAGCATTTCTGTTTTAAAATGAATATATGATGCCATTTTCCCTGGACACAGCAGGAATCAGAACAGGAGACACTGTTTGCACAGCTCCAGCCTCCTTTCAGCTGGTACTCGCCTCAAAAAGTTCTCCCCCAAGGCTGTTCTCGAAGTCATGCATCCAGTCCTGGCTGTTTCTGGTGCTTTCTAGCTGCCATCGCTGGGCATTAGTACACAACACGGGGGTTTAATTCTCCCTAAATTGAAGTGGTGGCTTACACCCATGTCGGAGCCCAATCCTTACCTGCCTCTCCAGTGGCGGGGAGGGGAGAGTGAGCTGCTGGCAGGCAGAGTGGTCCCTGAGCTTCAGGGGGGTGGGCTGGTGCTTCAGCAGCAGTGGCAGCCCTGCCAGGCAGCACCCGCCTGCAGGCACCCAGCTCAGGGAGTGCCAGGTGCACCGCAGCCATAGAGGGAAGCACCAGGCCCCTGCACAGCGCAGGCAGGCAGGCAGGTTCAGGTGGGGGGGAAAAAAAGAAGAAGATCAGGCTCACCACTTTTTTTTTTCCCCCTTCTCTGGAGCCTGCCTTCCCAGGCTGCTGCCAGGCTCCCTGCACAGCCCCTGAGCCTCATGTAGCCCAGTGCTTCCCACTGCAGCTGTAGGGTAGAAAACTAAAACTCCTAGGAGGTGTTTTACTTTGCAGCGCCCCAAAGTCATTTCCTGCATCCCGAAGTCTTTAAGGTGCATTATGCCACTGAATGTGCTACAGCGGCTAGAATTAACGTGCAATACACCACCGAATGTGCAAACAGCAATGCCATTAAAGTGGTGCAAAAGGCTTTAAACCTGCTTTAAAGTGTCATCTGCAAATGCCCTCTGTCCATTTCTTTAATAATTCTGCCTCTCTCTCACCAAGCCTTTACAAGACAACATGCAAAAAAACAGTCCTGCTTGCACATGCCATTGTCTTGGGTGTCGATATGCATGAGTTTTGATGTGGAACTAATTTTATTTTTCAATCAGCTGATCCCACAAAGAGATAATTCCTTGTAACTACCTCCAATGAAGAGCAGCTGTTACCTGTGCTTCAACTAATTTCACGAGATCTAGTCCAAGTCAAAATGATAAACTACTGTCTACAATGGTGCCACATAATTTTGTTCCCCAATGAAACTTGTCCTTGTTGTATACACATCCCCGGTGCTTGCAATCAGGAAAGAGCTACCTAATAAGGGTGGTTGGAGAAGTTGCTTAGCTTTCCCAAGCTTCTATGACCTGAGGGAGTGTTATTTGTTATTTTGAGAAACCCCAGGATTTTTAACGCAGCCCTTCTGCTACCAACACCACCTGGAAGAAAGATTACGATATTTAAAAGAACCCAAATGTCACTTAAGCTAGATGCTATACTAACAACTCTATATTTCTAACACCTTACCCTTTGTGCTAATTGCTTGAGTGATTTGCCTGTCTTTGCTGATGACCTGGCCTGAAATCTGTTTTGCCTCTGGGGTGCGGAGGCAGGATCTAGATTCCGACTTGAACAATCCCAAAACTTTGATGAAAGCAGCATGGGATCAAGTCTGAGTCCTTATCTAATGTTCCCATTAGATTCTCTCTCTCCATTTTTGTGCTTGCCTGCTCTAACTGACCCGTTTCTTCTCCCTAAAGCACTGTGCCCGTTTTCTCATGGCTTCTGAAATTCAGGTCATGGCTCTCAAAGACAACAACATGTATGTGTAAAAGTTACATTTCATGGATAACATTCCAAGAGATGGACACTTTGATTTAACCACTCCTGTGTTCCTACCAAAATCACCTTCCAAGCAACAAGCCACAAAGTGTCAAATTTATCATCAAAAAGAAAGGAGAGAGGTAAGAAGAGCCAGGTCTTCATCTTAGAGGTTGCAGAATCATTTTACATCTTTTACACAGACACAAGCTGTGAAAAAGAGCAAGGTACCATTGATATATTCTAAATATTTGCCAAGGGAAGATTAGAAAAATTAAGCCAGGTCATTTCAGGTGAACTCCAGATAAAAACAGTAACAGTAGCTGATGATAATTGATATAGGCCTGAAATGGATGGACAAATGGAAATCTCAGAAACATTAGAAAGCTAATATTAATATATAGTTTCTCCTGGAGAAACTGCAAGGATGAAGGCATATGACAAACAAGCCTACTCATTCACAGCAAGAGGACAGTAGAGACCAAAATTTCCAGGGCTGTTAAAGGCTAATCTTAATGTGCTGAAGCAAATTTGTTTTATGGAATATATTTCCCTGGGCTCAATAATGTCATTGTTAGCAAAGGGAAATATTTCACATGGCTTATAAATATTGAAGCTTTTCTGCTTGCTCATATTATTGGTTTCATTTTCAGGTTTATGCTGCAAGAACACAGAATACAGGGGAAAAAATCCATCTCTGAGCAAGCTGATCCCTGCCAGTGTTATATAATTACCACACTCAGAAAGAAACGTAGGAATAGACCTAGGACTTCCAAGACAAAAGGGAGGACACATTGTGTATACTCCTGGTAGTTATAGATGGACTTTGAGAGCTAAGAAATGACAATAGGTGATTTCTGAAATTAGGGGTGCATGCAACAAAGCCCTCTGAATCACTGCTTTGCATTGGCTCCACTGGAATCAAGGAAGGAATTAACTGAATTGTGAAGAAATAGCTTTTCCTCACACAATTATGTTACAGGGCAGTTTCTTGTCAACTCTAGCTCTCCCAGAGCCAAGGAGATCCCTGGATTAATGGAAAAGGCTTGGCAAAGGAATGCATGTACACAAACGGTAGGGTGGTCCACATGGGAGAACACTTACAGGGCTTGTGTTGCCATCGGAGTGGAAAAGTGATTGAGACAACTAGGAGACATAGGAGTCTAAGGTTTTGGCCGTCAAGCTCCTTTGACTCTGCACAGAGGCAGCCTTCCCTCATACACTCTTGAAGGGAAGCACAGAAAAGGAAATTTGTTACCCAGGAGTAGCAAAGGAGAAACTTGCCCTGAAAAGGGAAAATGAGAATTCTTTTAAAATCAGCAAAATGTATCTCACTCTAATGTCATTTCTATGCTATGTTGTTATTTCCCTATTGGGTTTATATAATCTAATACAAATTTAGAGCATCTCCAGTGTACTTCAGCTGTAGCAACAGCAGGGTTGATTTTCTGAAAGGCAGAGATCATTTAGTAATAAGAAAAATAACTTTGAGAACTACTGCAGCTATTGAATCAGTGACTTCCGATCAGACCGAGCAGCTGTACCTACTGTTCTAGCAAATAAATCTTTTGAGTTAACTAGAGGTAACCCCAGTACAATGCAGATGTCATTGACATTTCTTTCTTTCTTCTTAATTCCTCTTGTTTCACTGGTAAAAAAGTGAAGAAGCCTTACTTCCTGCCTCCACACATGCACTGTAAGTCTACTATAAGTAGTTCTCAAATGCGTTTGTAACACATACAGATCCATTTTTTTTTTAAATTCTGCTTTAGTCCTGAGAAGGAAAAAAGGACACAGGAGTTTCATAGATTTCATAGACATTAGGGCTAGAAGGGACCTCGAAGATCATTAAGTCCAGCCCCCTGCCCCAGGGGCAGGAAGTCAGCTAGGGTCAAAGGACCCCAACAAGATAAGCATCCAAGCATTTCTTGAACAAGTCCAGAGTAGGAGCCTGCACCACATCTGAAGGGAGTCTATTCCAGGTCTTGGGGACTCAGACAGTAAAGAAATTTTTTCTTATGTCCAACCTAAAATGGTCTTGTAGGAGTGTATGACCACTGGTCCTTGTTTTTCCTTGGGGTGCTCTGGTGAATAGACTTTCTCCCAGATCCTGATGAACACCCCTTGTGTACTTATAGGCAGCCACCAGGTCCGCCCTGAGCCTGCGCTTTTCCAGTCTGATGAGTTCCTTGGCTCTCAGCCTCTCTTCGTAAGGCCTGTTCTCTTGCCCTCTGATCATGTGCGTGACTCTCCTCTGGACTCTCTCAAACTTCTCAACATCCTTCTTGAATTGGAGAAATTTATGGAGAAGTTCAATTAATATAAGTTGAGATTCTGTTGTATCATGCAACTACTGTCATCAAACCCAGCAAGGAAACTTTCTGGAACAAAATGAGATGAGTTTGTGGTGTAGGAGTATCTGTTTAGCATTAGCCTGAAATGAGTTTGACAGCAAGTCAGATCTGAAAATCAAAACTATGGAGGTGAAAGGCTAGTGAGTGAAGTCATCCTTGTCACTTATCCCACTCCCCAGTTTTCTAATGTATCAATTACAATGCATCATTATTTTATATTACAGCAATTTATATGACAGAAGCTCAGAAATTAATTTGTTTTCACCCTCCTTTTAGTAGCAAAATCTCCGTTTTCATGTACTGCCTTCTGTTATCCAACTCACCATACATTTTTGAAAAATACAAAAGGTGATCATCTAAAGGCATTTTTATCTCACATAAAACTACACATGGTTAAGCTGTCACGAACAAACATGCCATATTTAATAAATATCACCTGCTGTAGTACTGGGAGTATAAATCCTTTCCATTTTCTAAAAGTATTATTTCTCCCCCCAAGTTTAGAAAGAAACACATGTCCTCTGCTTAGCAACTCCAAAAGTCTTTCTGTTACAAAGATCCCACTTTATTTGATTTGTCTGAGAAGACACTGTTTAGAAGTTACATCTGCAAGGAGAACACAAGTACATTTCACATATGAAAACGTGTTGCTGAAAACCATTTGTAAATTGACACAGCATTCCCCCCCACAAAAAAATCCTGCTGTAAGCTAGTATTTAGTGTTGACATGCACTACTAAATAGCAGCTATGTTCCAAATGCATTTCCAAGGTAGAAGCGACAGAGAACCAAATCTGAATGCTTGAATACAATTCTTCAAGTGTTTTTCAAATGGGTAAAGTGGCTCATGAACCATTAGTACTTTTACAATTTTTGCCTAATGTCATCATCAGGAAAGTAGCCGACCTGTTTTCCAGTGAAAATTTAAAAGAACAAAAAAAGAAAAAAACATAAGGCAGCAAAGAGCATGGAAAATTTTAGTGAGCAAACAGTTTTTGCAAAACTTGTAAAAACTGAAAAAGGTTGTTATCATTCAAAGTGAGTCAGGTAAGTATAGGGCACCTCAAAACCCTATCCCCCACTGCCTTGTGGGCACTCTTTGGCAGGACAAATGCTCAGGGATTGATATGAGACAGAAACATGCCCTCACTGAAGCATTAGGCAGTTAGCAGTATTTGCAATCTGTTGTTCTGTGACAGAAACTACAACCATTGAAGCACTTCTGGACTTGGTCTGACTTTTGGACTCTGTCTTGATAGTATAAATGGGGGATGGTACATCTCGGCTAGACTCCACTCTGCCATACTCTTGCCGAGGCATATATGCTGAAGGTCTTGGTGCGATGGTTGCATAGACCTCTTGCATGTACTCCATTATCTAGATGATCAATGATTGCCAAGTCTTTAAGGTCACTAAAATTATGGAAGAACCAAGGTAGTAGTATATAAAGGTACATATATTTTCTGATAAGAGAACATACAGGGAATTTTTACACATGTAAGTGCCGCAGCACAAGGTGATCTGAAAAACACTTGGCGCTGTGACGCCTGCAAAGTTGTAAAAGTGGCAAAATGTGCATCAGTGTTGAGAAAAAGGCAGTGGCACGCTTTTGAACTAAAGCACATCAGAGGTGCTTTAGTTCAAAAGCACACCGCTGCCATTTTCTGCGTGTTGATACACATTTCACTACTTATAAAACTACACGTGGCATAGCACAGATCGCCTTGCTGAGTAGACTCAATTAGTTTCCAGATCTCCGGTGCATTGTGGGACAGAAAATTATGTGTATAAATGCCCGCAGTGACCAATATGAGAAGAAGTTTTAAAATACAAATTCACTTATAGTAATTACCAATGCTGATTCTGTCTAGGATTCCTACAAGTCAACAATGGCTTATCTTCATTCCAACTGACTCTTTTTGCAAGCCAATAGATTCAGTGTGAATGAAGTACAGTCAGTACAATCAAGATAAATCTCCTAACGGGTTCTTAGATGGGCATCAGAGGGACACCAGCCCACCAACTGTTGATGCTGACCTGGTGCAGCATCACTTGAATGGACTGGATGTGTTTAAGTTGGCAGGCCTGGATGAGCTGCATCCGAGAGTACTAAAGGAACTGGCCAGTGTCATAGCCAAACCACTGGAACAGCTATTTGAGCACTTGTGGCACTTGGATCAGGTCCCAGAGGACTGGAAAAGGGCCAATGTGTTCTCTATTTTCAAGAAGGGGAGGAAGGAGGATCTGAGTAATTATAGGTCAGTCAGTCTCATCTCCATCCTTGGAAAAGTTTTTGAAAAGATTATTAAGGATCATATTTGTGGGAGTCCAGCAGGAAAAATAATGCAGCAGGGCAACCAGCATGGATTCATAGCAGGTGAATCATGCCTGACTAATCTGGTTTCGTTTTATGGCCAGGTCACAAAACGCTTAGACGCAGAAGTAGAGGTGGATGTCATTTTCCTGGATTTTAGGAAGTCCTTCGATACAGTATCTCATCCCATTCTCATAAATAAATTAAGAGGCTGTGACTTAGATGTTTACACAGTCCAGTGGGTGGAAAATTGGCTTGGGGGTCACACCCAGAGAGTGGTAGTAGATGGGTCGGTATCAGCCTGGAAGGATGTGGGTAGTGGGGTCCCGCAGCGTTCGGTCCTTGGATCTGTACTCATCAATGTCTTCATCGGGGACTTGGATATGGGCATGAAGTGTACTCTGTTCAAGTTTGCATATGATACTCAATTTTGGGGCGAAGTGAACACTCTGGAGGGTAGGGAATGATTGCAGGTAGACCTGGACAGGTTGGAAAAGTGGGCAGAAAACAATAGGATGCAGTACAATGAAGACAAATGCAGAGTGCTGCACCT
>NW_017728997.1:4152992-4160193 GCF_001723915.1 Gavialis gangeticus
ATACTCAATTTTGGGGCGAAGTGAACACTCTGGAGGGTAGGGAATGATTGCAGGTAGACCTGGACAGGTTGGAAAAGTGGGCAGAACACAATAGGATGCAGTACAATGAAGACAAATGCAGAGTGCTGCACCTAGGGCACAAAAATATCCAACACACCTATTGGTTAGGAAATGACCCTCTCAGCAGCACAGAAGCAGAAAGGGATCTCAGTCATAGTGGACTCCAAAATGAACATGGGTCGTCAGTGTGATAAAATCATCAGCAAAGCTAACCGCACTTCATCGTGCATCAGCAGATGCATGACAAATAGATCCAAGGAGGTGATACTTCCCCTCTATGCGGCATTGGTCAGACCGCAGTTGGAGTACTGTGTCCAGTTTTGGGCACCGTACTTTAACAAGGATGTGGATAGCCTTGAGAGGGTCCAGAGGAGGGCCACTCACATGGTTAAGGGTTTACAGGCAAAGCCCTATGAGGAGAGACTGAGGGACCTTTACCTCTTCAGCCTCCACAAGAGAAGGCTGAGAGGTGATCTTGTGACCGCTACAAATTCATTAGAGGGCCACAGCAAGGTATCAGAGATGCTGTCTTGGGGTAACAAGGAACAATGGTCACAAACAGACAGAGAGCAGATTCAGGTTAGACATCAGTAAAAACTTCTTCATGGTGAGAGTGGCCAAAATTTGGAATGGGCTTCCAAGGAAGGTGGTGCTCTCCCCTACCTTGGAGGTCTTCAAGAGAAGGCTGGATAGGCATCTGGCTGGGGTCATCTGACCCCAGTGCTCTTTCCTGCCTAGACAGGGGTTCAGACTCAATGACCTGTTGAGGTCCCTTCTGAAACTAGCATCTATGAATCTATGAATCTTTGGAAAATCCTAACTCATTTTTTAAAAAATAGTGAACACTACAGGAAAGATAAGAGTTAGTTTTGCCATTTAAACAAAAGCATTAAGCATTACCAATTATAAAGAGTACATTCAGATGAAACTGGCAAGACACCTGCTTTGTATTCATACCTTGTATCTTCTTCTCAAGTGTTTATCATAAGAAAACAAAGGCTAATCCAACCAAGGGAGTCAAGGGTAAATTGTAACAATGTGGCAGAGCCTTGAATCATTTTTAATGTGCGTGATACATATATACTGAAGATGTCAATATTTTGAGAGACAGGACCTTAAAATAACGAAGTGAAAAGGAACAGTCAGTTGACTGTTCTCAACCTCTTTCTTTTGGCAGGTTAAATTCCCAGTTAACAAAAAGCTGGCATGCTCATCTGCATTTATTATACATATACTACTCAAGGATTTGGACATAAAAAAACCTGATGCATCACATCTTTACTCTGGTATTTTAATCCTTCATTGAATAAGCAGTTATTATTAATTATGATGTCTATTACAGTACAGCCTAAAGACAAAACAGGATCTTAGTCTGTTCAAATACAAGCATTTCAGCCAGTCCATTCCCCAAAATATTCACAACCTAGGGCCTTTGTACATGCCACAAAATTGGCCTTTAAAGTGGCTTAAATGCCCTTTTGCACCACTTCAATGGCATTGCTGTTTGCATGCTCAGCAGTGTTTCATAGTTTCATAGTTTCTAGGGTCGGAAGGGACCTGAGCAGATCATCTAGTCCGACCCCCTGCCATGGCAGGAAGAGCACTGGGGTCAAATGACCCCAGTAAGGTGGTCATCCAACCTCCTCTTAAAAACCCCCAGGGTGGGAGCCTGCACCACCTCACTTGGAAGCTGGTTCCAGACTCTAGCCGCCCTGACCGTGAAGTAGTGCCTCCTGATGTCCAACTTAAACCTTCCCTCCACTTTAAATGACTTTGGTACATAGCAAGATAAAACATCTCTGAGGTGTTTTACTTTGCTACCTAACAAAGTGCAACAGTGCACACGGTGCTGGAAGCCAATGGGCTTAGGGCTTGGCAGGCCCTGTACAGCTTAGGGGATGTGGGACCCGGCAACAGCCCATGCAGGCATGCTCCACTGAAGGGGAAAAAAAAAAAGCAGTGAACCTGATCTTTTTTTCTTTTCTCTCCGGAGCCTGCCTGCCTCAACTGTGTGGGGGCCTGGTGCTTCCCTCTGTGCCTACACCACTCCCCTGGACCGCTCAGGCTGGGTGCCAGTGGGTGGAGGCCACCTGGGGAGCCCCCATCCAGCTCAGCGACTGCTCAGCCTGCTGGCAGCTCACCCCCTACCATCTCCCCCCACTGCCAGAGAGGTAGGTAAGGATCAGGCCCCCACCCTTTTGTACACGCCACAAGGGTTTAGTTCAGTTTAATTCTTCCTAAATTGAAGTGGTGTTTTTAAAAACTCGCCATTTCAGTTTAGGGAGAACTAAACCAAATTAAACCCCTGTGGTGTATACAAGAAGACCTAGACACAGAGAGTGAAAAGAGGTACAACCTCCATAGACTAAAGTGATAGCAGCAATCAGCCTTCTTAGTTCCACAACATTTTGAGGAGTGTAGCAGGCTTCCCTTTTAGAGCTTGGGTTGAGTCCCAGGCTTGAGATCCTGCTGTTTTGATTGGTGGAGCATCCACCAATCAGGAGGCAGCAAGACAAATAACATCACACCCCTTTCCTAAGGGGAGGGGGAGAGGAGCTTCTCTGGACCTGATTGAAGACTGCAAACTATCAGGTCCGGAAGACTTCAGGGGAGAAGCCCTGGAGCATATAAAAGGAGCTGCGTGCCCAGCGTGAGGGGCAGATGCATTGGGGTCAGAGAAGAGAGAAGAGCGTGGCTTAGAAGAGATGAGGAGAGCTGCTAAGCAGGGCAAAGCAGTAGCTCAGGAAGAGCCCCTGAAGACTTCTATCCGCAGGGAGCGTGGCACGGCTTCAGTGGTTAGGCTTTTGGTGCACAGCATGGCGCATGGTGTCCAGACCCTGGGAGCTGCATGAGATGGCTTGGGTCTGCAACTTCTGGCATGCGGCCAGAGACACGGTACACAGGCCAGTGCATGGAACAGGATCTTCAGAGCCCCTGGGGCGGCTCAGGTCCTCAACCCCCAGAACGAGGCTGGGAGTTCGGTGCAGGAGGCACTGCACAGAGGGTGAAAGACCCTGGGAGCTGCTTGAGGTAGCTCGGGTCTACAGCTGCTGACATGGGGCAGCAGCTCAGTCCAGATGATGAAGCCCAGAGGGTCCAGGAACAGACCAACCCCCGGTGCTGCATAAGGCTGCCCAGGCCGCCCACCCCTAGCACAAGGCAAAGCGCCCACTACACACAGTGGTGCCTGTGGCCCCAAGTTAGGACGATGGCAGGAAAACCCGGCAGGAAACAGAACTTGACCTGGAGAACAAGAGGCAACCCTCTGGGACTGTGGAGTAGTAAGTTACCCTGGAGAGAGAGTCCCTACAGGGGAGGGACCCCCTGAGGGTTACGAAGGGGCACCACGTGGGCCACTCCTGGGTGATAGCAGGGGAGCTTAGGAGTCTTTGGGGTCTTCCTCTCCTTTTTCCTTCCCCCCACCTCCTTTCCTATAGTGGTACCTTGGGAGTGGGACCCCTTCCCTGGAGGGCACCCAGGTAGTCTAAGGACTGCTGATTATATTTGTGGACTGTGCCTTACAGTTTATGTGAATAATTTGAAGTAATATTTTGTATATGAATAGAGTTATAAGGTTGCCCAGTCAATATCCTTTGGTCTGGTTTGTTCTATTGTTCATCTGTATTTTAAATAACTGTGTGTGTCTATATATGTTTGTGTGTGTGTCTGTGTGTGTGTATATTATAGGGTTTATTGTTTTGTAAATTTGTACATATATATATATAAAATCTATGTCCTTACCCTTTAATGGTTTTGTTGTAATAATAAATCTGCATATAGTTAAGTACTTGATTGGCTGGACCTGACTCTAAACGGGATGGAGGTGGCCGCTGGGCTGTGTCCTTCCACAGCACATTGCCCTGCCAATAATTCCTTCAATTGGAGAGGGAAGTACAAACCCATGTACACCTGGGCTACAGGAGCATGGGTTTAATTAGGAGACGCTATGCTAAATGGAAAAGAAAGTGAAAGAAGAACCCATACAAATTTTACTGTGTGAAATACACACTACAGAATGCCAGTTTGATGGAAAAAACATTGGTGCAGTGAGGAGGCACCGTTCATTAGGGTCAAAAGAACTCCACTGACATCTACTAAAAATGCAGCATGTAGGCAAGATGGGGGTGGATTTTTATTTTTAATAGTGCTACTTTACAAATCATTAAACTTTGCAGAAACCTTCTGAAATTTGACATATCCTTTTGCTGTGTAATACCACAACTGTGTAGGGATACAATAATAAAGGCTGAGACTCCAGAGAACTAGAGAACAGAAAACAGCACCTATCTTCAAAACTGGAGAAAAGGAAAACCTTGAGAATTAGAAACCAGTCAATATAACTTGGATACTTGGAAAGATTCTAGAATGAACTATTAAGCAAAAAAATTATAAGCACCAAGAAGATATTAAGGTGGTAAAAGTTAGCTGGCATGAATTTGTCAAGTGGAGATTCTGTTATATCAATCTAATTTCTCTCTTTGATAGAGTAACTGGCCTTGTGGATAAGGGGAAATCAGTACATGTAACATATCTTGACTTTCATAAGGTTTTTGAGGTTATCCCATACTATTGTCTCATAAACCATCGAGAAGAAATATGGTCTAGAGGAAACCCCAGTAACCTGGATGCAAAGCAAGTACAAAAACTCTACTCAAAATTATTAGCGATGGTTCAGTTTCAAACACAGAAGGCATTTCAAATGGGGTCTTCCCTGGACTCAGTTCCATTCATTTGTTTTTAATTAACGACTTAGATGATAGAATTGAGGGCATGTTTATAAAAGCTGTAAGCTATACCAAGCCAGGAGAGGTTGCAAGCCTTCTGGAGGACATGAAAAGAATTAAAATGCTTTTATTGGATTGGAGAAATTGTCCAAAGTCAACAAGCTGAAATCCAATAATGATCAGGACAATTCTATGTTACACAAAGTGTAACATGCACAGATACAAAACTGGGAATGACAGTCTGGGCACTAGCACTGAAGAAAAGAACCTGGAGGTTATAATAAATATAATATAAGTCAAATGAGTCAACAATGTAATGCTGTTCTAAAAAGGGCCTGTTCCATTTTTGGATGTAGTATCAGAAGTACCACATGCAAAATACAGGAAGTAACTATTCTACTTTATTCCATAATACTGAAGCTTCAAATGGAGTACTGAATCCAGGTTGGGGCACTGTACTTTGAGAGAGATATCGACAGCCTTGAGAACGTCCTGAGGAGAGAAACAAGAATGATAAGAGATTCAGAAAACATGAGCTACAAGGAAGGAGTGAAGGAAGTGACTTTAGTTTAGAAGAGGCAAAAGGAAGATAATGTAACAGTCTTCCAAGATGAAAGGTCGCTGTAACAAAGGATGACAGAGATCAATTTTTCTCCATGTTCACTGGGAGTAGGATAAAAAGGAACTGACTTTCTTTTCAGCAAAGATTGGTTACATATAAGGAAAAACTTTTGAACTGTAAGGGGAGTAAAACACAGGAACAAGTTACCTAGGGAAGGTTTTAGAATATAACCAGAGGTTGTTTTTTTTAAAAAAAAAAAGATAAATTTATGTCAGGGAGAGGTTAGTTCTGCATGATGACTTCTTAAATGTCTACAGTTACACGGTTTGATAAAATAATTGTAAAAGCCAGCTACCTTTACTGTTGTTGTAGACCTTGTATAAAAGAGAGAAACAATTCCCAGAAAGAAAAGGTCAGAGAGACAGAAAATTTGTAGAACTGAAATAAATTTAGTTAATCCTTTTTATATCCATAGGGTTTTACAGCTGCCACATTCACCTATTAATGCTGCATGCTTTTCTTGTGTAAGTAGTTTTGGCAGAATTCAATATTTATTTTTAATAATGCTGATGGCTGAAGCTGTTGTTTAGTTTTAAGCATTTGTTTCGATTTTATCAATTTAAATTTTCAAGATTGTGTGAAATTAGGGGTGTGAGGGTGCGTGTGCACACACAATTCCACTTCCTCCTCTAGCCCAGCCCACAGCAGGTGTGGGGCAAGTTGCTTTGGTGCAGGGGTGTCAGCCTGGTGCCCAGCCCTTGTGCACAGTGCTGCCAAGCTCAGTGCCCACTTCCCTTTCTCCTCTTCCCTTCTCCTCTGCCTCTCCCCTCACCCCCTGGCAAGGAAACCTCTGCTTGCTGCAGTGGCATCTGCCGCCTGAAGCCAGGGGTACACTCTGTCCACTGACTCCCACTCTAGTTTACTAGCACCCTGCAAGCACCAAACTAGCACTCAGCAGGCAGGGCGGAAAGACGCACACACGGAGACACGCAGTGCCCAGTCTGCTCCCCTGCCTCCAGCTGCTACCCAGCGGGAGCTTGCCCACTAGGCAGTACAGCAACAGCCTATGCTTAGGTCCCCTTTCTATATATCTTGATCATCAACAATAGAAATACTTTTTCATTGGTCTGCGAGTGAGGTGAAATCAGGGAGAACCTGTGTTCTTTTAGCACCATTTACTGACATTTACCACTAGAAGTCAAATCTTGCCAAGCCTATGTTTAAGTTACATTAAGACCAGGTATAGGCATTAAGCACAAACCGGCATCAGTGATTGGAAACCAGAGTAAACCTGTAACAGAACAGAACAGAAGTTCAGTGCACATAGGCTGGTTTTAAAATGGCAGAACCCAGTCTAAGACAGACCTGGATGGATGTGGTATCAGACTTAAGTGATTCAGCTTAGATCAGGCTATCGAACTTCTGTACCAGGTTCCCTCCCAACTCAAAACAGGTTGCTGTCCAGTGGCATCCCAGTCTGTTGTGTGGGCCTCTGCTAACCCTCCAGCAGGCAGTGCGCTGGAACTCAGCTTGCTCTGTCCCCAACCCTGCTGCCTGCCTCCAGCCAGCTGTCAGCAGCTGCAGGTGTGGGGGGCAAATCCTGGTCTCTGTGTCCTGACCAACAGAGCAGCAAGGGGAGTTGGGGGATCACTCATCCCATGCTGGCTACAGGGAGGCACAGTCCCCCATTCCCTCATTGCTCTGTCCTTCAGAGAGAGAGCCACAGGGACACAGCTGCTGCTGCAGCTGCAGCCGGGCATGGGGGTGGAGGGAATGCTGGCATCTGGGGGGGACGACAGGCCTGGATCCATGCAGTGGGATCCTCTATACCCCTCCCCACTCCCACTCTGGTTGG
>NW_017728997.1:4165193-4168989 GCF_001723915.1 Gavialis gangeticus
TGCAGCCGGGCATGGGGGTGGAGGGAATGCTGGCATCTGGGGGGGACGACGGGCCTGGATCCATGCAGTGGGATCCTCTGTACCCCTCCCCACTTCCACTCTGGTTGGCATTGATAGCTGGCATAGCCCAAGCCAGCACAGCTGGCTGGGCCCTTCTCCCTCCCCTGACACCTCCCACCCCCGCCAGCCACTGCCTACCTACCACAGCTTACAGCCAGCCTGTGGCAGGACGTGGTGCTGTGGCAAGGGGCTGCAGTGGCCAGTCAGGGGTGCCTGGCTACTGGCTGTGCTTAGCATTCTCTGGCAGCCTGCTGGGAGACATGCTGGGAGTACTCCCAAACCTGCTGGCCAAGATCTGTTCAAGCAGCCTGCAGGGAGAACTTGTGTTCTTTTAGCTTCCGAACTAAACCAGTCCATTTAGAGGAATCTGTATAAACTGGTTTAAATCTGCCTTGGGTTTCTTGAATGTCTGTACCCAGCCTAAAAGAGGAAAATGAGTTAAAACTGAGGTGCAAGTAGCAGATATTTAACTAGGTCCTCAGACTGTTATTGCCATACAGGATAACAGAGACAAATGTGAACAACAAGTTAAAGACATAGCTGACACACTTCCTGAAACATTTTGACTTTCTTTATCATAGCCTATCACTTTGCTAGAGGAAAGTGGATTTCTTTTGGAATCCTCTGGGGATATTTGTACAGATTCTCTACTGCATTCATTCATGAGATGTTGTTTTTTGAAGAGAAACATCTGATCAGAAGCAGTCTGTCTTTTAGCTTTGCCATTTTAATCCTCAATGGCAAATTTGTTAAAGTGCAGAAGCATCCCCATTTGTTTTAATAGGAGCTGTGGGGATAACTGGTAGGTTAAGTATACTGTAAATCCTGTACGAGCTCCATCTCCTTTAAAATACTCTAATGCCAGGTAATTACAGTAGAGGGATATTTAGTAACATTTATAGTTTGGAGTATTTGGCACTTGGCACTAAATCTTTTCTTCATTACTGTATATGCATTGTGCTGTTCTTTATTTTATTGTACCCTTACTGTGCGCTCTCTCAATTACTCTATAGGCATGTAGCCTGTCTGGTAAAGCAGTAATTATATCTATATATTAGGGCTGTGCAAAGTCCGTTTCGACTTGCATTTTGACATTTCAGTGGAACAGTGTTTCATTTCAAATTTAATTTTGATACGAAACCGCTGCACCGTTTTGTTTCGTCGAAACAGTTTAGCTGTTTTGACGCTGTTTTGACGTTTTGCCCATAGGCTATAATGGGGAAGCTTGAAACAGCCTATAGCTTTGTCATTTATCACCTGATTTGGATGAAACTTTTAGGAATGGTAGCTCCTTCTGCAGGCATGAAGCCTGCCAAGTTTCAAGGAGATAGGTGCAGGGGTTTCAGGGAAACTGCGCCTCAAAGTCTTGAAAACAAAAATCTCATGTTGTGTGTATATGTTAAGCCACAGAGGGGTCAAAACTGCAGGGATGGTAGCCCCTGATGAGGCCACAAAGCCTGCCAGCTGTCAAGGAGATAGGTGCAGGGCTTCTGGGTTCTGGGGCCCTGCACCTCTGGCTGCTGACAGGCAAAACTCGTGTCATGGGTGCTTGTGGGACTGTGTCTGTCTTGGGACACAGGGGGGTGAAAACTCCAGGCCTGCTAGGCCCTGCTGTGGCCACAAAGCCTGCCAGCTCTCAAGGAGATCGGTGCAGGGGAGTCTGGGTTTTGGGGTCCTGCACCCCTCGCTGCTGACAAGCAAAACTCATGACATGGGTGACACTGTGTGTGTGTTAAGGTGCGCCCTCACTCAACTGACACCAAGACAGAAAGCAGGGCAGTTCAAACAACGCTGCCTTCTTTGCAGTTTTTCCATCCCTTCCCCAGAGCACTGGGATTGGAAGGGACCTCAAGGAAGGATGACAGTCACTGGCTGGTTACCTTTTACACAATATCCAATTTGGCCTGGATTTCTTGTTTTAATTCCTTGTTTGTTGATTTTTACCCAGCATGATCACATCTCAGAAGTCAGCACACTAATGCAATACTTGATGTTGTACCAAATATTTTTGAGTGGAAAGAATGACAGCAGCTCTTTGCTGCTTTGCAAATTTATCATGTACTAATAGTGCATTTGACATTGCAGAAGAGATCATATGGCTGTGAATAACGGTAATGAACTACAGCTCAGAGACATTACGTTGGGAATAAGCGTGCTAGTTCTATTGTTGTGAACTAGAGGCAAAATCTAAGCGAAGAGAAATAAACAATAGTTAACTGGATGTTTACTGCACTTCCTGAATAATTATGCATGGAAAGGCAAGATAAGTGATCTTTTGAGGGTCTGATTTGAATAAATAATACATGATGCAGAAAAATGAAAGGGCTGGAAACATAAACAATTGCTAGAATGTACTTTTTATGGATGACTGTATGTTGATAATACATGGTGGGGATGAGCTGGAGAAAGAATAAAGCCTATTGTGTAACCCAGATCAGTAGAAGTTTCTCAAGTTCCTAATTCTGTCAATTACAGATATTCTTTTACTCTCCAAGTAAACCTTGCCAGTTACCCCCATCACCTTGAAAGTGGATTACTGCATTATGTGGGCCTATATATTCATATGATATCACTCAGAAAGTGAAACCACAGTAGAATGTGGCATGCAACCTCACACCATTACATCAGCACCCCAGGACTTGCACTGAATGCTAGCAGGTTTCTAGGTGGAATTCAAGGTCGCGGTTTCGTAGCTTGTGATCTAGCTGCCTAACACCAAGTCTCCCCCACTAATGAGACCAGTTGAGATGCTCACAATCAGCTGGAGATGAAAGACAGAATGGCACTGAGAGGGCGTGCTTCGAGATGGGCCCCAAATTTCAGGATTCTCTCAACTCGGCAGAGCACTGGAGCCTAGATTGGTAACATTTGTATGCTGCAAGACCCACATTGTCTCTCATTTATTTGGACAGAAACACAGATTAAGAACCTTTTGCTATGGCGAGTATTTGAACATTTGCTTTAAACCCACACTTCAGACTTACAATTTCCGTTTTTGGATTGCTGCTAACCCTATGCTTTGTACTGCATGAGAAAAGCAAGAGACAGGAGAGGGTGGGAAGGTCCAGTTTAAGAATGGGGACAAGCTCCTTTGTGGTATTAACAGCTAAGCTTTAGAAGAGCTAAGCGTTAAGAGCCTGTGAAGAACAGGGAAGGCCATAGTGGGAGGAGGTGGATGCAGTGAGTCTTCACTGCGTGTCAAGCTT
The DNA here is from genome assembly GCF_001723915.1 of Gavialis gangeticus. NCBI lineage: Eukaryota > Metazoa > Chordata > Crocodylia > Gavialidae > Gavialis > Gavialis gangeticus. Next base: position 4,168,460 of record NW_017728997.1, read on the forward strand.
TCTTCGACTGCTAATACATATTTGAACAGAGAGCTAGTCAATAGCAATGTGACTTTTAGGGAGGGAAACTGGGAAAGAAGAGCAGAAACTGATGTAACTGTGTTGCCAGTCTGAAGCATTCATGAGTCAGGTCTTCCTAGAAAAAGGCTATTGGCTAAAGAAATCCCCACAAGATGAAACAAAGGGAAGGTTTATTTTTCATTTTCTTTCTGCTGTCTAAGATTTTAGGGTATAGAAAATCTAGGAAATGTGTGACTGAGTGAAAATAAAGATTAGAAACTTTACATATGATTAATTGAGAGAGATTTTGACATGCTCACTTCGAGCAACGTGCCTGGATTCTTGAATGTCAAGATAGGGTGCCTATAGATGTGCTTGAGGGTGAGGGTAGGGGGCATTTCAATTAAAGTGGCTCCTGAAGCACTGCCCTAATTAAAACACCCCGCTGCCACATGTATTAAGCATCTCATGCTTCAAAATGGCCACGGGGGTGCTTTAACTAAAGCTTATTTTGAAATGTGGGATACTTA
>NW_017728997.1:4173989-4175267 GCF_001723915.1 Gavialis gangeticus
ATTTCAATTAAAGTGGCTCCTGAAGCACTGCCCTAATTAAAACACCCCGCTGCCACATGTATTAAGCATCTCATGCTTCAAAATGGCCACGGGGGTGCTTTAACTAAAGCTTATTTTGAAATGTGGGATGCTTAACACATCTATCAGTACCCATAGGGTGCACCCAGATGAGTGCGCACATGCAGTTTGAAGCACAGCAGACCCATGATCCTATGACCCCAGCTGACTTCCTGCCCTTTGGACGGGGGGCTGGACTTGATAATCTTCTGAGGTCCCTTCCAGCCCTAATGTCTATGAATCTATTAATCTACCTGTGGTGCCACAAACTGCACACACTGCACAAGCAGAAGTTCACTGTGTTGCTAATTTGCAGCACAGGGGGTATATTTGACACTGGGAGACCCAATCTAGTGGGCAAAAACCAATCAGGTTTGTAATGGTCCCTGGATCAGGGCAGATATGGTGTCGCTTCTGATCTAAAGAATGGAGTTGGGCTTTGCCAGTACAAGCTATTCCATCCAACACAGAGCTTATAATTCAGCTTTTTCTGAGTAACTGCTGCTTCTAGTTCATAAAGTTTTGTTTCCCTGGCCAATTTGAAATTCACAGAAACAACACATTCAAATTAAGTCAGATGGGGGTTAAGAACAACTGAATGGGATTTTGGAGTTTATTTTTATGTTTGACTAAAGACTGGAAAGACAGCTAAATTTGAGTAATGCAACAACCATGCTCATTTCATGAACATTGATATATTCAGCCTTAGTATTAGAACTAATGAATAAAACATTCCATTACCCTTTGAGTGAGATATGCATATTTTGGGATGTCTTAATAAAGTTTTTTTAGGTGGGAAGAAGGCTAAGAATGTGCTACATTTGTGTATTTTAATCTCAAGTAAACTAAATATCTATTTAAAAGAAATTAAGGAGAAGTGTCACTTTTGCTCATACATGACTTGAATTTCATGAATGAATATGCCTATTATAGCATGCACAAAGAGATAAGCCTTACATAAATGCACTACATCATTCAAGTAGTCACTTTCTGATCTTCAAATTCCAACAGAATTATTTATAGCTTTTTAATTAAATATTCATAGAAAAGTGTCTATTGCCTGCAATTTCTGCTAAAGATTAAATTAACTTGTTTTTGCATTTCTTGCTATCATATTAATTTAGGTCAGGCAAGAGCCAATAATATAATTTGTTTAATAAAAACAATGTGACAGATTTTGGGAGGTGAACTGGCCTTTCAAATAGGTATTTATAGGTGTTG
>NW_017728997.1:4180267-4209325 GCF_001723915.1 Gavialis gangeticus
TCTGCTAAAGATTAAATTAACTTGTTTTTGCATTTCTTGCTATCATATTAATTTAGGTCAGGCAAGAGCCAATAATATAATTTGTTTAATAAAAACAATGTGACAGATTTTGGGAGGTGAACTGGCCTTTCAAATAGGTATTTATAGGTGTGGTATGTAGTGTGACTCTCAGCCAAGCCCAAGAAATATATTCATTAACTACAAAAAGCTTTGGATCATGCCTCACAAGCCAAATCAAACTTTTAGAAACCCTAAATTAAATATAGACCTCCATGAAATAATTTAATATTTTATCAAATAGCATAGTATATAATCTAATAAGGGACTGTGTACGTGAACAGGACAAATTCTGATTTTCTGTTAAGAGTTATAATAAATGGTTAAAGTTTCTAATTCATCAAAATTCCTTTTGGCTTCAGTGAAAATCCCCTCTGATCTTTTCTGGGTCCTCCTTAAAATAATTTGTACATCAGAAATAAAAGAAACATATTTATCACCTTCAATTGAATGAATCGTTTCAGTAAAAACCTATGGTTTCATCTGAGGGGGGTTTTTCCCCCTGAATGTGGGCCAAGGACCAAAGTCCTTAGCCTAAAAACATTTACATTCGCCTCACATGTAGTGTTTCACATGTAGCTAAGAATATCCCTCTTTTTCTCCTTTCAGTTATCTGTAAAATCTTACAGAAAACAACACACATCATTGGGTCCTGAATTAAAGAGATGCAGACACCATAATTCTTAGACTCTTCAACATGAATTCTTCAGGGTCTACTTGGAAAGTAAAAGAATATCTGAAATTGTCATAATTAAGAACTTGAGAATTTTTTGTGATTTGGGCTTCATTTTTCCTCATATTTATCTGGTATAAACTTTCATCATGGAGTCCCTTGTGGTTCAGTGATAGAATCCTTGCCTTCCATACAGGAGACCCAGGTTCAATTCATGGACGCTTATACAACTACAGTCATGGAGGCACCAAATGTTGGGACTCAATCTGGTCTTTGGATTCTGTCTCAGTGGCCTAAAAGGAGAATAGAAAGTCTGGGCAGCCTCTACTCCCCCCAAAAAACTCCTGACTAGGCATATGCATTGAAGGTCTGGGTGACATGTCCTACCTACAATGTGATCTAGAACGATCAACGGTCACCAAACTTTCATCAGATTGAAAATTATCAGCACAGAGAGTTCAAAACAAGGGGAAGTACAGCTATTCATTTGTCAACAAACTCCCTAGGATTTTCCATCCCCAAAGGCCTACCAATAAGCACAACCCATGGAGGGTTTATCATTACATGCTATCAGAAGTCCAGAGATGTTTTTCCACTAAGTTAATCTGTAACAGAACAAGACCCATTAAGTAGACTACCACATTTTGCACTAGCTCCACCTTCCAAACAGGGTCCTAATATATAGCCCTGACTACTGTCAGTTTTAACTGAAAGGACTTTGTATAGTTTAAGGGACACGTAGTAGGGACCACTCAATAATTCCACATAAGAGTTGATCCTCTAGCAACTATGAGCAAAATTTTAAAAGACTTGGCATTATGTTTCTCATATACCTAAATGCTTCCTCTCGCCATTCTTCAATTTCCACCAAACTTAAATGAAAAATGGTGTTTAAAGGTTTCTTCTTTACAGAAGAGTAATTAGGGACCTGTGTATACAACTTCTATCTGCACACAGGGGTATTTTGATGAAGCAGTCTCCACCTGCTCTGCACATGCCCAACCCCAGAAATGAGACAACTGAACTTCCTTAGTATAGCACTCAGTGGTGCCAATAAACACACACAAAACACATTTTTGGTGGCTGGGTGTGTGCTCAAGTTTGCTCTAAGGTGGCTACATGATCTTATTTTGGGAAGCTTACGTGTGCAGAGTAAGCATAGTCAGAGGACTGGGCTTTACAGTGGTGCTCCCAGAGGTAGCACAAAGGTGATGCATACATATCCAGGATAATCAATAAATTAATAGCAACAGGTGGGCATGATGACCTTAAATTTAGTACATGAAACATTCAGTTTTTCCTGGGAGAGTTGCTGCTTTCCCAGGAGAAACCATGAGTGTACAGATGTTCAGGATTTTTTTCCCATAGTAAAAATGGCCACTCCAAGAGAAAAATAAACTGGGGAAAACCAGAGTTAATTACTCCAGGGAGAATTTTTCCTGGGAGAGGGAATGTTTGTACATGCCACAGTTTGTCTCAGAAGATAGCACAGTCCTCCAGCATTCCCCCCTCCCTCCCAGGGAGACAATGTGTTCCTTGCTGGACTCTGCTGCTCCAGCAGAGAGTGCCCCTTTTATAATCCCCACATTGTGCTTCAGAGAAATACAGGCTAACCATAGGTAGTTTGGGTCAGCCAATCAGAGCTTCCCTATGTGCTTCTGCCGTCCTGCCAGGCAGACTAAGAAAACCTGTAAAGCATGCTGAGATGCCCTTGTGTCTGCACAATATCAGCACTGCAAGATCTCCACTCTTCAGAGCCTCAGCACTTGAATGTCTGTACACTGGGCTCTGGGCAAGCTTCTCTACCAAGAGAACAAACCTGGGAGAATTCTCCTAATTATTTGAATATATTTATGCAGCCTAACTCTTTGAGACTGCAAATATACAGACACACAGACAATTTTAAAGTAATCTGACAACTAATTTAGAATGCCAGTGTTTTTAGGAGAGTGATAATTCATTTCTAAACTGCACTGAGTACTAAATCAGATTATAAAAAGTCATTATTATACATAAAAGTATAGAGGTTTTCATGTTCTTCCTCTCTCCTTGTACATTTCAAGTTTAACATTTTATATATTTTATACATACATATTTATAATTAAAAAGGAACTTTTACAACACAGTGAGTCCCAAAAGATTTGTATATCATACACGTACGTGGATATAATAGATTAAAACTATTACATGTTTACTTAATTTTGTGAAAGCTGGTTTCACATGATAAAACAGAATGCAGAACAATATGCCCTAATGCCAAATAATGGAACAAAAAGCATCAGAAATTACCTATTTTTTTATATCAGGTTGTCATTACTATTTTAAATAATGCATCTCCAAGAAGAATCTTTGCAAATAATTGAAGGGAAGAAATACTCCTAGGAAGCAGGTGTTTTTTTCACCATTGGTACCAAATAATTCAGAATGGCACATAATATTTTGACAGCACACACACATATATCTCTCAGAAAGAAATCTTCTTAAAAAAGAAAGGTCCAACCACATTCATAATGTTTCTTGACATCAGTGTTCAGTCCCTGAACAGGTCTATCTAAGATCAAAAATGTAATGCTCAGAATTAAAATGAAAAGTTCATGCATATTATTTAGCAACAAAAAGCAGAATTTAATTTCTGATTTCCATTTCTTTGTTTAGTATAATCACAATACACTATAAGGGGAAAAGAGGTAGTAGGCAGGGTAGATTTGCAACATATAGACAAACTGAAGTCAAGCTATATACATAGCATGCATTTTAGTGAGCTGAGTCTCACTTTCACTTAATAAGGGTTTGCAAAAAAGTTTCCTTTGTTTTTGATCTGCATAAAACTAGAAATTCCAGTTGTTAGTAAAGCTCTGGCAGTCAAAAACACTGAATTTTTTGTGGTTTTGCACTGAAGTGTTACATACAATGACTGATACAACAATATATTAACTAGATCCTAAAAACTACTTTACTGAAAAGATATATCAGTCTTTGGTATTTTTCTTGTTTTTTGCTTTGTTATGTTTTCCCCCTTCCAATGTGAGCCTAGATTTTAATGGAACCTACTGCCAGTTGACATTCACAGTGTTAGGTTCTTTACTGTAATTAGCATATTTACTCAATTAGAAGACATTTCCCCCCATTTAACATAGAGGGAAAAGTCCTTTGCCTTACAGTTGAGCATGAGGTTGGGCGGGGGGGGGGTTGGGATGGGGGCAGCAGCAGGTGCTGTAGCCCTGGTCCCAACCTGTGGTTGGAACTAAAGCTGCAGCTACAGCTGCTGCCTGCCCCCCTGCAGCCCCCAGTTCCCCCCACCCATACTGGTTCTCCCTCTTCCACACTCTTTACTTTTGCTCCCTGCCAGTAGACTCTGCCTCTGCTGCCATCTGGGGCACAGAGCATAGCTCCAGCCCAGCCCTGTAGTAGTGGTGGCACCATGGAGCCCGCACTGCTGCTACAGGATCAGGCTGGAGCCATAACCCAGGATACAGTAGGGATGGAATCTGCCAGGATGGAGCAAAGGTAAGTGAGGGAGTTAAGGGTCAGGCAGGGGGAACAACTGGGGTGGGGGAGATGGGAGGAAAAGGGGGTGGATACCTGAGGCTGTGGGGAGCAGAAACAGCATGGAGAGGGGAGCACATGGGGGAATTCAGGCCCTGAGGCTGCAGGGGGGCAGGCATAATGGGGAAAGAGGAAGGACAGACAGCAGGGGACAAGGTGCTTGTCTCTCACAATGCTTGCCGCATTACTACCCTCCAACCTGCCCTATCACATGTCCCCCTACTGCCTCCTGCACTGCCTGGCCCCCACCACCTGCCCCTCTCATCACCTCTCCCTACACCATTTTAAGTAAGGGTAGGGGATGATGAATTTAAGATGATCCTCCAATAATTAGATTCCATACATGGAAAATTATAATAAATTTATAAATTTTCTAGGTGTAGAATCCAGTACTGTAGCAAGCAGGGGGTGAATGGGGTGACTGCCCCAGGCGCCAAAGTGAAGAGGCACCAACAGGCACTGCCCAGGGGGCGGGGCATGGGGAAGAGCCATGAACAGCTCACTGGGTGGGGCATGGGGATGGGGAAAGGGTGGATCCCATGCTGCATGCTCTCCCTGGCAAGCATCGGGGGGGCCCGGGATCTGTGAATAGGGTGAGGGTGGGCTGCCACTGTGAGCTTTGCCTCAGGCATCAAACTTTGTTGCTACAGCACTGGTAGAATCTAATTATTGCAGGGTTGTCTTACATTAAGGGTTGTCTTGTATTTGGGTAAATATGATATTGCTCATAGATTTAAATTATAGTAATATGAGTATTTTAACTAGTGTACAAAGTTTAATTGGTCTGCTCTCCTCTAACTTACCAATGCAAAATTATACACAGTAATTTAATTACATCAGTCAAATATTCATTCACACAAATTTATGTGAACCTTTGATCTAATTTCTAAATGAAATTCACTTCAACCACATTCATTTTCCACCTATGTCATATTATCAAGCCTCACTAACATTTTTCAGAAAAAAATTCAGTACGAGCCACTACTCTTGAATACAAGAATAAAGTAAAATTTCATTTCCTTTCTTCAGAAGGAACTTTGGGTCCAATTTTATTTCACCTGTCGGTATTTAAGTAGATTTAGCCATGTGTGTGTGATTCTCTTCCATCCTCTTCAAGTCCTGACAATGCACTAATGCATCTACTTGCAAAATAAACCATCATCCTACCCAGAGCCATCCCTAGGGGTGTGTGGGGCCCAGGCCATATCAGCCACTGCGGGGCCTGGGTGGGGGTGGGAGAGCAGCTGGAGCCGGCAGTGCTTTGTGGCAGCAGAACCAGTGGCTTTTGGCAGTGCATGGCGGCCATGGCAGGGCCTATATGGCACTGACCGTGGGGCCCCCCAAAGTGCGGGGCCCAGAGCAGTCACCCCGATTCACCACCCCCCCAGGACAGCCCTGATCCTACCCTAAAGATTGAGTCACAAGTAAAGCAGTAATGAGAATCACCTACCTTTTGCATTAACTGTTTTTCAGTGTTCAGGGACTTGAGCAGGGTAGGACAGAACCATATCTATGTATCTAATAGGCAGAATAGGATCTGGCCCTGTGATCAGAGCTTTGTAAGTTGCATATTTGTTGCAGTAATCAAATCAAAATAAAAAAATAGTGTTATAAGATACAAGTTGCAGGTCAGAAATCTCCATGAACAGCTAGACAGAGAGTAAATCAAATTATGGAAAAAGCCCACCACATTTCAAATAATGAATGTCTTTGCAGGAGTGGCAATAAATTCACAAAAAGTGAGTACAGTCAGAGGTTAACTTTGGATAATTTATTTGCTCAGTTCCAGTACATAGTAAACAACTTGTAATTAGTGAGACAGAATCTTGCAATTAATATACTTTTTTTCCTCCAGTAACATGCCAGAGGGAGACCTACATGAAAACAAATGTGAACTAATGTGCTTGTGCCCAATAACTAATGCACAAGTTGGAGCCTTCTTTAGTTAACTATTCAATTCAAGCTAGACATAAAACATTATACCAACCTTTCACTTACTGCATGGAATCTGCTGTCATTTGCTAGGGTTCTTCACCTTGAAGTTCAAAGCCATGGGAGACAGTGAAATACATGCTGTTTTGACTGGAAAACATGTTCGCCATTGTATATTACCTTTACAATATAGCTTCACTGAATTTCCTCTCTAAGTCTCAGGTGTTCCACAGTGCCTTGGAAGTGAGCCAACAAACTGGCATTACATGCATCAAAAATAAGGCAACGAATAAAATGAAATTTAAGCAAATGCTTTGCATATACCTATAAAGCGTAACTGAGCGTAAAGCTTTAAATCTTTTCCTTTCCCCCTTACCCAATCTCCAAAATATGGTTCTCTCCCCTCTTATCACTAAATTAATAACTAAATTTGGACTGTAAACTCTAAAGGGTGGGAATTATGCATTTCTATTTTAGGAGCTATATGAATGAATTTTGGCCCCCAAAAATGTATCCAGATACTATCTGGGATAAGTGCTTCAAATATTGTAATAAAAGCATCACTAGATTCATGTTCCAGAAAAGAAAATTGGAGGAATGGAAGAAATGAAGGGAATAGTGTCATGGAAGATTGGTGGGGGAGGAATAGAACTTATACTGAGCTACCATTATACAACCCTGCTTCTGCTGAGGGCTCTTTTAGGCACAGCAAGTAGAGTAATCATTCAGTGACTAAGTTGCAAGTGTGCCTCTCATGCAAAAGATCTCATTCAGGCATTAAAACAATGGACTGTTCAATATCTTTATCAATAACCTGGAAGATAAGATGATGTACACCCTCAGCAAGTTGGTGGATGGCACTTGTGAAGAGTAGTGGATACGCTGGAGGGTAGGGCTAGGATTCAGAGAGATCTAGATAAATTGCAGGATTGGAGCAAAAGAAATCTCATGTGGTGCAATAAGGACAAGTGCCAAGTCCTGCACTTAGAATGGAACAATCCCATGCACCAGTACAAGCTGGGGACTGACTGGCTAAGAAGCAGCTCTGCAGAAAAGGACCCAGGGGTTACAGTAGAAATAAGCTGTATATGAGCCCACAGTGTGTCCTTGTTGCCAAGAAGGCTAACAGCACGCTGGGTTGCGTTAGTAAGAGTGTTGGCAGCAGATCAGCAGAAGTGATTATTCCCATCTATTCAGCACTGGTGAGGCCACATTTGAAATACTGTGTCCAGTTTTGGACCCCACGCTACAGAAAGCATGTGGGCAAATTGCAGAGAGTCCAGTGGAAGGCAATGAAAATGGCTAGGAGTTGGGGCACATGACTTCTGAGGAGAGGCTGAGGGAACTGGGCTTATTTAGTCTGCAGAAGAGAAGACTGGGGGTGGGGTAGGATTTAATAGCAGCCTTCAATTACCTGAAGGGTGGCTCCAAATAGAGCTAGACTGTTTTCAGTGGTGGCAGATGACAGAAAAAGGAGCAATGGTCTCAAGTTGCAGCAAGGGAAGTTTAGGTTGGATATTAGGAAGAACTTTCTCACTAGGAGGGTAGTAAAGCACCAAAATAGGTTATCTAAAAGGTGATGGAACTGCCATTCTTGGAAGTTTTTAAGAGCTAGCTAGACAAAGCCTTGGGTGGGGTGATCTAGCTTCAGACGTTCCTGCTTTGAGCAAGGGGTTCAACTAGATGACCTCCTGAGGTCGCTTCCAATGTTAATTTTCTATGGTTCTATGACTGGTGAAATTCCCTTCAAATGGAAACCTTTGCATCTACTTTAATGGGCTTTGGCTCAGACCCCAATTCCCAAAAGCATTTTGGATACCTAAATTAGGTAGCAAATCTTTTAAAAATGTTCAGTAGCTTACTGCTTCCATTGAAAGAAACAAAGTCTCCTGGGTTTTTTTCTCCACTTTTTTAGGTGAAAATAAAAGGAAGTACTAGTTGGTTAACACTTCTGCAAATCTAACCATTTCATGGGATCTAGTTCTTCCAAAAGTATAACCATCCATTTTCACTCTAAATTGACCAGAACCAGACCATCTAATGAATCTACGCAATGCATTTTGACACTGGTAGGCAAGTATGTTGATCAGTCAATCACTCTGTTATTATCTGATCACTTTTCAAACTTGAAGGAAGTCAGACAAACATTGCACTACACAGACAGGCCCATCCCTTAGGTTCTCTTTAGTGATTGCCATTCAGATCTCCAAGCCACCAGGAGGAGAGCAGATTCCAGATGTAATTTCTAATCCCGTTCAGAAACCTCACTGAGGCTGTGCTTTATACAGCTCTGTAACAAAGTGCTATACACACAAATGCACACTGAACAGAACACAAAAACAATCAATACCCCAGCCGCATATCAAACTTTGTCTGAGATAGAACCCATTTGTTAGCCTTCAAAATCTATCCAGTCTTGAGTGAGGTCTGTCTTATTCTGTGTGTGGTAAGGTGTCTGATGTCTGACTGACAGTTTTCTTCAAGGAACCATGCAGTCCAAAGGAAGCTATTACTGATTGATTTGTATTATCTAAGGGTGAACTGGGCTAAGGTTCTTGTGGATTTCTGAACCGATTTATGACTGTGCATGCAAATCATGAGAAGGCCACTGTCTAACAATGAAACTAGGTGAAACTTGTCAGTTGCAAACGATTGAAGCCCAATCTCAGAAGCAAAATTTGGTGGCGTGCACAGGGACACAGAGAACCTTTCTCAACACACAAGAAGAAAAACTGCTAGGGCTTTGACAGAATGTGTTATAGCTTTGTTTGTCATTCATCCCATGAAGCTGTGATGAATATAAAAAGGTATAAAAGGAGAGTGATAAGATGTTTTTCACTTACAAAAACCTGGAACTGGTCTGTTTGTTCTTCTTGCTCCTTTCTATCAGCATGGAATGCCTGACAGAAAGGCAAATTTATTCAAAGTCAATTTAACCCAAAAGGAAACTAGTAGGGGTGTGCAAAATAGGCTGTATTTGTTTCAGATTCAGCCCAAATTGGGGACAGTGATTTGATTAATTGATTCAGATCACTGTCCCAATTCGATTAGGCTGAATCCAAATCTGAAGATTTGATGCTGATTCAGAGAATCAGCGACTCAGCAATAGACACAGCTTTAAATGTTTTTTCTACATACCTTGAGGTACCAGGCATGGCTCATGAATGCTACGATGGTGGGGCAGATGGAGCATCCCACATGAGCATGGGGGGACCCCCCGCATGCTCAGCAGTGAACATGGAAGTGGACCGGGAGTACTTCCAGTCTGCTTCTGGGTCAGCCGCCAAGCACGCAAAAGACCGCCCCCCCGGCTCAGCAATCAACCATGGCGGGACACCGGGTGCCCCCCCAGACTCAGGAGGCACCATTTGCCAAGCTGGGGGGTGGGGCAGGATCCCCCACGCACTCCCAGGCGGACCCAGAAGTGGACCGGAAGTGCTTGTGGTCCACTTTCAGGTCCACTGCCAAGTGCACTGGGGACCCCCCTGCACTCCCATGGGATGCTCCATCTGCCCCACCATCTCAGTGTTCACAAGCCGCCTGGTACCTTGAGGTATGTAGAAAAAACATTTAAACCTGAGTCTATGTCAGAATCATCAAATCTTTCTGAATCTCTCCGAATCGATTCAGAGGGTTCTGATTCACTTTGAAAAGATAAAGGAGTCTCCTGATTCAATCTGGATTCGGAGATTCAGCCGCCTAATTGGGCCAAATCTCTGCCAAATTGAATCAGCGACTGAAGCTTTGTCCAGCCCTAGAAGTTAGTGTTAATGGAGAAAAACACAGTAGGCAGCAGGTATCAGCAACCCATGGCTCACAGGCCAGACCTGGACTGCAGAACCCATTTGACCCAACTACAGAAGCAGACTTTGTTCATGAAATATTATTTCATTGACCGTGCATTCTCATTTTGCTATGTTTGTTCTCATTTTGCTCTGTTCTCTTAAACCAGCCTTTTCCAACTATGGACCGCAGACCCCTGGAGGTCAACAGCCAATAGCTGCAAAAGATGACTATGACCGACCAAAATATGTAAATACTCACACTTACAATTCAAAGGGGTCTCCACCTCCATTTGAAATTTTTTAGGGGTCCACAAATGAAAAAGATTGAAAACCAGTGCCTTAAACAATTACAATGTTTTCCCCTGATAACCGAAGTTATTGTTATAGAAACTGCTATTGTTATAGAAAATAATTGTTATAGAAAAATAATTGTCTAAAAACTCCACTTCTTTCATGCAAAATTCTTAGCAAAGATAATCGGTATCAATTACCCACACATTTACTGTAAGTCTTGCTATATTAGGTAGAAAATGAGGAAAAACAGAAATTCTCAGTTGGTAAAAAATCTTAAAATGTCATGAACTGTTGCTTATTAGAAGAGAAACCATCATTTAAACTTTCACAATCACTGAAGACCTCAAACACTATGTGTTTGCCTAAGGTATTAAAAATCAGATTATCTGGTACAGTTGTGTCAAATTATTGCCACTAATTTGTTAGCTGTATCAATATAAGAAGACTACCCAGAAAATAGTTCAGGACTATATTCTCTGCTTGGGTACTTTGGTCATCCTCTGGAAAGGCTGAAAATATATATATGATTAACAAAATAAGTTGCTGTACATTTGCTATGGAAATCAATGTCCTGGTGCTTTCTGGCTAGTTTAATTTACACTCCCTTTGATGCTTACTTTGAAAGAGTGAGAGATTTAGACTTCTAATATTAGAAAAGATCAATTGTAGACATGACACTTTTTATCTATGCACGTTAAGGAAAGCAGAAAGGCTGTTCCCTCTGCACAACAAAAACCCTGCATGTAATAAGGGAGTTATTAAAGTTTAGCACTGAATAGGACTACTGTAGGGGAAGGACAGTGACTAAACCTTGCATGGCAAGTTTGACAAATGCTTGGCATGGTTTATACAGGGATGTTTCTGCTTTAAGCAGCAGGCTGGACTAGATGACTGCCTGAGGACCATTCCAGCCCTATATTTCTCTGATAGAGTTGAATGACTGTTGATCTGCAGGAGCAAATAATAGCAATTCTTCAGTAATCCTGCCATGTACAGTTTAAGGATGAGAACAAGTGTTTGCTGCAGCTGGTCTAGGTTTAGGTGGCCTTACCTGAAGCTACCTAAACCTAGACTGGAAGCAGAGCATGCAGAAGTTCGCTGCTGCCAGGAGAGGCACAATCAGCCCAAACTAAGGAACTTGGGGTTGGGGGAGAGGGATTACCCAATCAGGAGTAGGAGGGGGTGTGTGGCTAAAATGGTCCAGTCAGGGTCAGGGAGTTTGGAACAGCACAGCCCCAGGACTGGGGCAACTGTCTGGCTTTCCCAGCCCCAGCGCTGCACTTCAAATATGTTTAGGCATTTACTAGATTGGATTACCCTTTCAAAGATCAGGTTGACTCTTTCTTGCTCTAAGTTAATTCAGCTCCTGAGGCAAACTAACTTGGATCAGGCACACCATTTTTTGGCCAACTGAAACCCTGCAAACACTTCCATGAGTGGGCAGTTGGACTGATCTAACTGGTTAGGTCAATCTAAATGTGACACTTGGACATACTCTAAGAGTCGAGAATTGATGTCACAACCATGCAGCGGTTCACTGGTCCCACAAACCCTTCTTTGAAGATCATCCCCCTTACCCATGCCTAGCCTTCCCCGACTACTAGGAGCAATGCTGATGGTCTCATGGGGGGATCATAGTTATTCATAAATTTAACTGGTTTAAGATATGGAGGCAAGAAGAGAAACTTATCTATTGGTAGTTTAGGGTGTATGGTAGGGGAGAATACCTGGAGGCACAAACCACAAAAAATGAACTTTAAATCCATTGCAATCCCTGCTGGCCTTGGTAATTACACCTTGAATACAACCATAACAAATAAAGTAATTCCTTTGAACAGCCCCACCTGTCAAGGCAGCAAAGACATAAAGTATAACCCTTGAGATTAAAAGATTCAGTAGGTTGGTAATGGGATTTGCAGTGTGTTTGGTACTTCTAATATGTACATGACGATATCTAGGGACTCAGTGTGGTGAACAGGAAGTCCTTCTCTTCTAAGATGCCATTTCAAGTCAAGTTCAGATTGGTAACAACCAAATACATCTGAGTGTACCAAATGGATAGTAGAAATATATCTTTTTATCTCAATCCTGTTACTGTTGTGCAAGTTTCAGGGTTACAAAGTCAGTATAGCATGTGCTCCTTGCGGCCCTTGAGAGCTCACCAAAACTCGTTAAGTGGCCCTCTACCCAAAATAATTGTCCCCCTCCCCCAGTCTAGAACAAAACAATTACGGCAAATGAGCTACTATGCCCATGGATACTCCCTTCCACAGCAACACCACAATACACTGACTAAACAATATGAAGAAATGTTTTCACTGTTGTTTCCTCATAAATATCTTGCTTTGTAATTGTTAAAGCAAATCTCCCCTAGGTGTCAATCCAACATTTCTTGACTCTGTTCTCCTTCTACAGAGAATACACTAAAGTAGGATCAGGCTCCAAATAGAAACTACAATAGATGATAGCACCCTTTTTGTCATTGGTGGGTACAATACAACACAACACAACTTTCACCTTATATATGCTCCTTTTTGTCTTAAGATATAAGTTGCCAGTCCAGAAAATTTAAGAAAAGTCATCACTAAAAGTCAGTTCTCTGGACTTGAACATATTTTTCCAGACAGCAGCTACAGCAAAATGCAGTTTTACCTTCAGGAGGAGAATAGTAGTAGAGGACAAAGCTAAGAAACAAAGGATAGAAAAGGCACAAATGCATAAAACTGAGATGCTCATTAACCCAAAGGAAAAGAAACAAGTGACAAATGAGCTCTCTGTTTCCTGCATATTTTCTATTATACTCTTTAAGCTGAACGATTGAGCTCCTCAAATAAAATAAATACTCCAAAGAAACACTGATATGAAATTTCATTTTCAAGTGACAGATAGAAGACTGCCTATAAGTTCACAATCCAAAATTCAAAACTTGAAACAACATAAATGCGTAAGAGCTGATGTATTTGCTTACATCAGTGATTGTGGGAAGAAAGCTTTGGTGTCTTTAAGATATAAAAGACAAGATAATGCAAAAATAGGCAGATAAGGTATTCAGCTGTCACTGCCCTGTTGAATCAGTATAATGATACTTAATGAGGGAAAAATAAATGAAAAAAAAAACGGAGAGAGAGGATATCTGCTTGCTAAAAGGTCCTCCCTTCTCTCCCCAGATATTCAGTGCAGATAGTGTTTGAGGTTTTCTGCTCATTTAGGTATGGGAAGATCTTATGTCTGGGTTTTTGTCTTAACACTCATTAAATCAGCCTTCATCTCAAAATCCTACATTCCTGAGCAGTAAGGAGGTTTATTCTGAAGAGCAATAAGGACTGTGAAAAAGATACAATGGCACTAAAGTGCAAACAAAATGATTTGCATCTTTATGCTGAAAGGTAAACCTGTGCGCTTTTCACTCTGGTAAAGCAGGCCAGCTACTATATAACTGTTCAATGAGGAAAGTATAGTAACCACTAAATGACAGCTCCCTTTAGAGGAAAATAAGGAGTTAAGACTTCATGAGAAAGATTAGGGAAGTTAAAAATTGGCTGGAGTTTTTAAAGGCAGGGGATGAAGTGAGCAAGATAAAATGCATAGACCAAACTCTGCAGCCAAAATCATTGTTGATCTACACCTTTGATACAATTCCATTAATATCAATTGGGATTGAACAGAGTTTAGGTAAATCCCAACCTAGACTCCCTGGGCTGTAGAGGGTATGAGCAAGAGCCAATTAATAGCCAACACAAGTCCTTGTTCTTTGGATTTGCAGATATGGAAGGTAGGTTCGGCGAGGTAAATATGATGAAATATGTAGAAATTGCATAACTTAAGTATGTAAAGTAGACAACAGAATTCATTGGAAATCCAGCTTCTTCTTGGAACCATACCAAGGTAGAAGTGAGAAGATGAACTGCAATATACTCTCAAAGTCATGTACTTGTTCTACAGACATCAGTAACACCAGCAAAATACTAATGTAAGGCTATGTGTAAGTGGCAAAAATATGGAATTATATTCTTTACAGTAGGGGCAGGCAATTATTTCAGGTGGAAGGCCTCTTAATGAGTTTTGGTGAGCTGTCAAGGGCTGCGAGGGTAGCCCCGTCCCTTGACAGGTTCTCTGCTCCCTGGTCGCCATAGTAGGACCGGAAGTCCTGCCCCCTAACCCCCTGACCTTTGCCACTTGAAGACCTTCCCCTTGCCCCAGATGTACTCCTTTTAGGAAAGAGGGTTTGCCATCTTGGAACTGGAAAAGAAATTATATACTGAAAATCAAATAATGACAATAACATATTTTAATTTTATTTTTAAAAATGTCCTGATTTGTTTGGTGTATATAGAGGTGATTGTATAATACCTCAAACTGAGGTTTTACTCTTGTATATTGGGGAGGGGGGTGGAGGGGTTATGGGTGTGGGTATGGGATCTGTGAGGTGGGTAGGTGTGGGGGTGCATGTGTAGATGTGCATGTATGTGGGGTGTGTATGAATGTAGGTGGATGCGTACGGGGGTTGTTGGTGGGGATGTGCGAGTATATGTGCGGGTGGGTATGGGTTTGTGGGGGGGAATATGGGGTGTGTGGAGGGAGAGGGTGGCTGGGTGTGCATGGAGGGGTGGAGGTGTGCATGTGTGGTGGGGTGTGTGCATGTAGCAGTGAGCAGTGGGGCTCCTCCCAGAGGCACATGGGTGTGTGTGGGGGGGTGCATGTGGGGTTTCTGGGAGGGAAGGGTGTGGGCAATATTTGTGGGGTGCATGACTGTGTGTAGGGGATGGTGTGGTTGTGGGGTTTGCAGAGGATGGTTTGTGGGTGTGGTGTGGTGTGCATGGGAGCCTCCACACACATCCCCCTTTGCCAGTCAACACCCACCTGGCCCTGCAACACACCAGAGCCCATGCGCCCTGTGGCACCTCTCTACCACTGCCAACATCATCCAGCCCCAGCCCCACCCCATATCTGCTACAGACTCACCCCCACCAGAGTAGATCAGTGGAGGCCTGGGCACACCCCTGACCCAGCCCTCCATGTACCTGCTCCACATCACCTGGCCGTGGCATGGTCTGTGGCTCCCAGGCACACAGTGGGGCTGGGGTGGCTCCACAGCTGGACTGCTTTTCTAGGCAGCCCAGGTAGCAGTGGCTCCTTCCAGCTGCCGCTGCCACTGGCTTCAGCCCTGCTGTCCTGTGGGGACACATGCTGCACACTCCCAACCCCATGTCTGTTTCAGACTCTCCTGTTCAGGCTCAGCATCAGCACCATGGGAGAGAAGCTGATGCTCAGCATGGGGAGGGGGGCAGTAGCCCACCCCCCTTGCCTGGAGGCTGCAGCAGGAATGGTTTGGTGGTGACCCATCCCCCTTGCCACCACCAGGCCATTCCTGCTGCACCCACTACAAGCCCATGCTGTGCCAGGCTGCCCTGTATCAGGCTGCCAAGCAGGGCAGTGATGGCAGTGCAGAGCAGACACAGGGCAGCCTGGCATGGCGTGGGCTCCAGGTGGCGGCAGCAGGAACCACTCAGCAGTGGTGAGGAGGAGGGGCTGCTTTTCCCTCCACGCTGAATAACAGCTTCTGTTCTGTGCCACTGCTGCTGAGCCTGGTTGGGCAAGGCTGGAGCAGGCATGGGGCGTGCAGGGTCAGGGCTGTGCAGCATGGGTCCCCACTGGTACTGGGGGGGGGAGGGGCTGGGGCCGGTGGCAGTGGCCACTGGAATGACTTGCCACCACCTGGGCTGCCTAGAAAGGGAGTCCCAGCGCAGAGCCACCCCAGTCCCACTGCATACCCAGAGGGTGGCAGGACATGCCACAGCTGGACTGTGCGTAGCAAGGTGGGACTGAGGGACCTGCTGCAAAGACCTACCATGGGCCAGATCCAGCCCACGGGCCATATTTTGCCCACCCCTGCTTTACAGGTCCGAGTATCCACAACTCCTATTAGTTACAGCTTGTAAAAAAGTTGGTTGAAAAGAGTTTGTTTGAAACCAACATCTTGTTTATCTTGCCAGGTTTTGAGAGATATTGGTTTTTGATTTTGTCCCCAATTTTTTGTAGAGACATTGCAGGAAACTGCAATAAAATAATTACTGAAATCTTCCATTTGCTAAACACTCCATGGCAACAGAGATAAAGAACTATTAGCCAAGACAGAGGTCCTGCAATTTATAAGATGTAGCTGAACTGCTCCATGCTCTGGCCACTCGCCCCACCCCCTGCCAACCACCCCACCCCTGCTCCCACACAGGCTGATATGCCCTGGGCCCTGCACACCCCAAGGGTCAGCTCCAACCAAAATATTAGTTAGGAATGTTTTTTGTTTAAATTACATTCCAATAATGGCAAATGCCCTAGTGTAAATATATCAGCTAAAATTTGATGTCCATCATTTTATTCAGGTAACTAATGCAAAAGCTCCATATATACTCTTGCTTGCCAATAGAGCCATACCTCTAACATTTTTCCTTCTAATACGTAGGCCTCCGACATCTCAGCCTGACTGCAGCATGTCTTCTCACATGAATAAAGCAAGCAAGCTTTTGCCAAAGCTGTTGCCAAAGGGGCACTGGGAAAAAACAATCTGAAATATATATTGCATTTCTAGACAGCTGGCTATGACTCTTGAGGCTAGAGGGAAACTGAAATATTATATTTCACTTAACTCAATAAGAACAATATTTAAAAAAAAAATCATAGAACACATTGTTCTGCTTCTCATTACCCAATATGAAATTTATTCTGGGAAAGCTCCAATAAAAATCAAACTCTTAATAAGCAGTAAAAATTGAAATATTTAAAACCAAGACAGCACAGAAAAGACAAATCGAAAGCATGAGGGAATGACACTGCAACTCATTAGGAATGGTTCACAGAACATTCCTTTTTTTACACACTTTTTAAAAGAATCCATTTAATAAGAGAATTCCATTTTTAAATAAATTAAGCCTGGAGACTTTCCGCGGAGAGGTATCAACATTGTTGGGCGTTTGATTTCCAATTTAGGTTACAGATGAGGCTGTGGAGCACATAACCTTGATTCACATGCAAAAAAAAAATAATCTTATAATTATTTCTCTACCATGTACTGTGTCTGTTGAAAAGAGATCAGTGTATTTCATCATTACCCAGTCACGTAACAAGCTGATTCTTTCAAAATGACAACCTAATATTGTAATTCACCTTGTGATGCATGGAGTAGCATTTAGTTTCTACATTTATCCTTTATCTGGTGATCATGCACGAAAAATAAATCTTGCTGTTGTATTTTGAAAGTGTTCATTTGATTAAAAACCATGGAATTTTCTTGGAGGTGTCTACAGGTCCCTTAGCCTACCAGCTTCAGCAGCTGGCTTCTTATGAGCATCTTGGCCAGTCTTCCTAAGTAAATGAGACAACAAACAAGCCAAAGAACTAGCCAACAAAACCAAACCCTTCTGCCCTGTCCCTGGCACTCGAGGAAGGACCCTCTGGCTTTGGCTCCCTCTTGCAGCAGGCAGTTGCAGGCACTTCTTGCTTTGTCTTCTCACACCATTTCTTCACAATCTTCTCTCTCGGCCTTCTCCTCTGGGGTTTTTAAACTACCAACAGGACTTGCCCTCATTACCAGAAGTCCCACACCTGAATGCCCTTAACAGGGCTAGCTGCCCTTTCTTAAGGGTCCAGACCATCCTGTTGTAGACCATCCTGTTTTATCAAACTCCACTGGCAACATTTACAGCTTTCACCTCATGGCATTCAAATGAATGCATTTCAAAAGAGAAGGAAAAAAGTTCCTAAGCGGTTAGCACTTAGGGCATTTTTCAACACGCAAGCGCCGCACTGCCTGGCGCTGCACCACCTGCAGTTGTATAAGCGAAGAAATGCACGTCAGCACTGAGAAAATGGAGATGGCGCACTTCTGAACTAAACAGCTGAGAGGTGCTTTAGTTCAAAAGTGCGCCGCTGCCATTTTCTGCACGCTGACACGCATTTTGCCACTCATACAACCGCATGCGGTGCAGCGCAGTTTGCCTCATCTCACGTGCAGGGCAGACTCGATTAACTGAGTCTGCTCCAAAGCAGTGGGGAAAAAAGTATGCGTACAAATACCCTTAAGTACACGGTTTGGTATACAAGTCTGACTGAAGGCACGGACTTACAGCTAAACATGCTTAAGTTCAGTTAATTTATATAGTATCTTTCATTGGAGGAACCTTTGAAAAATGTAATTTCCCAGCTTCTTAAATAATTAGATAAGAATTGTAAACATTTTAAGAATTTTAAAAAAGAAAAGAAGAATTAAGCACACAAAAATCACAGCAAAATCTGCACGAGACAAGAAAGCAGAATATGTGCATGTCATGGCCATCATTCCTAGATCACGTGCTTATCACGTGCTCTTTTCACATATCAGTTTGTGTGGTCTTTCAGGCCTCCTCACAGTACCTCTCCAGTAAGCCTCTCTCTTGTAATTTGTACAGGTTTATGCATTTTCTAAGCAAATTCCCTGGCAAAGCTGATAGGGTTCAAATAACAGTGAGAATCTTTTTATTAAATTCAGCTGGTGTTAGATTCAACTCCAAGATCCTGCTAACACAGGAAAGTTTGCACCAGCCAAACGGCAGGGTAAATCACTCCTCAGATGCCCAGCACTATGGGAGTTATAGCCCTAGCCTCAGCTTTTCTGGTCCATGCCATGGGTGGTAGCATGGACATCTGGTATGCTAGTCCAAATACAGTCAGGGTTTCTATTTTCACCATCTTCTGACACAGGTTTAACGTTTTTCATTTCAATGGGTGGCTCTGGAAAAAGCATGAAAGCTGTTTTGAGTAATAGTTGTCCAATCTCATTTTTAGAACTGAAATAACTCTACCCGCTTTAAATAAAAAGTCAAGTATTTCATTTTATTTCTTGAACACTTCTCCCAGTAGTGACAGGAAAGTCTCTGAAAGGTTTGGAAATTGGATTCCCATTTAGAAAAGACTGCAAGAGTTTGAATGTTTATTTAAAGCTTATCCATACTACCAAAAACTAAGCTGTGCAAAACTGGGCTGGGAATTCTTATCGGAAGAGCTTTTCTTAGGCTGTGTCAGCAATTCTACTTCTAGTCTGGGTGCAGGAAGTATTCAAACATTCCAGGAATTTTAAACAAATAATAATGCCACAGCTGCATTCCGCTTCGATATAATACTTTTCATCAATAGATCTCAAAGTACTTAAATAGCATTATCCCATTTTACAGATGAGGTAAGTGGGGCACAGCATGCAGTGACTGGCTAAGCTTTAAAGATCTATGAAACGTACACTAAACAAAGACCTCAATGAGCACTAAGTTTAGTTCAATAACTGCCCGGAGGGCCTTTTCTTATAAATATGAGAAGTTCTTGTTCTGTTTTCACTTGCTCAAAAAGGGAAGGGTCTGAGGGTAGTAAGTCTCTTGAATTAATTGAACCATGACTATCTGTCTACAGAACATCCTACAAAAAAACAGGCTATAAAGAAGACATTCCCCCACATAGTTGAAAGTTGCTTTGCTGGCATGCACCCTGTTCATTGCCGAATGCCCCCTGGAAGAAGCAGTGAACTTTCAGGGCAAGCTGAGGGTGCCCACAATCTCTCAGGACCATTTCTATGTTTCATAGTTTCTAGGGTCGGAAGGGACCTTAACAGATCATCAAGTCCAAGCCCCTAGCCTGGGCAGAAACGAGTGCTGGGATCATTAATACCCCAGCCAGGTATCTATTCAACCTCCCCTTGAAGACCCCCCCAGCTCCTCTTGAAGACCTCCAAAATGTTCTGCAGGAGAATGATTTATTCCAGAGGGAGTTTGCCTTAGCAAAAACTGATTTGCCCCAAACTTCAGCTCTCATTAAAACAGGCAAAAGACACCGATCGTCATGTTCTGCTTGGTGTTTTATGTTATAAAGCATCTACCATTGCTGTCCTCTCTTTTCAGGAGGGGCAGAAATAGACAATCTTTTTACGGCAATATATGTTGAAGCTTCGTCACTAAGAGACATTTTTCCATTTTTTTCATGAATATGCTGGTAAGCGCTGGTCTCAGAGCAGCATGGAGCTGTCAGCTTCTTGTAAAGGTAATTTGAAGGTTTCAGTGAAGCTCCACGGGATGCAAGTGCCTGCCTCTAACACACAGTTTTTCTTTTGGCAGCACGCCTAAATTACTAGTAGCAGAGACCTGTTGCACATTACTGTTTTTACGTACCCGTGTCACTGCTATGGAATAAATAATGATAGCACCATGTAAGAGGGGAGCATGAAACTAACAGTTGTTCAAGGCCCATTTTACCCTAAAACATGTGCAACTGTTAAACAAATAACGCTTAAAAGAGAAAGATTTTACATTGAAAATTATTCAGGGAACAGATAGGAAATAACTGAATAAATTCTATGGACTCAACTCTTGCCAAGTTCATTAGATGTGGCCTCAGTGAAGTCAAAGAGGCATTTGTCATGAAATCCAGTGGGACTAAGATTTAGCCCATGGAATGAAGCTCTGAGATTCAGAGTTTGAGACTAGTGATAGAAAAGTACCCTACAAAATACAGGATTTTTCTTTGTTTTAAATAACATGCCTGGAGAGGTTTTCTTTCAGAAGGTGAAGTCAAGTTCATGGATAGCAATTTTCACAAAATATTCAGACCTGCCTGGCACCCTTAAAAATAAAATGTGACCAGAATGTCATTTCAGTGACATTTTTATTGCTCTGGGCCCTTCTGCACATGCAGGTAAAGGCATGATGGGATCTAATGCACGAGCCACACAATCACACCTCCTGCCACAGCACATGCATGGCAAGAGGTATGATTGTAGGATAGTGTATTAGATTCAACTGCACCTTATTGCTCGCAAGAAGGAAGTTCCCATGGCTGGGAGGCCCCTCAGCTGAGGGGGTGCCAGCCACAGGGGCACCCCATGCATCCCTGTGCCTGGGACTCGGAGATGCAGCTGCTGTAATCTAGCTCTAGCTACACGTGCAAATTAAAGCTTGATAGCAACCAGCTGTAAAGTTACTATTCATTTTCAAGGTCTAATGCTATAGCTGGCTAGAGAGTTTTTTGGCATGATAGCTACTTTGCACATATAGCTGATCTCAAGTTAATTGTGCAACCAGGTAATTGTGCAATACCTGTAATGCATAGAGGGGGCCTCAGCCTCAAGTTTCCCAGTTCATTCAAAGAATATAGTTTTAAATAGGTGTTATGTATTTCTAGCCACATGGGTCTAGGTAAGCAGCAGACTTGCAAAGAGTACAAAGACATGCACTTGTGGGAAGATAGATTTCCTAAGATGCAATGAAGATGGCTAAAGAATTGAGAAGAGAAAATTGCACCACTCCACACTGTTATCCTGAATGAATGGAAACACACACACAGAGTCACTCTGAAGCCACATGGATTAAGGAATCTGTAATATTTATTAGAGATCTATAATACTTAATAGAGCTGATTAAGTACTAATGTTGAGAAAAATTTAGTTATATTGGCTAGACAAACCCTTTACAATCTATTCTCGCTAACATGTGATTATAATTCGTATTCAAAAATATTCTACAGATACCAACAGTCTCTGATGCTGATTATAAACAAAAAAAACCCTGAGTCAAGATTTTGGTCGTTAAGTCAGCCACCAGTTAGCAACATATATTTGATGCGCAAAATCCATCTAACTTGCACAGTTTTCTGTAAGCAATGTAGTTTAGCTTGGTAGTGAACAGAACATTCGCTCTTTTGTGGGGGAAAGTGGGGAGCAAATCTTAGACCAAGTTCCACTGTTTTTAAACCAGCTTGTGTATAATGAACTTCTGTCCTGTTATGGGTATAGACCAGTTGCCAATCACTTATACTGGTAAAAGCATAATGTCTGTACGTGCCTTAAAGAAGAGTTGAATAGGCAAAGTTGTCCATAAGTTAGGGCACCAAACTAGAAGCTGGAAGATGTAGGCTCTATTTTCATCTTTGCCACTGACCTACATGCATCTCCTTACATCAGCCACGTTGGTTTCTCCTCCCATCCTGTATTAAGGGCCACATCATTACTTATATAGGGGTCAGTGGTAACTGAGCTCAGAAACTGATCCTTAGACTCTTAACTTATCCAGCACTACTTTCAATTCTTTGGCATGCTTTCCAGGTATGGCCCGCAGAGTTTCAAAATAAAAATTCAAATTAATCAAGAGACAAATAAAGAAGCATCAGAATTTTGTTTAAACAAAAATCTACAATCTGTCACATTATACATATGGCCAATTAATGATGCTGGTCCACTACAAATATGACACATGCAATGTGAATAACATTTTATAATTGAGATGGATAATGCCACACTACATTCCTTTCTCCTGAATATCATTGGTTCATTTTTCACCCAGAATCACTTTGGCATCAAAATTTCTATCTTGATTCTTTTACTGGGAGCAGCAACAAAAAATAAATCTGGCAGAAGTTGATTCAGTGTGAATATAAATTATAACAACTCTCCCCCATCTGCAACTCACCATTTAAATACTTCACTTTATAATCGCTAACTAGGGAGGTAAAAATCCCAAAACACATCTGGGTTAGTGTCAAAAGGAAAGGTGGTGCAGCTTAATTTGTTGATTAGATGTTTAACACCTACCATAGGGTTCTAGCCAACTCTTAAATGTATGCCATATGTCTGCCTTCATGGTAATTTATAAAAAGAAACAGCTCAAATTGGCTCTCTGATATAAATCATTTTGGTAGCAAATTTTGCCATATGGAAACTTACTCAGTATCCATACTTACTTTACAAGGACACTGTTAGATCTCCCTGAAACAGGAGAAAACCATGGAAGTCCAATTCTTTCTCTAGTCTCATTCTAAAAGATTGGTTAATGCTCACATCAGAAGAGGTGACCATGCCTATTTCATATCCATTTTTACATATCAAATGAAATGCCATGGGGTTTCATTCAGATTGTGTAAACATGGAGCAACTCACCTGAATTAAACATAAAAAATGTCCGCTATGTAGAATTGTCATTACTTTAAAAAAGAAATATAGAAACTTAAAAGGGATCCTCCAGGGTCCCTTCCAGCCCAAATGTCTATGAAATCTATGAAAAGTGAAAATGGATTCTAATTGCTCTTTTTCTTTCCTTCCCAGTATACCAAACAATTCCTATATGAAAAAAACAAAATTCTTCTACTGTCAAGGAAATGTTGGCATTGTTATCCATATGTTAAATGAGAAATTCATGTGGCATTTAAAGTTCCTAGAAACTAACTTTAATAGTCATGTCATCTTTAGCTGTTAAATAAATATTGTCCATCTAAGACACAATCTGTTTTTTTGGTTTCAGGATTTTGAAAGGTGTGGGCAGGTCTACTTACACCTGGGCTGTGGTCTGTCATCTTGAAAATGGTTTCATCTTTGAGGAGCTAGTGTTATGGCTAAGTCTTCCAAGTGATGGTATTTTAGTAAGCGTGTGTATGACTGATACGAAAATCTAATATTACATTTATGCATCTTGTATTTCATTCAATTATCTTTGCAAGTAAAGTAATCTTAATGGGTTTTTATATAACATGGTGCATGTAAAAAGACAGACAAGCACAACATAATTCATCTGAGGAAAATTAGTTTTGAAAGACCTGCTTTTGGAAGTTATTCTTTAATGAAGAATTAATGAGAAAGGTGTTTTTTAATCCTTATTATCTACTAAGTGTATTGCTGTAGGGCCTAAGCAGTCTCATTTATATGAGGGTACCATTATGCTGAGCACTCTGTGCACATATAGACAATTCCTGGCCCAAAGCATTTACAGTTTAATTTAGCACAGACGTGACAAAGCCTGTCAAGCACACACTATGGTGCAAAACAAAGAAAACATGCATAGAGTCATGGTGCTATGACAGTCAGGGGTATACATACAACTAGTTTGTTATAAATCACTCCAAAATATAACTGGGGTTTTTGTCTGGCTTTGCATCAGCCTTTTTTAGACTCCCATTTTCTTGTATCATGGTAGAAATGGGTTTGTCCAGAGATGAGAGAAGTAGTCAAGGAACCTGGATGCTTGGGTTCTGCAATCAATTCATTATGTGATTTTAGGGAAGGTCGCAACGGAGTTTACCACCTGTAATTCTTACCCACATTACAATAAAAAACAGAAAGAATATACTTGGTACAGGGCTAATGCCAAGCCTTCTTTTTTGGTGGGTGCAAATCTGAGAAGTAGACCCTTTAGCTAGCTGCTTCTATTAAGGTACTAAGGTGGTGGAAACCACTCAAGTATTAAGAGGTAGACAGAACTGTGACTGCCAATTCTGAGCCAAAGAAGAGTCCACACTTCTGAAAAACTGGTGCTTACTGTCTGTATATATTTGAGATCTTAATGTAAAATGCTAAGTAAATGCATTAACATAAAAGTTAACATTCTCCAGAAAGAAAGTCTTACTTTGCCTTGCCTAAGGGACAAAGATGGGTGACAATTGCTGTAGGATTGGAAGTTCTTAAGCAATATTTGATAGCCCTCTGGCTACAGTATATTGATAAATGGTGTACTATTTAGCTTTGACTTGTGTACTGAAAATGTCTTGCATTATAACAGCCATCTTTCAGAGATGAAAGCATTTTCAAGATAGCAAACTACAGCTTAGGTGCTGGTAGTCCAGCTCATTCCTTTCTAAATCCTGTTAGAGGTCATGAAGAAAAAGGGACTTCAAGTCTATCATTAAAGTAAAGCAATGGAGCAGTTCCATTATCACGATGTCTGTTTACTGACAAGCAGCAGTACAGTAAGTGCATGCTTTATGGTGCTTTCAGACACTGCAGCTAAATCCACAGGCCTCTCTTCTGATAGTTAGTGGATCTGGATGCTCTATGCTTTACCCCTTATATAGTCACTTGTACCTATGCAAATAAATGCAGAGTAGATTTCTATTTTGACTTAGCAGCATGTATTTTCCACTGTGCGAAGTGAGAACAATGTTTCCGAATCAAAACAACGGCACTTTGCAGAGGCATAAATGATGTCTACAAGTTCCAATCAATTAAGAATTAAGAATCAGTCCCATTATGTACTTTGTGTAGAGTTAAAGCATTTACAAGATGCAA
This sequence comes from Gavialis gangeticus, assembly GCF_001723915.1. Lineage (NCBI taxonomy): Eukaryota > Metazoa > Chordata > Crocodylia > Gavialidae > Gavialis > Gavialis gangeticus. The sequence goes on from NW_017728997.1 coordinate 4,205,616, forward strand.
AAGGTAGAGGATGGGAAGCTAGCTGACTACTATTTCTGATGAAAATTCTCATTGACTTCAAATAAGTCAGTGAGTTTTGCCTGTCAGCAGCTAGAGGTGCAGGGCCCAGAACCCAGAACCCCCGCACCGATCTCCCCAACAGCTGGCAGGCTTCATGGCTGCAGCAGACGCTACCATCCCTGCAGCTTTCACCCTGCTGTGCCTTAACACACACAGTGTTACCCATGTCACGAGTTTTGCTTGTCCACAGCTTGAGGTGCAATTCCCCCCAAACCCCTGCACTTGTCTCCATGAAACTTGGCAGGCTTTGTGGCCTCAGCAGGGGCTAGCATCCCTGCAGTTTTCAGCCTGCTGCGCCTTAACACAGACAGGGTCATCTATGTCACGTGTTTTGCCTATCAGCAGCTTGAGGTGTAGTTCCCCCCAAGCCCCTGCACTGATCTGCTTGAAACTTGTGAAGCTTTGTGGCCTCACCAGGGGCTATCACCCCTGCAGTTTTCACCACCCTGTGGTGTAATATATACACGTGACATGAGCTTTGCTTTCAAGGATTTGGGGTACAGTTCCCCTCAAACCCCTGTACCGACCTTCTTGAAACTTGGCAGGCTTCATGATCTCTGGATAGGCTATGATTCCTGCAAATTTCATCCAAGTCAGATAAAAAACAACAAAGTTATAGATATTTCATTGATTCCCCATTATACCCGATGGCCGGATCTCCAAGGCGGCTCCAATGCTTTGAAGCCACTTTGGCCAGATCAAGGTGAAAAACCGGTCCGGAGCTCTGGATCAGATCCCTGGCATCCGAAGTGGCTGGATCTGAAGCCAGATCGAATAACTGCCTACTTGCACAGGCCTAGAGAAGAATTGTTGGCCACTATGGCCTGGACTGTTTAAACTATTCAGCATTATTTAATTTAAATGTTTGGCAATATGAAATTTGTATAGCTGAAATTCAGAAAAAAAAACATGCAACATATTTAAAATGTCACACATCTTTAAAATTTCTGCATCTGTACTTTATTGTACTGTGACTGCTCATAATCTATGCAGAATCACCTCTGTATAAGGAGCAAAATATCCTGGGAAGCCTGGAATGCTCTATGGCAGAGCACTTTTACCTTGACAGCAAATTCTGCATGGTTAGAGGTAATGTAGATAATGTGGAGAATAAATCTTCATGATTACACACTGAAAAATGTCAAAACTTGACACTGGGAGTTAGCCAGGAGTCAGATTGTGGAACATCACTGCAAACTCTCCTCACAGTATTTTCCATTCGAGGGGCCATATAGGCTGCATATGCTGTGTGGAGCAATGTTTTCTAATTCAACCCTTGTGATACTTTTGGCCACCCTAATTCAGCAGTGACAGTATAATATTTGCTACAAACATGAGAAATCAGCTATCAAATGAATAATTCACAAATTGTCTACACATCTAAAATTTAGAACTCAACCACATAAATATTCAGCCTCCTGAGTTTCTGGAGCCCTGATTGTGCAGCTCAGATATGAAGTAGACTTTGAAATTCGGTTTATCTGTGATAGAGTAGAAAACTCCTGAGCTCCCTTGACTGGCAGTTTTATGCTACCTTGCTTTTCTATCATTGGCTCTCCTACCTCCCTTGGTTCCAAACAATGCCTGGAATTTGCAGACCTGTAGTACTAAAATCCATTATCAAATATGCTTCACTAAGTCAAATTTGATGCTCAGAGGTAGAAGGTAAAAATAAATATGCAGTCCCCTATTTGGAAAGAAACTGGTGAGGCATACAATAAATACATAATAAATCCAAAAGCTGTTTGACAAGCTAGAAGAAAGTAAGTTAATGTTGTGTGAAAAGTATACATTCGTTCCTGGATTATCATCAGTCTTCTGGATCACGGTTCAAAGATTAGAAAGAATAAATAGATGTAATTTGGACAGGCACTTGGTATTTCCCTATTTTTTTCATAATGCATTTTACAGCAGCCCTTGCTATTTGGCTAGTTATCAGTGGCCAGCTGGAGCACGTAGACACACTGCATAACTAATGGAGGTGAAGTGATGTGATTCATGATTTATGACTACAATATTATCATCTCTTCTAAGGACCTGGAATTTATTAGAAAAGGGAGTAAATGAAATTCCTTAAATGCCATTTCAGTTTTGTATTTGTGTCTTAAAGACTCACTGGTCCTTTCTCAAGGGAAAAAAATTAAGAAATATTTAATTTAGAAACCTCTTGCACAGATCATCCATACTTTCTCTGCCCCTTTTTTATTCATTAGTGGAGATTTCCCTTTTTTACATAAAAAAGGATTGTTACTGCTTCTGATTCACTGGTTTTTACTGCTAAATTCCTACCTTTAAAATATTATATATATTCTGTATGTTTTAGCTTCACAATCCACATTATTCACTGTTGATGGCCTTTGGAAATGGGTTTGGTCCAAACCCGAATCAGACACCTCACCAGTTATAAATAATTCTATGTATTGTTCCAAGCCCAATGCTTGTACAAAGTCCATTGACTCAATCGGGCTCTTTTCATCCACCTAATCAGTTCTTTAATTCAGAGAATCTTAAATGCATGGCTTATTCCAAGCACAGAGCTGTCCTGTATCATTATTCAAGAGACACCGTCCCCCAAAGGTGTCAACAATGAAAGGTTCTTACGTTAGGTATTGTATACATAAAGGCACAGTTCCAGCCCTTAAAAATTTATATTCTAGAAAGAGAAAATAGCCAGAAGCATATACCAGGAAAATAAAGGAGAGAAGGGACACACATACTATGGGACCAGAGGAGTGACAATGAATATTCCCTTACTACAAAGATGGAAATAGTAGGATGGGATAAGGAAATGAAGAAGGAAGAAAATAAAAAGCCATTAAAGGTGGTGGTAAAGCAAGAGAAGATAAAAGAATGGCTATTAGCAGAGAGATTGTGAGACAAGAGGTCACAGTAAGTGACTAAAGCAGCATAAAATGTGCAAGGTTTGAATTTAAAGTCCGTGTCCTAATATCATAGATGCTAGGGTCAGAATGGACCTCAAAGGATCATGAAGTCCGACCCCCTGTCAGTGGCAGGAAAAAGTGCAGGGGTCACGTGTCCCCTGCCAGGTGCTTGTCCTGTCTCCTCTTGGAGGCTCCAAAGTTGGGGAGAGCACCACCTCCCTTGGAAGCCTGTTCCAGATTCCAGCAACCATAACCATGAAGAAGTTCTCTATGTGATGTCCAACCTAAATCTGCTCTCTATCAGCTTGTGGCTGTTGTTTCTGGTTATTCCAAGGGGTGCTCAGGTGAACAGAGCATCTCCTATTCCCTGCTGCCCCCTACCACCTGCAGTGAATTTGTATACTGTCACAAGATCCCCCCTCAGCCTTCCCTCGCGGAGGCTGAAAAGATCCAGGTCCCTCAGCCTTTCATAGTTTCATAGTTGGTAGGGACAGAAGGAACCTGAGCAGATCATCAAGTCTGACCCCCTGCCATGGCAGGAAAAAGTACTGGGGTGAAACGACCCCAGCAAGGTGTTCGTCTAGCCTCCTCTTAAAGACCCCCAGGGTAGGAGCCAGCATCACTTTGCTTGGAAGTTGGTTCCAGATCCTAGCCGTCCTGACAGTGAAGTAGCGCCTCCTGATAGCTAGTCTGAATATACCCTCTGCCAGCTTGTGACCGTTATTTCTAGTCACTCCTGGGAGTGCTCGAGGAAACAGGAACTCCCCC
>NW_017728997.1:4209977-4221429 GCF_001723915.1 Gavialis gangeticus
CATCCACCACCACTCTCTGGGTGCAGCCCTCCAGCCAGTTAGCAACCCATTTGACTGTGTAGGTATCGACACCACAGTCCTCTAGTTTTTTAATGAGAATGGGGTGAGAGACAATATCGAAGGCCTTCCGAAAGTCCAGAAAGACTACGTCCACTGCTACCCCTGCATCTACGGATTTGGTGACCTGGCCGTAGAAGGCCACCAGGTTGGTCTGACAGGACCTCCCTCTAATGAACCCGTGTTGGTTGCCCCTAAGCCTAACCTGCCCTGCTGGCCCCTTGTGGACATGTGGCAGGATAATTCTCTCAAAAAGCTTACCCAGAATTGAGGTAAGGCTAACTGACCTATAGTTTCCTGGGTCCTCCTTCCTCCATTTTTTGAAGATGGAAACCACGTTGGTCCTCTTGCAGTCCTCTGGCACCTCACCAGAGCACCACGAGTGCTCGTAAAGCCGTGCCAGGGTCCCACAATGACCTCAGCTAATTCCCTCAGCACTCTGGAGTGGAGATTGTCAGGATCAGCTCATTTAAATATGTCCAGTCCCTCCAGAAGTTCCTGACTAGATCCTCACTAACCCTTGGCCTGGGTGCGCCTCCCCTGGGGCCTGAGGGGGTCCTGGTGTGGAGGGGCTGATCCGGTCCCTGATCAGGAAAATGGAGGCAAAGAAGTTGTTAAATAGGTTAGCTTTGTCATCTGGTGTGACGACCAGATTTTCTAGCGTGTCTTGCAGGGGCCCCACGTTACCCGGTACCTTCTTTTTGCCCCCTATGTATTTAAAAAAGGACTTCTTGTTGTCCTTGATCCGGGTGGCTAGTCCCAGTTCCATCTCCGCCTTGGCCTTCCTGACTGCCCCCCTGCAGCCCTGAGCAACCGCAGTATAGTCCTCCCTGATGATGGCCCCTCCCTCTCATTGGGTGTGCGCCTCCCTTTCCTCATAAGGCCTTCCCTGCAGGTTCTAACCATACAAGTGGCCCTCCTCTGAACCCTCTCAAGGTTGTCCACATCCTTTTTGAAGCGTGGCACCCAGAATTGGACGCAATATTCTAGCTGCGGCCTGACCAGTGACACACATGGGGGGGGGGGGCATCACCACCCTGAACCTGTTCATGATGCACCTACTATTGCATGACAAAGTGCAGTTAGCTCTGCTAATTACTTCATCACTGTGAGAGGGGAGACAGAAGTCGCCCCAGCATGGCCCAGACTCCTAATCAGAGCACCACGGCACTCACCTCAGGAGCAGAAATGGGCGGCAGCAGGAGATCGGAGCATAGACACAGGCGCAGGCACAGACTCGCCAGTTTCACAGCTGCGTGAGCTTGCATGTCAGAGAGAGCTGAGGGTGTGGCTTCCGAGCAGTGTGGGCTGCTCAAAAGGCAGCTGGAGAAACAGCTGGCAGTGAGCCGGAGAGAGAGGGGTGGAATACCAGCTGGGAGATGCTGGTTCCGGAGCTGGGAGGCTCCAGCTCTAGCTCCAGCTTCCCAGAGAATGAGTCAGCCATCTACCTGGAGACCAACGAGGTAGGAGGCAGGCTTGGGGGTCAGCAGCAGCCAAGGAGCCCCACGGAGAGGCAGCAATCAGGTGGGACACTGCTGGGGAGCAACAGGGCTCTGACCAGGAGCTCCAGAACAGGGGCTGAGGGCAGACCCTCAAGCCTTCAACCATCCTCAGATGGCTCCAGATGGGGCAGAGCACAGGGAACCATGAGCCCCCTGAAGGGGGGAGAGGAATGACACTGGTGAGAGGGACCAGGGCAACAGGACCCCAAGTCAGCCAGGCTCCAGGGCAGGGATGCCAGAAGAACTGGTAGGGATGGAGGACAAGTACCCCAGTACCCCTCCCTGTTAGAGGGGAGAAGACAAACAAGTCCTCTGGGGGGGCACGGGATAGAAAGGAGCCCCAAGAGAGAGAGGCAATCTCAGGAGTTCCACCGGCAGGCACCGGCATTTTCAGTTGAGTTGCAGATGACCCCAGCAGGAGCAAGTTTATTTTCTTGAAGAGGGGAAAACGAGCCTGAGGAACCAGGAGTGGACCCCTGAAGGTTCACGGCCCAGAAGAACCAGCCCTTGCAAGGCAGGCAGTGTGGGGAAGATCTGCAGGTAGCACCATCAACCCAGACTGAAGGTGTGGTAAGGGTGGGGTAAAGGGAAGGTTTGGAGCCCCATGAAGGCCCCCCTAGGGTCAAGACCCCTCCTGGCCCCCAACAGGGAACTGCTTCCCCAACAAATAACCAAAGATGTGGCAGGCAAGAAAAGGGGCAGCGCCCAGACCATCTAGGTGGCACTAGAATAGGGTTTCACCCTGACGTCACTGGGGGGCAAGGCACCGATGAAGAGCTCCCCAACGCCTTACAACACCTACCAGCAACAATCACAGGCACAGCAAGGTCAGTTGACTTCCCCGTGCCCCCCTCCCCTCACTGCTTAAGCAGGGATCTCTTCCTCCTCTCTGCCACAGCACAGACCAGACCCAGCAGATGGTATGCTACCTAATGTTGTGCAAGGCTGCAACAGAGACTGTGGACACAGCAGGGCTTCCCCCTGCCCTACCCCCCTACTCACTGCTCAAGCAGGAAATCCCTCCCTCCCTCCCATCTCCCACAGCATGGACCCCAGCCCCAGGGAACCTAGGCAAGTGGTGTGCTAGCTAATGCCAAGAGGTGTCTGTGTGTGTGTCTGTCTCCAGTTTCACTGGGGAAGGCAGACAGAACAGTGGCTGTTTAGGGCTGTTTGGCACTAATCAACAGGTCAGTTAGTAAACTGTTTAAGAAGTCTGAAGTAATGGAGAGAGGTCATTGTTTTACTAATCAGGTGATAAAGACTATTATCACTGCCAGTCCTCAGCTGGCTTGCTTGCCTGTCAGTTTGCTGTGGACAGTATGAGGAAGCAAGGAGGGAGATTGAAAAGCTCCATATCATCAACAGATTCATTCACTGCACACCCCCCCCCCCACACTCCCTTGCCTCAGAGTGCTAGCCTAGGGCTAGGGGCTGGCAACACTCCCACCCCTTGAACAGCCAGCGGGAAAAAGCCTGGGGTGGTACAGGTAGAACTCCCTAATCAGAGGCCCTGCTTGACCATGCTCCCCTCTCCCACCTGCTGCTCAGTAGTATGTAAGGGACGGGAGGGCTGCTCTAGAGCCCCCTGGCTTCTAGCCTGAGCCACTGCAGGCATGTGCCTGAATTTCCTCAGTCCAGACAGAATGTCTGTCTGGTTACAAACCAGTTCAGCCTAGCCAGGTTAGACTAACCTGCAAAGATGCAATCAATTCAGGCTCAGGCTTTTTGAATATCTGTACCTAGTCTAAATGCATGTTAGACAAACATTTGTTTAGAATGATTTAGATAGAGATGATCCAGCCTTGAGCAGGAGGTTGGATCAAATGATCTCCCTGGGGCCCTTTCAAACTATTTTCTATCTTCTATGAAGTCCCAAAAGACAATAATTAAACAAAAGGTCTCCATAAAATCTAATCTTTAAAAAGCCTGTTGCATAAATACAAAGCCTGGTTGACCAACTGTGAATACATTAACTTAACTCATTACAGTTGACCTTTTTCATAACTCACTAGTGGCTCTGTTTTGCTCTGTTACTTCAGAGTAGCATAAGGTCATCAATAGTTTGTAGAAATAACTAATGTAACTATAATACAAAAAACACTTAGACCTCCTAGTAAGCAAACGGCTTTCACACTACAGAAAGTTTGCAAGGGATTTTTTTCCCAACAAAACAAAAACTTCAACAAACCTTTTTTCTTCCCCTTTCTATTCCCTTTGTTAAAATTAAAAGGTGTTTGTATCCAGAAATGAACTTCTCTCCTGAACCATTTGACTTCTGTTTGATCCTACAGTAAAATCCCAATCATAGTTACACAATGATATTTTTCATTGTCTTTGGCAGGAATCCTAGAAATCCGTTTCCCATGGGAAAAGGCAGAATTGCGCTTTTTACAGAGAATCTTTAGAATAGCTTGGAGAAAAAAACCCAACAAAAACAAACAAAAATACCTTACTGAAAATAAGCTTGCAGAAAAGGACAATTTTCTTGCCATTTTCCAGTTGGTCTAATAAAAGGTATCATTTTGTAACCAAGAGTTCTACTTTTTTGTACATCTTACTGACAATAAAATGCTGGCTCCCCAGTGGAAGCCAGGGGTTCTCATGTCATGGCTGCTGTAGCAGCCTACCGGGGGGGAGAAACAGCTGACATACAAGAAAGCAGCCAAGATGGTGGCTCCTCCCTCCTTCCTCTGCCACTGATTGACCGAGAAGATTGCCTGTCATGCAGCCCTGCCCCTTTCCTCCAATCAGCAGCTAGAGGCAGGACTGCATGAGCAGCAACCCTCTTGGCAGCCCTCTCAGCCAACCAGCCACGAGGGACAGGGGCCACCTGAAGGGCAGGCCTCTCAGCCAATAAGCAGCAAGGCATGGGGCTGCCACCAGGGCCCCGTAGTCAGTCAGCATTGTCGGGGGCTAGTCACAGAAAAATGTAGATTTTGTGGGGGGTTTTATTGGAGAATTTGTGGGGGGGGGGTTAGTACAGAAAACTAGGATCCCTGGTCTTCAGTACAGGATGGAGTGGTAGAGGTCAGAATTTAAATGAGAGAGTTCCTTAAAACCCCAATATGTACATTTAACTGGTTCTATGTATTGCATTCCATGTGCATTAATACCTGACAGTCCATACCAGCTGCTTGCTTCATTTTGTAAAATCTCATTTACATTAAAATGGACTATGTTCCAAAACATTTTAGGATAAGTTGTATCTTTATAGATTCTCTGACAGAGATATTAGAGACAGACTAACCCTCTTGCCGTGAATTTTCTCTTACATCCTGATCCAGGAGTTGCTTTTTAAAGTGCTATTTGTGCTTATGAGCCAGGCTATTTTATGTAACATTAATCTCAGTTTATTCCTCTAAGCAGGACCAACCAGACAATTCAGGCTGTCCTGATTGTCCTTTTGTAGTTCTGAATCAGAGATCAAAGTGATGCTCGCTAGATAAGCATTTTATACACTCCCGTGCTGCTACGTACCTCTGGGTGAGAAGCAATGCACGCATACATGCATACGCCTACATACAGCCTGAGTTATCGGGCACTGTGCAAGGAATTCATCCTCCATAGGCTGCTATGTCAGGGTCATGCAGCAACTCATAATCCAGCCAAGGAAATCATCATCATCTTGCCCATCACTAGAAACTGAATCTTGAGCCTACAGAGCACAAGCTTCTGGACCTTGAATTACAAGAATACGCCCCAGCTGGAAGCTATGGCAGACTCATAGCCTCTTTGAATCAGGAGCCAGTTTGGGACCAAGGGAGGTTTGGGATCAGGAGAGGTTTCCACGTGCAGAGTGGTAACATATGGCTCAGAACATATAGGAAGATATTGCTACACATTGGTTTCTGCCAGATTCCAGGTCATAGACATCTATTTTATTATAAGTAAAACTGCAAGGAGTTCAGGACAATTAAAAATGGCTTTTAATTCACAGAAAAACTGTGCTGACATTTTCAGTGTGATGAATGATGATGTGAAGTGGTGAATGCAGCTCTGTGCTGAAGTGCAGAGGTGACAACCTAGCCTTAATTATAACAGCCTTTCCAACATGTATTTTTACAAGCAGTGGAGGTCATGACTGGATAGTTCAGGAAGTAACTCATCAAAAGTTAAGCAGCCTGTAGCTAATAAAACTGAATCTCTCTCCAAGGATTAATGTACAGACAACTTTTCAAGAATGCAAACAAGTTATATTTTTGTTTGGCTTTTGCTGCTATATATATGTCTAATTGAAGAACTTTCCAGGCAGGATTTTCATTTTGCTTAAAATGAGGAAATAACAGCTGTTTGTCATTGAGCTGGAGTCCATTTGACAAGAGAGAATCAGCACTGGTTAAACAGAACAAAACAAATAAGTTATGTCAAAATATGAGAATACCTTGTCATAGCAATAAACTGTGTCCAAGTCCTTTCTCTGTTAGTCTATAGGTATTCAGATATGGTGATAAGCAACAACACAAAACCCTAAAATTGTATCTGTCATCCCAAAGAAACATTATGATGTATATTTTCCCTTAGTTACAGGTTTTTTTTAAGCTAATGGCAATAAAGATGTATATCTGGATTTAAAAAAAATACCTTATTGACGATATTACAGACGGATATATAGGCTGCTGGATGCAACTCGGAAACATCAGTACAACAATGGGAGCTATGGCCATTTCAGCATCCTCATAACCTTATACTGGTCATGAATATTCTGTTACTCTGTTTAATGTTACATAGCACTTACAAAGCAGTTTCCATCCAGACATCTTAAAGTGCTTCATAAACATGGCCAACCATCATTATTCCTTTTTAATAAACCAGCCAACTGAGGCAGCATGGCGAAATATATCATCCAAGGTTGTCCTGCAGGTCAGTATCAGAGACAGGTACAGAAACCACATCTCTCGACTCCTACTAAGCGAGTCCTTTGTAAGGCAGACAAGGTTCTTTGGATAGATGTAATATCTTTTTATTAGACCAACTAAATAGTTGGAAAAATTGTTCTGTGCAAGCTTTAAGGCATGAACACCCTTCTTTAGGCATAGAGAGAGTCTGATGGTGCTTGTGTGCTCTCCTGGCTAGAATAGAAGCCAATATTGAAAATTCAGGTCTGTGAAAATGCAAATGGGTGGCAGTGAGGATGAGAGGGAATGGGAGACAATAGGTGCGAGACAGGTAGGTGTGGGGGAAGGGGAACATTGAACTGGTGATAGAAGGTAGCTGTAAAGTAATTAGCTATCACCTGCAGGTGGTCAGCTGACCAGGAGGTATTGCCCAGGGAACCTATTAGCTAAGGGCTGGGGCCGGCATGGTTCATACTCTCTGGCAATGGCTCCTGCACAAGGGAGCTACCCGAGCCATAGTGCTGCCTGCTTTGCTACCTCCAAGTGCAGTAAGGCTCTAGGAGCTCACCCAGGACTAAGCTATCCTAAGGGTGGAAGTTTGCCCTCTTAAAGGGGCAGAGCACTGCCTACATGGCTGTTGTTATATTATAGCCCAGGGACTCGTGTTTGTGTTATTGTTTGTACCGCTGGTTTGGGATGAGGTTATTAGGGAAGGTGGAGGCTTCATTAGTGCCCAGAGGGGGGCACACAATTGTGTAGAGCCCCAGCGCCAGAGGGACACAGCTGCAGGAGGGCCAGAGAGCCCAGCACCAGAGAGGTGCAGCAGACAAGGGCCACGGGCCTGGAGACAAGAGGACAGTGATGAGAGCTAGTGCCTCAAAGCCAGGCCCGATAAAGTGGGTCCAGACTAGAAGGCCTAGGTATATTAAAGGGGAGGAGACTGAGTAGGCTGAAACCCCCAACAGAAGGAACAGTATCCAAGTAACACCCGCAAGGCACGGGCCATAGTAAAAGGAAGGTTTGGAGCCATGCAATTGGCCCATAAGGCCTGAGGTGCCCCACGTAGCACAGTACTGAAGAGATGCCTGGCAAAGGGCTCAAAGACAAGTGAGCCCCAGTGGGGTGCAGCAGACCAGCGTCAAGGAAAGGCCCATGGGCATCCTCCCAATTTATTTTACCAGCAAGATGTGGCAGATGAGATGAGAGGGCACCCTTGGGGAGAAGCTTGCGTGGTCATGGAGCCACCAGGGGCATCATGGCCATCCATGGGGTTCCTGCTTCATGACATATAGCTACTCCTTTATTTGCTGGTTTTATTAGTATTTGGTGATTGGATCTTAGAGATGCTATGGCCTTTCTCTTGGACAGGAAGAGGTTGTTATGGTAGCATGTGTTGGTGATTATTTAATTGTCCATTCTTTCCCTGGAGCAGTCAATATAGTGGTTGAGGTTTGAATTTTGTCCATTGTGAGGTGTCCAATCTAATTTTTTTTTTTTGGATTTTTTGCTGTTAATCCTTTCTTGCTGTTAATCCTTCCCTTGGTGCTGGCACAGGATGAAGTGCTGTTGAAAGTGGATTTGTTTTAGTTGTGGAAATATTCCTTGAGATGGAGGCATCAGAAAAATTCTTCTAGTTCTCCACATTGTAGTATCTTAGTAGGGTATTTTTCCAGACAGAAATCTTTGTAAGGCAGCATTCTGCAATAGTATTTAGCATCCCCTTTACTCTTAACAGTTATTAAATTCCTACAGAACTCATGTGGTAGGTACAGAAAACAGAAACATAGAAATCTAAATGATTTTCTTCCAAGTCCACACAGGGAATAAAAATGATGTTCTAGTTCATGTTCAAACATTGCCTTTCTCCAAGATTGTGGCCCCATCAAACTAAATAACTATAAACACGTTATCGTTTTTCCTGCTGCTACATTTCCCACAGACCACTATATTATTTTAATTCAAAAATCATTACTTTCAGTGTGGCTCTTCAAAAATTCTTCATTCTAATTCCAACACCTGCCAGATAAAAGAAAAAGACAGGTTTTCCCTCAGTTCCCCTGAATGCTAACATTTGCCATTTGTCTCTACTGTAATGACAAGTCTGCCTGCTTTTTGTGCAAGAAGTCTGGCCACTAGGCAAAAGAGCTGCAAGCCCAAGACAGAGTGACTCCAAAGTGGGGGGAAAATGACCTTTTAAAAATATATATATTTTTAATTACATGTCATAACTTACAGGACAGGGCTCTGAGTATCTCATCTCCTGGGCCTACTCCTAGAGAACGGTTAGCACTGGACCTTATTTGTACCCCAAAAGACACAAAGAAATACACAAATTTAAACTAACTGGAGCATAAAGCACTGGCATTAATGAGTTTGGGAATACAGGATGTTTTTCTTCAAGGCAACTAGATTTGTGTCATCATATACCTCCTCTGAGTTCTCCCCACTGGGTCTCGGATAGTACAAGGAATGTCATTCAATTCTCACTAGAAGTCAGAGCTTCAGAGAGTTGTTTCTTTCTCTCTTCTGATTTTTCTTTGTCACGGATGAAAAATGATCTCTGTCAAAGCTGAAGACTTTCCCAAAATGTTTTTCTTAATAAATAAATAAATAAATAAAAGTTCAAAGTTCTGAGGTTTCGATTTTTCAGATTTTTGACCACTCCCAACCCCTTTGTCACCAAAACTAAACAGGATGACTTACCTATATGGTGATCACTCTACAGGCACTCTGGACTGACTGTGCTAATGAGCTGCATATCTCTCTACTTGGCTGAAGATTTGTTTTGTAATAGATGTTCCTTGTACATCAAGGACAAACTGGTGGAAGGGGCAGAAGTATTTTTGCAGTACATATTCTTCTATAAAGCTTATACAACCATATGGAAATGGATAAGGAAAATAGACCTAAATCCCGTATCTGAGTACCTCATAATTTTGGGGAAGTTTGTATTTTGTCCTTCACGCCACAATGTGCCAAACCAATCCTAGATTGTGAGAAAAGATTCAGCTATCCTATTTTGGGGTCACTAATAAAACCTAATACTTAGCACTTTTCTTTTGAGCTTCTGGAAGTAATTTATCGAGAAAGTAAATATCTGTTTCCTCATCTGGAAAATGAAGAGGCAAGCCACATTTTGCTCATAGCTCCCTGAGGCTAGCAGCCAAGTGATACAAAGAGCGCTGGTGGCACTGCATCTGACAATTGAAAAAATGGATCTATAAATCACTCAAAGTACTCCTGGTGCCTTCCCAAATTGACACGATGCTTGTATTCCATATTTGAATTTCTCCAACTGAACTACATTGACCTGTTTGCAAATCTGAAACAATTTAAGCTCCTTGCAGTGAGTCTTCCCTCTTCCTAGCTGAAAGGCTCCTGGACCCAGCCAAACCATCCTTCCTGCTTGTAAATCAGTGTTTAAAACTGTTCTCCCATAAGGAAGGCCTACAAACTGTTATTCACTTTCTCCTTTTCTACTATCAGCAGAAAAGTAAGAAAACATATAACCGAGAAAACAAGTGAACAAATTAAACAAACCCACTAAAACCTCTGAAATAGCATGACATGGTTTATAGCACTACTGTTTCAACATTTTGTTTTGTGGCTCAGTCGTCTTGATTTAGTTTGCAAACTCTTCAGGATGGGATATTTGTTTGTAAAGGGCATCGTGTACTGTTGGAATTCTATACATAACAAAAGTAACAATCACACTGACATTATAACAAGTTGTTCTACCTAAATTTAGCTCTTAGTGTCACGTATATGGGTTTAAGACACAGTCCAAGAGACAAATACGATCAAAGTGATGCCTATAAACCTATAAGCAGTATGTGGCACTGCTTGTTTTTTGGGAGAAGACTGCTGGAAACTCAGTGTACCGTTCAGTGAGCCTTTTGCTCCTGTTGCACTAGTAGTTCTAGTGATTTATTCTAGATTTGTACTGATGCAAATAAGAGATGGAATTGGCTCCAGATTTTTTTTCAGATAACAGGTGGCATACTTATGTTAATGTTCAAAAATATGTCCTCTAGGCGGACAGGTAAAATTTAACTCAAATATCAGATACAGGTGGATTCTGTTTTGAGAAGTCATCTTCCTTTCTTCTGTCCCCCCCCCCCCCCCTTTCTCTGAGCTGTCCCCATATGTTTAGTGGTTCTCTTAGTATAATAACAACTTTTTTTTAAACGAAAGCTGGTGCTAGTACATGTATTTACCTATGTAATCATGTATAGCTTTCTGAATAGCATACAGTATCTTCCAAGAGCCACTCAAGCATATAATAGAGTTCCAATGAGTTGAGTTTCTGGCTTCAGGAGGAGTTTTGACAAATTATTTTCCTATTGCAGCTGGGCCAAAATTTTTGAGGTTTGACAGGATAATTAAAGCATACACAGATTTTAAGTGACATAGTTTCAATGCTACCAGACAAAATCCAGTGATCAGCAAGTATAAGGGGGATGTGCTATGATGGCTGCCAAAGTCTGAAAATCATGTTTTGTTGGCTTGGCACTACTCTCGTAGTAAACCTAAGGCACAGTGGTTTGGGGATCAACTGCGGCCCAAAACAGTACCAGATTTCTGGCCCTGCCCTATAGGCATATGGTTCTCTGCCTGGTTACTTGTTTTGTAGATAGACTACAGCACAGAGTGACCATCTGGAACAGTCTCTGTTAAGAAGCTACTGATCCATATTTTGTATAGAAGCCACCCTTAGCTTCTGGTTATATTCAGTCAAAATGGAATTACAATACTAGTGATGGTAAAACTGTAAGGGATTTGGAGGTCTATTTCAGATGCTTCTGTAAATTAAGCAATAGGAATTCATTTAGGCCCGATCACCTTCTACTTGCTTAATATCTTTCTTAAGGCTTCCCACTCTGTAACCAAACCTGGATTTCTTCCTTACCCTCATTCCCAACTGCTGATCCCAACACTTACAGATTTGACTTAAGGAAGGCAAAGGACTTTTTTTCAGGGCCTCACTATACAGGTTTAGACTACCTTGTCCCACAGATGATGTCTAACACCCATGGCTCTCATCCTTGTCTTCACGAC
>NW_017728997.1:4226429-4231276 GCF_001723915.1 Gavialis gangeticus
CCCAACACTTACAGATTTGACTTAAGGAAGGCAAAGGACTTTTTTTCAGGGCCTCACTATACAGGTTTAGACTACCTTGTCCCACAGATGATGTCTAACACCCATGGCTCTCATCCTTGTCGTCACGACATTTTTAATTACAAAATCCTAAAGGTTCAGATTTTCTGTTTTCATTTCTTAAAACAGCTGTCTGCTCATATTTCAACATATTTGATTGGATTACGAAAATGTATTTAGGGCTAGATACTGACATTCAAAGAGGTTAAGGGGAAGGTAGTTTGCATAAAAAATGGCCACCTGATCTAACTGAGCTCGCTCAGGTGCAGATCTTACACGAGTTAGATGGATCTAAGGGAGAACTGTACAGATGTTCAGGACACTTAGATCAGTCTAAAAGTGGCCGATCCAATATAAGCTAACTCTAGCTCTTAGATTGGGTTGGCTACTTTTAAACCGATCTAACTGTCCTGAATTTCTATACCATTCCCAGTGCAGCCACAGAGCTAAGAAAACCCAGCTGCTGGCCCCAGCTCCGGGGGTGGGGGGGGCAACCCCCTCCCCGGCACTGGCCTACTTTTAGCCCCCCAGGCCTCCCTCTCCACCCCCAGACAGACGATGCTCCCCTTATGGACCAGCCACCCCCTGCCCCCGAGCCTGCCAAACCCCCCCATCCCAGAAGATGCTACCTGTGCCACTTTTACCGGTGTTTGCCAGTGCCAGGAGTCAAGCAAGTAAAAGTCAGGGTAGGAGGAGGGGTGGGGAGAATGGAGGGGTTATTCATTTGGAAGTGGGAGAGATCGGGGGACTAAAAATAGCCCCTGGACCAAGACAGGGGGTGGGGGAGAGAACTCCACATCCCCCCCGTGCACCTCACGAGCCCCCTTGATCTCACCAAACCCTCCCAGCAACCCTCCTGTGGACTTTGCCTGTCCCCTTTTGCTCCCCTGCAGACTCCACTATCCCCTCCTCCCCCACTTCCCTGATCTTCCTTGTGGACCCCACCTACCCCAGATCCCCTGACCTACCCGCAGACACCACTTGCCCCCCCATCCATCCCATGGCCCCAATCCACCCCACAGACCCTGAATGCCTTCCAATCCCCCAAACCCCTTCAGACCCTGTCAGCTCCCCTGATCTGCCCAAGCCCACTCCACTAGCCACCCCCTCATCCCAACATACCTTAGGTGGCCATTTAAAACTCAATTTAACCTCCCCCTAACCTCCCTGAATGTCTATGAACACTCCAAGAGTAGACCACAAATATAAACTGTGCATCTACTTCAGGATTCTCCAGTCTTAACACATATTTAAAAATTAATCATCACCTAATTACAGGTAATTAAATTTAAGGAATATGGATAGACTAGTTACAGAATGGTAATTAATCAGCTATTAGTTATTTAAAGAATATTCACTGCATCCTGAAAGCTCTGTAATCTGTATGCACTCACTTAAGAAAGCTTAATTATTTGAGAATTTAATTTAAGCTATTAGCCATTTTCTGCTTTTCCTGCTTTGTGTATTTTACACACTAGAAGGCAAACACACCCTAAAATATCTATTATGTGACCCATCAGCATAGTTCCCAGGCATAAATTAACTAACTAATCTTGGGGACAGCATGCTGAGGAGGAATATATCATCATTTCCATTTTGCAGGTAGGTAATGAGATGCAGAAATATGAAGGCTCAGGTTCTCAAAAGGACTTGGGGCCCAAGTCCAAAGTGTAACCTTCAGAACTTATCATCTAGTCATTGTAATACTCCTCTGGGAAAGCATCCTGGGTTCCAGTCCCTCCTTCCCAGCACTTTGCAATAAACAATCATTGAAGAATATACACGGGTAATCCCTGTGGCAGGGAACAGAAGAATCCAGGTCTGCTTCCTTCCAACCAAGTGCTCAGACCACCAGGCTAGAGAGTCATATTTGCTCTCCCTCTGGTTCAGTGAATCTTGACTTTCTTTCTGCACAGACGCCCAGCTTCAAATGGGGAGTGTTGAGTACACCCATCCCAGAGCAAGGCTGTCAGCAGTTGCCTAAATCACTTTCCAGAGTAGTGGGATGTATTTGACTCCCCTCAAAGAAGGGATTAAAAATGGGTGTCCCACAGACTGGGTAACCCTTGAGCTCTTCTAGCAAAAAGGGATCACCAACCATCATTTTAAAAAGAAAGCTGCTACATCTTGTGAACAGCTCAAGTGTCTTAGGTGTGCCCCGAGAACACCTATCAGACCCAGCCTTTCAGGAGAGAGAACTGGGAAAATGCCTGGTTTCTGGATCCCAGTCATACTCATGCATACATTACTGAGCTCTCTCAAGTTTGGGTAGTTCTTAGCATATGTGGAAGTATCTGGCATTTTTTAATTTAAATTTAGGACACCCCAGGGACAGCTGAGCAGGAATTGCCACTTTGGCCTTTGTCTACATTCCACCTAAGTTCCAAATGAAGAGTTTAAATTATTCTCCAGATTTGTCCATAGGTGATTTTCTAAAGAATACATAATAGAGAAGAGAAATGAACAGCTGACTCATCTGAGGTATAGGCACGTGGGAGACCTCTTTTTGAATCTGACCAGAAATTCCATTCTATGCCTGCTGGCCATGTCACTGAAACCAGCACATTTCCATGAAAAGTTGTGATGTGCAGGAGCTGTCACTTTCCAACTAAACTAATTCCATTTAAAGCCCTTAACAATCCTCTGTATCAATAATCATTTCCTTACAACTCTGAAAATTCTTCTTCTCTTTTCTAGGTTATCCCCAGTTCATTAATATATCCTGAGATTTACAGGCCACTGTCTGACTACTATCTGCCCTCCTACATAATACAAGCCATACGAATTCCAAGAGCTTTCCCCCTTCCTTATAAACCAGTCCAAATACCTGCACTAATAATAAAAAATGACTGTATCACACACCACGAAAGAGGTAGGCTATGAACTAGAGAAATCCTAGACTCTTATGGGTTTCCAAAGCTCTTTAAAGCCAGGCATTGTACCTGTAAAACTTGCCTGTACAGCCATTTCTTTTTTATTTCTTCATATTTGTATTTTAGCACCTGTCCTCTGAGCCATTTTATTAAGCAAACAAGGTTTTACAGACACACATGATCACCAAATCAGAAGGTCTTCATAATTAAGATACAAATTAAGATTTGCATGTATACAGAAGTATCAAATGCATTAAAATACTAAAACGTATACAATAGTGTGAAGTCCTGCAAGCCAAGTCACTCTCAAACACTGGCTCTGATTCCAAGATATCTATTCAAACAGACATTTGGGCTTAGTCAAGTCCAACAGCAGAATAAAAACCTACATGAATACAACTAACAAAATTGAAAAGTTAGCTGTTAAGTAAAAACAGACAAGATGATTTGGAAAGAGAAAGTCTCCTAAATTCTGAAAATCATTTTAATAACACTGAACACTTACTAGAATGTTCAGATTTGTGCAGTTTCTTAGACCAAACTTTATCAAATGTTGTAACTGGTAAAAAGTTGCAACCGTTAAGTAGAAGCATAATATTAATGAAAATTAAAGTTTTTATATCTATCCTCACACTGTCCACCTTGTTTAATGGTATTTTCAGATTTTTGCTGCAGAGCAAAGAAACACTGTTTCAGTGGAAACAGTTTGCTGCAGTAAAAAGAAGCACCAGATTATTAAACCAATTTTTTTGGAGACAGACCTGCAGCTTGTGTGATTCAGTGTAACCTCATAGACGTTAATTTGTACCAGCTAAGAAGATAGTCATTAACATGATTTAACTAAGGGATGGAATGTGTTACGTTGGATGGAGTGGAAAGACAGGAGGAAGGTGTTTCCTCAGTATATCTGTTATTAGGAAAAGTTTGTAGCTATGCTATACAGTTTTGCAAAGGTGTCTCCATTTCCTAAGTACTGCAATGATTTCAACAGATTAACTGCAGCTGATGTTCCTGAAACTGTGATTGATTGATTATTTGTGAGTAGTGAAGGTAATGAACTCACCACATTTGTATGCACTTAGCAAACATGCTGAAGCAATGCCTCTTTATTTTACTGACCTACATACTCAAGATCTCTTTGAATAAGCAAAACTTCAGATAAACATCTGAAAAACATAGGGACAGAAAAATAGTGTGATATATTCTCAACAGAAAGAATGTTGTATATGAAATGGAATGAAACACCATATTAGTTTGAATTGTAACCAATAATCAATACTTTCAAATAGTTTAAGGCCAACTCCAGCAATCCTTATTTCATAGGGCTTGATCCTGCACTAGTTGAATGGATAGAAGTGTTTCTCTTAGTTGAAACTCTTGTAGGACCTGGTCTGTGCAGTTCAAATGACTCCTAACAATTACATGTTGAAAGCACCTTAGGACTCCAATGATGTGTAAGTGCTACAATGTGCTAGATCAGGAGAGGGCAAAATACAGCCCATGGGATGGATCCAGCCTGCGAGGCCATTCTATCCAGCCTGCAGGGTCCCTAAAAAATTTAGAAAATTAATATTGATCTGTCCTTGGTTCTTGTCAAAAAATGACAGAAACCAGGGGCAGTAGGACCCAGGGAAAGCCCAGCAGGCTCCTGCAACAGCAGGGCCCACCCGGCCCCAACCCCCCAGCCAGAAACCCCAGCAAGTGCTTCTGGCCTGGGACTGTACGAGTACACTGTTCTGGAAACTCAGGTAAGGGGGAGGGGGCCCCGGGCAGAGCAGGAGCCCGGGGAAAAGCTGAGCCCAGGGAAAAGTGGCCCCTCACCCACCCACCCCATGGCCTACGCTCCCTGATGCAGCTACTCGCAGCCCGCGCAGGGCTGCCCTGAGCAGGCACAGGCAGCCCCACGCAGGCTGCGAG
>NW_017728997.1:4231368-4231768 GCF_001723915.1 Gavialis gangeticus
GAGGGGCTGCTTTTCCCATGCTCAGCACCAGCTTGTAACCTGCCCCCGCTGCCAGCCTGGGCCCCGCACCGGGTCTGGGCTCACCCACTGGGGCTGCATGGAGGCAGTAGCTGCAGCCACCCCCCCACTTGCCGCGCTGGGCAGTGTTTGCTGCTGCTGTGCACCTGGAGCTCGCAGGCTGGGCAGCACAGAGGTGGTGGTGACAAACACTGCCCGGCATGGCAAGTGGGAGGGCTGCAGCTGCTGCTGCCATGGTGCAACCCTGAAGGGCGAGCCTGGAGCTAGTGTGGGGCCCAGGCTGGCGGGGGGGGGGTACAAGCTAGTGCTGAGCGTGGGAAAAGTGGACCTTCACCCACACCATGGCCAGCGCCCCACACTGCAGCTACTCACAGCCTGCCTG
>NW_017728997.1:4231967-4233262 GCF_001723915.1 Gavialis gangeticus
CTGCCTGTGCCTGCTCAGGACAGCCCTGCGCGGGCTGCAAGCAGTTGCAGCAGGGAGTGTGGGCCATGAGGCAGGCGAGGGACCACTTTTCCCCATGCTCAGCACCAGCTCACTACCTGCTGGTGAGCAGGGGGTCAGGGCTACACCAAAACCCCACTGTCCATGGGCAACTGGTGCCTCCTGAGTCGTGGGGGGGGACTGGACAGTCAGTGACCGGGGGGGCAATCCCGCAGGGTGGGGGGGTCCCCCCATGGCCAATCCTTCCAGGCACACCGCTTGCACTTCCAGGTCAGTGGGATCACTTCTCCCGGCGCCCTCCAGGAGAGGCACCAGTGCTCTCACCTGCCCCCCTCCCTCCCTGCCCAGGAACGCTGGTTGATAGGGAGTGCACCAGCACTCTACGGCGGTGCACATGCATGCCCGTACTGCCCCTATGCATTGCCACTGCCACTGTCCCCACAGAGTTTAGAGGAATGGCATTTAAGTGGTAGACAGGCTTTGGGATAGAGCTGGCCTCTTATCTCTGGGCCAGCATAAATGTTTGTTAACACATATACAGTTATCACTGGTTTCTAAATGAAAAAAAAACTTGGCTAACATATTAATTTTAAAGGTCCAAAGGGGAGGGAAAAAGGAGACCTAGGGGGATGAAGGAAGGAGAGCAGCAGAATAAGGACACTGGACTTCATAAAAGCAGACTTTAACAAACTTGGGGACCTGGCTGGCACCATCCCTTGGAAAGAAAGTCTGAAGGAAAAGGAGTCCAGAAGAGCTGGCTGTACTTTAAGGAGGATCTCTTAAGGGTGCAGGAGCAAGAACCAACAACATGCTCTTCTTGCAAAAAAAAAAAAAAAAAAAGCCAACAGCATACTGGGTTGTACTAACAGGAATGCCATTTCCAAGTCACGGGAAGCGATTCTTCTGTTCTATTCAGCATTGGTGAGGCCTAACCAGGAGTACTGTGTCCAATTTTGGGGTCCCTCACTTCAAGAAGGATGTGGACAGTTTGGAAAAAAGTCAGGTGCAGGGCAATAAAAATTATTAGTGGCCTCAAAAGGCAAGAATTATGAGAAAAGGATAAAAGAACTAGGATTATTTAGCCTGGAGAAGCGACAAATGACAAATGAGAGGGGATTTGCCAACAGCCTTCAAATACCTGAAGGGTAATTACAGAGAGGATAGAGATGGGCTTTTCTCTGTGGCTGCAGGGGACAGGACTAGGAGCAATGGCCTCAAGCTGCAATAGGAGAGAAGTTTAGGTTGGAGATTAGGAGGACCTCTGTGACTCTGAGGGC
>NW_017728997.1:4238262-4240996 GCF_001723915.1 Gavialis gangeticus
AATTCCTTTCATACCAAAGGTCACCAACCATCCATAGGATGGTAATGACTTTTCTCCCCATCAGCCCCAGCAAGATTTGAATCAATTACAAAAAAGTAAATAACTGTAGGGCATTACCAGTTCCCCAAATCATCCATTTCCTCTTGGTAAATTTTAACATAATCTCTACAGGCATCATTTCTCTGTATTGGTACCCCCAGTCAATGACATCAACAACTCAGCATGAATTTAGTACAATACCATTATTGAGGGCGGTCAGGCGTGGGAACAGGGTACCTACAAAATGTGTGGAATCTCCACACTCAGAAATTTTGTTATAATTTTTCATGTCTAGAATATACAGTGGGGAAAGCAGGGCAGGGGGGCAGGTGGTGGGGGGGTTAAGTGGCCTGATGCCTGCTTCTTACCACCTGTCCCTCACTAGACTTACCCCCACTCCACAGTGCCTGCACCCCCCTGGACACTTTGCCCCTTGCCACCCCTGCCATCTCCCCCCAGAGATGCACCCATCTCGCATGCTCCCCTGGTGCCTGCACCACTGCTTGGTCCCTCCTGATTCCTGCCCTTTCCCACAGTGCCTGCAACCTCTGGCACCTGCCCCCTCCCCACTTGCCTCACCAGAGTCTGTGCTCCCCACCTCCTGCTGCTGCTTACCTTCTAATTGCAAGTCTAGTTCCAGCTGGGGCCCTGTTCCAGCCCAAGGAGCACAGAACGTACAGTCATAGAAAATTAGAGTTGGAAGGGACCTCAGGAGATCATCTAGTGCAAGGCCCTGCTCAAAGCAGGACCATCCCCAGCTAGATCATCCCAGCCAGGACTTCATCAAGCCAGGCCTTAAAAACCTCCAAGGATGGAGATTCTGCAATCTCTCTGCGTAACCTTTTCCAGTGCTTCACCACCCTCCTAGTGAGAGAGTTTTTCCTAATATCCAACTTAACCCTCCCTTGCTGCAGGTTGAGCCCATTGCTCCTTGTTCCGTCATCTGCCACCACTGAGAACAATCCAGCTCCACCCTCTTTGGACCCAACAACCCTGCAGGGAGTTGAAGGCTGCTATCAGATCCCCTCCTCAGTCTTCTCTCCAGATGAAACAAGCCCAGTTCCTTCAGCCTCTCCTTGTATGTCATGTGCCCCAGCCAAACCATTTCTGTTACTAATGGGCTACATCCGTCCACCTCATGCCCCTGGTCACACCGAGATAGCAGTAGCTCTGGCCCTGGGGCTGGGGCTGGGGCTGGGGTGGAAGCTGCTATTGCTGCAACAGCTGCTGCATGGCTGAACATGCTCTGTGCTTCCTGCCTTGAGCCAGAGGACTGCCCCAGCCTGAGCTGGAGCTGCGACTGGTAGGTAAGTGGCAGCAGTGGGGAAAGGCAGGGAGGAGGCAGAGTCTGAGGGCAGTGGTTGCGACTCAGTGAAGGTAAAAACCATTGCTCACAACAGGTTTTTCCCCCCCCCATGTTGAAAGGGAATTAAAAAAACCCTCATCTTGGATTTTAAAAATATAGTAGTACATTTTTGCATTGTTTATTTATCTTCAATGGATCAAACACATTAAAGGGACACTTTCTGTGTTGAACCCTTTTTAAAGGCTTTCAACCTACTGGATACAAGAAATGATGGATCAAATATGGACACTGGATTTATAACACATTATAACATGCTTAACTTCTGACTCCCCAGGTAACTCTCCACTATTTATCAGCTTCATTCATTCCCCGCCACCCACCCCCAAACTTATGTCTCACCCACTTACCCCCCAGTTTACATCTTCACTGGCTGGCTTTCTTGCATGCAGACCAGCCTCTGGCTTCCTTACTTTTCCTTCCATCCAGGAGCAGCACATACCAACTGCAGATGTTTCCTCATCCTGACAAAGGGTGTCTGTGCCTGAAAGCTTGCAAAGATTTTTTGTCCAACTCTTTGAGTTGGTCTAATAAAAGATACCAGATTTACCCAAAGACCCCATTTAGAAGAACTTTCTCGGTATGGCTTAGTCTCTGATTGCCTAAATAAAACAGAGAAGGACAAGTTGTTGAGTTAGGAACTCCACCTCGATCATAAATTTATACAGCTAACATGAAGGCTGGTAGAAAACAGGTGCATCACCTCAGCAGAGATGCAACCCTGACAAGACTGAAGTCAATGGCAAGACTCCTATTGACTTGCATGCAGGAACAATTTTCCTACAAATTCCTGTCCTCCCCCACCATTTTTTCTGTAAGGTGGTGTATTTTTCCATCTTACAGAAAAGTGCATCTTTCCGAGGAAAAATACCTATGCTGAAATCCATAATTATTTGTTTTATCCACCTCTCAAATACATAGCTAATGTTTTATGCCTTGGAATATTACTGTAATTATATACAGAAAGAAAATGAATAGTTTCTTTTTTGTGACTTTATCAGCCCACAGCAAATCAAATTCTCCCTTCCTAATTCACTCATCAGCTACAGAACACCCAACTGAACTGAAGTAGTTCAGGGAATTACTGAAGGAAGACGCAGGCCTTCTGACAATCAATAAATCTGAGTTCTGTCAGACCAGAGAAATGCCATATACCACATGGTTTAAAAGGGATTAGTTCTGCCATGTGGACTAGAGGGAGAATTTAAGGCAAAACATCTTATGCTTTCCCCACAAGCAGAATCATTAGGTTTTATACAAACCCCATAGTAGTCAATGAGAACATGAGAACTATGTCACTGAGATATCTGGGGGGGGGGGGGGGGGGGGGGG
>NW_017728997.1:4241110-4244014 GCF_001723915.1 Gavialis gangeticus
GGGGGGGGGGGGAGGCGGAGAGAGTTGCAGTGAATTTTTCAGGCTCATTGGAAATTTGCAAAATACCAAATTTGGCAATTTTCCCTTCCTTCCCAAGCTGTGCCACTCCATTTAGTTGACAGCACTGTTGCTATCAAAATACATCTCATCTAAAATCCAAAGACAAAGCAACAGCCACAGCTTGTCAAACTATAAAGTATCATAATAGGACAGATCATCAATAAGCCATTATGCTAATTACCTGTGTCAGATAAGAGGACCATCCTCCTCCAGTTAAGTGTCTGGCTAGATGTAAACTCTGCGTGACAGGCAAGTAGAATACTAAAGAACTCCTAAGGTAGTTTCCAAGGAACCGAAAACTTAACTGAAAAACAGAGCGTGAAAACTATTCTTGGAAAAATACTGAAAGACTCAAAGTTTGAGTCTGTTTCTGTTTAAAGCTTCCAAAAGTGGTTTGCAACCCTTGATGCTTAGGATGATGAATGGCATTGAAAGCCACATTTTTAAAAGTCATTTAGGTGCCTAAAGATTAATTGATTTCAAGGAGAATTACACACCAGTAGTACACACCAAAATCTCAATAGGTTCCCACTTGCATCATTAGGCACCTAAATAACTTTATAAAAGTCAGACTCTGACTATTCATACAGACTTTCAAGCAGCTCTTAAGTCTACAGAATGGGCTGAAAATATATTAAGTATGAGCATTACCATGACACTTCTGAAGTTAGATGGCACCATCATGAAACTGGGGTAAAGAGGTGCAGATCACCCACAGATTCCTCCATTGACTTCACCTAGAGTGACAAGGCAAGCTTTTTCTCCGGAAGCGTTTCATGGCAGTGTTTCATGGGAAATATGAGATCCCCTTCCAAAATAGCCAAATGATCGAGAACCCCTTCACCTGGGTTGTAAGTCCCTCTACCTCCCAGACAAGTTCTCCTCTGGGTAGGTCACTCTCCATCTTCCTTGTTGCAGTTCCATTCTGCCTAAATAAATATTTAGTGGAGCAGAGGCCTGAATCCAGGTCCTCCACAACTTTGGGACCAGGCTATTTGCTATTTCAAAGTCTTCTTTTCCTCCCTTTTCTCTCTCTCCAAGTGAAAGTCTGAATATAATCTGTATTTCCAAAAAGAACACTTGTTATGACAAATCAGCATTTCCCAACGGAAAAATGTTTTGTCAAAAATTCTTAGCCAGTAATTCTTATTCATTTCTTTCCATGGAAATCTGATGTTGGAAGGAACTGGGGGTTGAGACTGGGAGGACTTTTTAAAGTTATCTAAGCTGATCATAACACCAACATTTGTCAAAGTGGCTGAATTTTTCCCAGGGTGTTTAATTCTCCACCATCTCCCCCTCCCTAAAACAAACATACTTCCCTGAAGATGAGAGAAAAAGAAATTACATATTTGGTGATTAAAACAAAAGTGGAGTTTACACAAGGAATAAAATCACTCTAGAATAAAATAATGTCATGCATCGTGAAGTGATGAAAGAAAAGGAGATCATTTACCAGGGAAATTGAAGTGGGAATGAAAGATATTAAAGCAATGAAAGCGCATTTGCCAGCCAAAACAGAGGCTTTAACCCTTCCATTCATACCAGATGGAGGAAAGATTAAAATACAGATCTGATTCGTAGCTCATGTTGAAAACAAAATGGTTCTTTCTTCTGTTTATATTGTCCAACAAAATGACAACAGCATATGGTAACTGGGTGGTCACGTAATTAATCTGTACTATATTTTATGTATGAAAACATAGACATAGGGGCAAAAAAAAATTCCCTTCTACATTTATATGCATAAGAAATTGAACATATTTATTTTATAATTTAGCCATAATTTTTGTACAGGCCAAACTAATCTTGACCCATTTTTATAAAGGTTTCAGCAGCTGTTTTCTCATTTCAGTGAGATACAACAGTTTTATGAGTAAGTGTAAATGCAGAGATGCTTAAAGTTACTGGGCAACGATGACCTCTGCATTATGGAAGATGGCAGCAGGGCTACATAAAGACTTGGGTTTATCATATTCGCCATCTGATGAACAGACATTCACCTTTGATTCAAGAAATGTAGCCACATACCTGCCTGCAGTGGCCCAGGCCAGGAAATGGGGAGAGGAGGGTGACAAGGGGGGTGGGAAGCTAGAGCACACTTTGCTGCTCTAGCAGCAGCTGGAGCAAACAGCTTGAATCTGGAGGGGATCTGGGACAGGAGTTCAATAAACTAATTTAACCTAAATCAGTTAAGCCTAATACTACATCCATCCAGGTTTATTTTAAATCAGTTTCAGCCATTTTGAAAGCGGTTTATGCACACTGAACTTCTGTTGTCTTACAGATTTGAACTGATTTCCAATCACTTATACCGGTTTATGTGTAATTTCTGTCCCTAGCCTTGATGCAGTGATTCTCAAACAGTGTACCACAGTACCCTCAGGTGCCTTGAGATCCTTTCAAGGATGTCATAGGGTGCCATGTAATGTTGGCACTGCTAACTGTACAAACAAAGTTTCACAAACAAACAAAATAAACCCAATAATTTCAAATAAGAATCCCTAATGTCCTTGATGTCCACTAGGAATCCATAGTTTCTGACCTGCTGTGCTCTTCCTGCGTTATTTGCAATGGAAGAATTGCTCTATTATTTTTCCTTAGTCAGAATAAACCAGGAAAAAAACTAAAAGCCAGCATTTCCAAGGGGAGCTTTTAGTGTGATTAAGGACAACAAGAAGTCCTTTTTTAAATACATAGGGAGTAGAAAGAAGGCCCCAGGAAATGTGGGGCCCTTGCAGGACATGACGGGGAATCTGGTTGTCACGCCAGATGACAAAGCCAACATATTTAATAACTTCTTTGCCTCTGTCTTCCTCAGTAAGGACCAGAACTGCCGCCTCC
>NW_017728997.1:4244301-4275305 GCF_001723915.1 Gavialis gangeticus
CCTGGGGGTTTTTAAGAGGAGGTTGGATGACCACCTTACTGGGGTCGTTTGACCCCAGTACTCTTTCCTGCCATGGCAGGGGGTCGGACTAGATGATCTGCTCAGGTCCCTTCCGACCCTAGAAACTATGAAACTATGAAACTATGTAATGAGGGATGCTCTGAGTCTAAAAAGGTCAAGAAGCACTTCCCAACTGGAAGAAGGCAGGACATAAAAAAGTGAAACAAATAAATAGCAGAAATATAGTAGTTTGGACTCACTGTTTTTGTGGTATGACCAGTGTCACCATATAAACAGTTTGGACAATCTTATTAAACATATACAACCTACAAACAATGGGGCCTTGATCACCAATGTGAACACTGCAACATAACTGCAGCACTAATTTAGTTAAATTTATGAAAAAATAAATTATTCAGCATCATTTCATTGAGTTGGAAACTTCCATACTGCTTACTGAGAAGTTAACTAGCATACTGCTGTTCCTCTTTTGAAGTTGTTTTTAATAATACTGCCATTTGTCTGATAAGAATGAGCCAGAAGGAAGAAACCTAAATGCCAGTGTGCTGTTCCTTATATTGATAGTCTGATTTATTCTTCGTTTGTTTTATTTAGATGCTGGTGAAAGTCCTTTATCTCTATACAGGACTGAAAATGAGATGGTGAGGGCTCCTTAACTACTGCTATCCGTGCTATTGATGACCATTACCACAGGGGACCACCTCTTGTACATAAGAATAACCATTCAACAGGAATGGGCTCCAAATTACTGCTAGCAGCAACATTGTCAGTCATTATAATTCTTTTATTGTTCTTTTGTTAAGAAGAGTAGATCCTCCAAAACTGTAGGATCCTAATAAGACTAACTCAGGTCACATGGCCCATCAAACGGCCGTTAAAGAATTAGCTCCAGAATTAGCTCCACCTGTGCTCCCCTAAATTGGATGAATAGCTTTGTATTGAAAAGCTCAGTGTCTCCATTGACAATTATTATTTATATTACAGTAGTACGTAATATTACTATCTAAAATCCATGTATATTTGTTCTAGATACTGTCAGAGGCAACCTCTGTCCCAAAGAAATTGTTGTCCAACTAGACAAGATAAGGTAATGAAAAATATCCTTATTTTAAAGATCTAGAATAGAAGCACCTCCGTGTCAAGTGACTTGCTCAAGGTTGCACAGGTGGTCTGCAACTCTGGGGAGCTGAACCTCCATTTCCTGTGAACCCGTTCAGTTCCTTAGGAGAAAGATCATCATTCCCCTCTCTGTTCTCGGAGCCTCTCCTATCAGGATGATTCATCAAATAGGAATGTTGAATATTCAACTAAAAATACATTACTGTGTTTTCTACTTCATTCCACAGATTTTAGTGGTATTACCTCTGGGCATAAAGCTAATCACATGCATAAGTGTTTGCAGGATTGGACCCAGAATGACACATACCTTTCCCTGGAAGGAGGGAAAAAAATAACCTAAACTTTCCTTGTTATTATATATCTGTGTCATATCCATGGATCTTAAATATAAGACAAAATGAGTGCAAAACCTCAAGTGAGTTTGGAGCTGAAAATGATCTGTTTTGGTCTGCTGGTTTGAAAATGGTTTTCTTGATGAAACTCATGAGTCCACTGGAGACAGAGACACAGATGGATGAGCCAGGCATATGATAAACCTGCTGGATGAGTTTATAGTTAATTGCCCATCATCTTTTTTGTCTCACCATAAAAAATTTCACGCCCACCTTGCACAGTAAAGGTAACATAAGTGTCATAAACCATTTGTCTCCTGTGCTTTCTTTTTACATTATTCGATTGGTCCTGTTGTTAGAATGCTACTGGGACAAGACAAATTTGCTAAGCTCCTTTGCAGATGAAGCACGCTGCATCTTTTATCAAATAATCTCCTCCATCCTCTAATGAGGAAAACACCTTCCAAAGTCATTTGCATGCTAATATCTTTATTTCTAAAACAATAAGCTCACTGTAACTCACACAGCTATTAGTGAACAGACAGAATAGGAGCAACTTTAATGTGCCTACGGTGAAATATAACTCTGCAGAAAGCTAGCACAAGTCGTGTGTCCCACTTGCATGGAGCCTGTCCCATTCCTTTGGGCTTTTCCAGTCCTAACCTACTCAAGCAACAATTATGCTTGTAATGTTCCTTGAATTCCCCTGAAGGTGGGAAGTGTGTGGTCTGCACAGTGCAATGAAGGTGCACAGCAAAAACTAGTACTGACAGGTCTCCCTGCTTCCTTTCCCATGGATCGTGGCAAAACCAGGGGTAGGGGAAATTGTGCCACAGATGCTGCCTTCCGCCAGTCACAAGCTTGGCTAGACAACTCTTAGCTGTTTGGACCCTCTTAGCTCACAAAGGCAAAAGGTCTGATTTTGCTTCTGTATATGTCAGGGGGTGAGGTAACAAGATAGCAAACGTGAGCTGTGCACCTATGTGGAAAGCCTTATGGATCCTGCCACATGGACAGAAGAGGCGCAATGGCTGAACCCCAGGATGAGAGGCTCTGATGTGGAAAGCTAGCACAAAAAATCTCTCAGCTACAGACTTCTTGCTAATTACATTTTTTCCTATAGCTCTTTTTTTAATTCTACTTGGGTGCCAGTTTGGCCGTACAGGTTACAAAATCTGCCCACTGCACAGCATTTCCATTCCACCCAATGTGTAATCCAATCTTATCTTATTTTGGATCCATAAAATGTTCATGGAGGAAGTATGTTAGTGCCATTAGTTTATATGAAGTAACATGATCAGATCTTACGCTGTTGCAGAAGGTGGTGGTTTTTACTATATAACACTTATAAAAACACTACAATTCCACTGGTTGGGCACAAGTGTGGATGCCTCCTTGCTACTGCTAGAAAGACAAACACATATCTCATCATCACTGAACTTCAAATCATGTCTGTTTTCCACTCAGATGCTGCAATCAAAAGAGGTTATTGTTTTGAAAGGACAGGTCTAAAATAATAATCAAAACCTACTGCCTTCCAAAATCTCTCCTCATCTCACCTATTGTAAGGTCTAGTGAACACCATTTGTAAAAAGAAAAATATTGATTCTTCTTTTCACTTCCTCAATTCAGAGCCAACTAAAACCATTTCCTCCTGCTGCTGGTGCTTAACTGACTGCTAAAGAGCCAGGACTCAGCTAAGTGTTTAGTGATGTCAAAGCTTCCCTAGAAAACAGCCTGGCTGAAGCAATCAGATACACTCAGTAGAAATAAGCAAAGTGAATCTAATAGGAAGATAAAGGAGTTAGCATGAATTCCCCAAGTGTGCTTTGCAGTACATGGCCTCGATTTCCAGAATTTAAATCCCTGGTCAATAAATATTTACAGCTCTTCTCATCCCAACAATTCATTTACCCTTTCAAGTCATCCTTTGCCAACATCAACAATAAACAGAAATAAAATGGCAAACAAGAAAAACTGTTCTCATTTATCTCCAAAAGCTTCTGAAAGTAGTGTTTATTGGGCTAACGTTTGCTGAATTCATACTAAAAGTTTATTAAATGAGGAATGAATACTTTCTAATATCCAAGTAATAGCACACTCCAAAGGATTAACAGCAAAATTGGTAAATACAAGCCACAGTTTACAAAGGAATTTAAGCATGTGCCTATTTTAAGCATGTGGATAGTGATCAAATGTTTGAAGTCAGGGATGTGCTGTAATAACTTACTTAATTTGGGTAATAGGGCTCCATCTTTGTATTGAAGGACATGATAAATGTCTTAGTGGCTTTAGTGGAGGTACAATCAGGAGCATGGCTTTGAATAGATGGTGATGCTACCAATATGGCTTAAAGCTGTCTCTAACATAATTTTCCCCAAATGACTGTCCATCACCCTCTTTTGCTCTCAGTAGCTTCTCTGCAGTCTCTTTTCAAATCACCCATCAGCTAGCTATTAAAAATATCAAAATCAAGGGGCACATTTACATGTGCATTTAGTGTGCAGCAATGAACTGCAGAGCTTATTGCTCAGCAGTTTATTGCTCTCAGGAAGCTGTTTATATGTGCCCCCAGACTGCAACACATTGAACCAGGTTGAACCAGCCCTGGCTGGCAGGTGGCCCCAGGGGTCAGCCTGCCAGTGCAGGGTGCTCTGACCAGGCTCAACATGCTGCGGAGGGGCTGACTGGGGCACAAGGGTGTTTCAGTGTAGGGCTAGCCAGAAGACAGCCCCCGCACTGAAGCACCCTCATGCCCCTGCCAGCCAGGTCAGTGTCTACACGTGTGCTGCTGTACACGAAAAAACCCTGCAGCAGTATAGTACAAGTACTACTATGCTGCAAAGGGTATTAGTTTCCTGTGCCTTAATAGGGTGCACTTGTAAACACAGATGTTTACTGCACAATACATCAGCTGTGCAGAAAACATCTCCTATAGATGCACCCAAGAATACATACATTGAATAAGGAAGCCAACACTGCACCATTTCCATCAGACAATGAAAACAGTAGGATTAAACTTTTGGCAGTCAGATTTGTCCCAAGGAAAAGTTCACATCAGATGCACATTTCATAACCACTTTTTCTAGTACTTTGCATTAGTAAAATGTTTTTTTATTCTCTTTGAGAACCACAAATATTTTTGGTAGAATTGTGAAAGGTTTGGCTTTTTTTTCTTTTTGGTGAATTCAGTAATACTTTTACAAATTTATTTGGAATTAAAATACCAACTTATTTACTTCAATATGTATTTAAATTTGAAATAGATGCACATCTCAGGAAGATCACTGGCAACAAGGATGGAGCATAAGCCAGGATATGCCCTCTACTTCCCCAGTTAAGATGGCCACATCTGTTAGTCATGGCAGTACCAGACTTCTCAGTTTTCAGATATGAAGCAGACATCACTTAGATGAGCCAGGACTACAATGCTTGGGTAGGGATCACCAAAAAATTCCATTCCTGAAATACCTTGAAAAGATGCTACAAACTCTTAGTGAAACCAGCAGTTTTCCCTGAATGAGCAGTTCAGATGCCCCAGATATACAACCGACTTTCTAAGTGTGCTTCGAACTGGGCATATACGTGAAGGCACCAGTTGCATTGAGACAGGATCACCCTTGGCTTAGCATGGGTAGCATGACTGACTGGTTGGAGGGCTTTGCTGAAAAGAGTAGGAGGAAGAGGGAATCTGAGAAAAAGGGGTGATTAAAAAAGGAGTAGTTTGATTATTTTTTCTTGAAATACGGGTCATTTCCCTATTCTAATTAAGTGGGTTACTCATGCAGAACCTGTGCCTGCAGACATGAAAACTGTGCATTTCTGCATAAAGGGTCATACATGCAGACTGTGTGATTGACTTTGGGTCTAATTCTGACAGCAAATGCAGGACAAGGAAGAAAATAACAGAGCTCAATGCAGCTGCCAACCTATTCCTACCTAAGTGGAAACTGAGGTCCTCTGGGTGAGATCTTTTTTCCACCAAGAACACCGACTGCTACTGAAGCCAATGGCAAAAAGTCCAGGTCCTAAGAGGCCACTGACACAATAAGGATCACACTCGAGCCCACACCTTCTCAGGTGCTCATACCACCTTCGTTCTGTGGTGCCTTCTGCAACCTTGCAAGTAAAGAAATTGGCACCCTGGAGGTTTGAGATATGTTCAAGGATTATGCCTACCATACCAGCTGAATTTTTCCTGGTTACATACGGAAGCAAAGAACTTTATGTGTCATGCTGGGTGCCTTGTAACGGATTGTAGGGTTAAACTATATAATTCAATGCGTGACACTGGGCAACGTAAGAGTAAGCAGGTACGTGAAAACTGCTTATAGAGTAAGCGGTTACATGAAAAGCGAGGAGGTAGAGAAGTGGTTATTTAGTCATGTTATTCTGAAGTCAGGAAAAAAAAGTATGCCATAGCATCTGATGAAGTAAGCTGTCATCTATGACCAGTTAGTCTCTAAAGTGCCACCTGGCCGTACCACAACCCTGCATGATATGCTTCCCCATTGCAATGTTTTTCTCATCAAAATAACATGCGATAATCCACAATAAATATATCTTCCTAACTGCATTTAAAAAAGACATCTAGATGGAGTTTTTGTTTCTCTGATCTCTTTCAGAAGACTGCCACCACATGGAAAATGTATCTTAAGACAAGGAATGTTTTGTGGTTGTTGCAAGTGAGAACTGGTAGAGCAAAATTTGCTTACTGACAATCAACTTAATTTCTAAAAGGAATCATCACGGGAGCTCCATGATGTGGGAACAACACTACACAATAAATAATTGCACGTTATTCTGATGAACTCAAGGAAACAGTTCTTCATCCTGGAGCGCTTAGTGCTGCAATTACATAGCTCTTTTTAAAAAATCTTGCATTTATTGTAAAAAGTGTATTTTACACAGTTGAGTTATAAACACTCTGTGTATTTGAGAACTGAATACTTTTTACTATCACTGCATCTACACTTCAAAGAGGAAAAAAAGCTTTGTCTCTACTTGAATTGTTTCATTTATCACCCAACTTCTCCCCCACTCTCAGAAATAAAATAAAATGGATTCATCCTGGAATTAGAGAAAAATATCACTTACTAACACAGAATCTCATTTGAACATAAATAATGCACCTTCATGTCTGCCAATGGCACTAATTATATATTGTTGAACAAGATGAAGACATTCTGGCACTCATAAGCAGAGAGTAACTACCTGTGTTAGACTGAAGTCTGATGAAGTAAGCTACTGCTGCTTACAAAAGCTTCTGCATCTCTGATTTAATCAGCATATAAGGTGCAAATCTACCCTGTGTTCTACTCTTTCTTTCTTTTTTTTTTTTTTTGTTATTGCCAGGATTGTAACTGTAATACTTTAGGTGATTAGAGATCAGTGCTAAAGAGGAGGACTTTCATTGCCTTCTGCCGACAGCTCATTAGACTTAGGATGCAGCCTAAAGCGGGGGCCAAGACTACTGATCTTGATCTCAGGATGGGTTTGTGCAGTGCAGTTAAACAACTTCCAAAGACACAGGGCACACCAGAAATACGCAACCCTATCCAGCCTATCACTTACCCCACAATTGTTTCCTAAGATAATAAGTAACTTTAATTTGAGGGGAAAAGAGAAAGAAAGAGTTTGCTGTTCTGTGCAGATATTGCATGAATGAGAATCAAAGCCATACTGAAATCCCTTAGTCAACTGCATTAGTAGTTGTGAATTTTCTTCCTTTGTGCCATGATAGCCTGACATGAACTTACCTTCCAGGTCAGTGCTATACTGTATGCTCCTCTAAAGGAGCTTATGTTTCTGCAGAAGGCTGTCTCTTCATTGTACACAGAGTTCGACTGTTGTAAAGTTAGCCTTGTACTGAAATATGGACAGCATTAACTGTTCTGGTGTGAACCATATTTCTTCCAAATGAACACAATTATTTTTGCATCCCCTATCCCAACTAAAATAAAACAAATACTAAATCAACAGTGCCTTTTGCCAAAGCTACCTTGGCCATATTACATACTTTTAAAAGTTTATTTTCAATGACGTCTTATTTTTTTCTCTCTTGCCATCTGAGCAGCTTTACAAATCCTTTTTTCATGTATTTACCCACTGTCAAAATTCTTCCTTTTACAACCCCTCTCCCTCCCCTCAATTAGTGCTACTGAGACCAAACCTTCTGCTGTCCCTTCTATTTTTATCCTTGCTATGCACCAGTCACATCAATGTTATCAGAAGAAATCTGCACATCTCTGGAATCAGTGAGTTTCCACAACTGCATATCCAATTTAGCAGCCAATGAAGTAAGTACTGACTTTTGCTTTGTGACTGTGAGTTTTAGCTTTTTGTAAGTCTGAATCATGTCAGGTCATTAGGTCCCAGAAATAAAAAGACTAATCTCCTATCAATTCTTCTGTCTCACCCTTTCTTAGGTGCAACGTATAATATTAGAGTAGGCCTCACATCGTTACTGGACCTGTTCAATCAGTTCATCAGCTGTCCCAAAGATTTCAGTCAATTGTATCAGTTTAAAGTTTATACCTATATGCTTCACTGAATTATGATGTGCTTATTTGTTTAGGAATGGGGAAAATGGGTTTGTTAAAATAACACCCACCCTGAGCATCCAGTCTCAGATGAAAGCTAAACCTGAATGCAGACAACCACTTTTAATGACTGAAATAGCTAACTTCATTCTCAGTATGTTCATGCATTTCCTGCTTCCATCAATGATTAGAAGAAAAGCCAAGTGTGAAGGAAAAAAAGTTGACCTGGCCCAATATTTCTGTTCTAAAGGGAGCAAACACATTTTCCATTTCATAAGAAAAGCAGCTTTTGCAAAAAAAAGTTATCCCAGTGTATACCGGTTAAACAGTGTGAATAAGGTTTCCTTAACCACTGAACTGAACCCCAGTTATTGAAGGGATCTATATTAACTGCACTTTTATTTTCCCCATCCATTTTTTTTCAGCATAGAAATGTAGATGCGATGGAACCCTGCCTTCTAACTCATTAGAATTATATAAGAGATCAAGTCATGCAGCTCAGCAAGGTGATGCTGTATCATTTCTCCCCCATCCTATTAGGCCAACCACAGAGAGAAATGTGAAATATGGTAGCAACTCATCATATCATTATAAAAAGCATGCATGGGAAACATCATCAAATGGCAAGTTTTGCCTGGGTAAATGGTGATGTACTGCCACTAATCAGACACAAAAAGAAAAGTTACTTTCAGACAACTTAATCAGCACTTCTTTGCTATACAGGCATGCAACATTTCATGTGACTGAATGAGTCAATGTATACTATGGTGGGTAGTTCCCACGTGTGGAGCTCTGCCTTTGCTGTCTGCAGCAGCAGTCACAGGTTCTGTTTTCTCTTGATGTCGTACAAAGTAAATCTGCTGTAACTGCATGTTGGGTAGAACATAATACAAGATGACATAACAAAATGATTGTGTTGCATGAGCAACCAACTTTTTGCTTTATGATAAAAATCTCCTTTTTGGTATTTACTGACCTGTTTTGCTGACATGGAGTAGTATGCAAGTTATCTTTTTAAAGTCTGAGAGCCAGGCTTTAAAAGATACTGTAGGTGCATAAAGGAAAAAAAGAACTGCTTGCATCCTGTATCAATGCATTCATTCAATGCCAAATTACCCCAAGCTGGCTCAGATGTCCTGAGAAATGGGAAAGAAGTAACCACCCGGTTAGCATATACACCGCTTAAAAAAAAACAAGTGGGTGCAGATAGGTGTTAATGTGTCCTCTAACAATAAAACAGGTGTGTGATAAATCAAGACTTTCAAATAGCTTAGATGCGTATGCAAACCTTTGGGAACTAATGCGAGTCAATACTACATTTGTGGATTCTTCTATCACCACTGAAAACCAGATTAAAAATGGAATTTCAAGATATTAAGATGACAAAATATAAACATACAGATTACCTGTCCTTGCATAAGGCTTCTTAGATAACATAAGCTGGAGACAGTCCCGATTCCAAAGCAATGTAAACTGCAGTGGCATTATTGTTAATAACTATGTCAGGTTTTATCAGCCGAGGATCTGGCTCCGTATGTTGTAAGCATATCTGATAAATTAAAGCAGCTCTCTACAGGTCAGTAAGTCACCAAGTTGCCATTAGCAAAGTTGCCAGGATTTTCCAAGGTTTGAGTTCCCATCTCAAATGAGTATTTCTTTCAAAAAAAATACTCTCATAATTGCATATAAAGGTTCAGAGAGTAGGAATTTTCAAATAAGCCTCTTGCTAAATTGAATACCTTTGTGGACACATTTTCAAATGACAAATACAGATTAATGAGGTGCTTTAAGTTGGATGTCAAAGTAATCCAACTTAAAAGGCACTTTTCAGTAGCTCACCCTCAAACTTATTTTTAAAAAGTTTCTTGCATCTGACAAGGAGTCAGTTGATACCTTAGCATTAGCACCTTAAGGAATTTGTAGCTTGTTGATTCCACTTCAACTCAAACACTATGATTCACGCATCAGTTTAGCACTTGCATGACTCAAAGATGTCAGTCCCCCAGGATATGAAATGCTGAAAGGCTAAACACAACAAAGGCACAATGTGAAACAGGTGTAGGGGAGGGACTCCATGTGTCAGACAGTGGGCTGGATCCTCAGCTGGCACAAACCAGCATAGTTCAGCTGAAGTCAATGCAGGTGCAACAGTTTACATGATTGGATGATGTGCTCCACATTTCATAATACACTTTCACTGCTGACAGTCATAGAGGATCAATATAAATGCTCAAAAATGTGGGGTGGACAGGGAAACAAAAATTCTGGAAAAGCAAAAATCATATTTCAGAGCTAAAAACATTTAAATTAAAGGAGGATACAGGATAGGTGATGCCATCCTGGACCTGACCTAAAATCCACCTTATCCAGTATACTGTCTCTGATGGTGACCATTATCTCTCTGCTCCAGAAAATTCCTTGCAGAAGGGTATTCTTGAATAGCCTGTCCATAGGGTACATTGCATGAAAGGTCAGAAAAAAATCAAAACCAATGAAAGAAAACACGTTTTTACACATATAAAACAACAGCCCTTGTTGTCACTTGAAGCTCTTATGACCAAGACTTGGGAAGATGCAAAAAGAGATTGGATTTACTGACCAAGAACTCCCAGAGTTGTCATAACCAGAGATAACAAAAAATTGGAAGGTATGATAACTTCCATGCTTCAAGAGATTTTGACAACCTCTAAATATTAGCTGTCATAAGGAAACCTGTACAACAGGGGAGATTACCCTACATGTGCCTATTATGGGTATTTTATACCTTCATCCAAGGCATCCGATGCCATGCTGTCAGACTCAAGATACTGCACCAACACACTGGCTGCATCAGTTTCTATGAGCTTCTAGTATTCCTCCTATCCCAACGATTTTAGCCCTTTCCATCCTTTCAGAAGAGAGAGAGAGAGAGAGAGAGAGAGAGAGAGAGAGAGAGAGTGTGTGTGTGTGTGTGCTTTCATTTTTATAATGTTACAGGTATGCAGGCTCAAGACAGGAAGTCAAATTAGTATGACAAGCATTAGAATGATAAAGGGAGTCCATCACGCCTGGCCCCAATTTTTACCTCCTCCTGCCTCCACCCCAGAAGGCAATTATTTCTGAAGGTGATATCTTTTATTGGAGCAACTACATGGTTGAGATGGACAAGCCTTCAAATACAAGAACTTATTTGTCAGCAGTAAAAGCCAGCACAGCACAGTTAGGAAGCAGATTTTCTTCTTTAGATGGAAGATTTTCCACTGTACATGGTGGATTTCAATACCTTCCATGTTCTAGCAGTGTTAGGGTGATGTTGTCACTGTGACAATCCAGGAGTAATGTGAGGCAAGGATTTCTTAGGGTGATCTATTTTATACAGTTGGGGTAGAGTTAGACAATCTTCCTAATGCAAGGCATTCCTCACCCGCAGGGATCCTGGTTTTCTCTGTTTAAAAATCACAGATTCTGTGCTAAAACTTGCAAAGTCTCTGATTTAAAACTGCAAATCTGTATTTTTCCACAATTAAAATGAAACACCACTCTATATATAGGTATAAGTTGGACACAAATTTTTATTGATATAATTACAATTTTAAAGCAGTTTTGCAGCTTACCTCAATCACTATAATAAAATAAATTCTAAATACCTAGGCAGACAAGGTTCTTTGGGTAAATCTGATTATCTTTTATTAGACCAACTCAGATAGTTGAAAAAAATTCATCTCTGCAAGCTTTTGGGCACAAACACCCTTTGTCAGTAAAGAAGATTTTTTTTCCAACTATTTGAGTTGATCTTAAAAAATAAAAAATAAAAAAAATCAAAGAACCTTGTCTACCTATGTCTTTAAACGAATACAGGTACAACCTGTACCTTATAAATACCTATACACTTTGGCATTTGATTTTGGGTTTTTTATCAGGGAAAATCAGAGCTCCACCTGCCCCCTTCGCTCACTGGGACACAGGTCCACCTGCAGCTTCCCCCCCGCTACTTTTTGGCACTGAGCAGTCCTGATATGCTGGTGCCCTGCCCATGCCATTGCCCCTCACCTACAAGCTACAGCCTCCCAGCCCTGCTAGTGTCCCTCACTCCCGACCCACAGCCCCATAGACCCGCCACACTAGAGAGGCCTCAATCCCCCTGCCCCCGGGCTGCATGGCTGCCATGTGCATATGTGTGTGCGCACATATGCACACATGGTGTGCGCACATGGTGCCCCCTGCATGATCGCCCTCCTGCTCCCCCCAGCCCCTTGTAGGATGGAACTCTGTCAGCCTGCCGTTTCCTGCATGTTTCTCCTTTAAAGGCGAAAATACAAGTTTTTCTCCTTAAAAAGAGAAAATCCACATTTTTCCACGGTGAATGGAAAACCCAGATCCCTGCTCATCAGTCCAAGCAGTAAAAGCCAAGCCTTTCTATTTTAATATGGGCTTCCTTTGGAAAGACTCTGAAATGTATTTAGTCTCAGTCTCTAACACAACGAAAAAAATAAGGTAATTCATTGCAGGTGAGCACTAAATAACCAAATGACACATCTATTACTGAAAACACACTAAATAAATAGCCTATATTTTGGGTAATGTATGAAGAGACCTCATCCGTACTCTTCATGTCTCCTGCTGCTACAGTCAAGCGAGGGTGGTGTGATAAATGTATACAATTTGAGTGATTCCCAGGAGCTGGGGTCCAGAGGCCACAAGCTTGCAACCATAGCAGAAGCGCTCACAATGCAGCCCTGTCAGATTCCAAGTGAATCTGTGAATTCTGCTAAATACCTTGTCTCAAGGAAAAAGGAGAGGAAGGAAGAAGGCCTGACGACTGCTGTGATTCAGAACTGCCAAGTTCTTTGAGACTATTATGCACCAACATGTATCTAGATATCTGACCAACAGGATTAATATGCTTGGAAGCAGTGCAGTTCTGAATTACCGCCTGAGCTGCTTAATAAATGTATAGCTTCAACCAGCAAATGTCAGACGTATTTTCAGCAAAACATGAATAAATGAAGCCTGGGTAATATGGCTAAATAAGGTCCCTGAGGAGTAAAATAAACCATATTATAATATAATGAAAGATGTCAATGTTCAGGCGAAATAGCATATGGTGCTAACAACAGCCCTGTTCTTCACAGGCAAACTAGCTCGTGATAAGAAGAATACCTTGAATCTTGCACTTAACTGCACAGAGCAGAATTCAGACCAATATATGGATTTACCAGTGGAGATTAAAATTTAAAGGCTTTCCCCTTTAACGTCAACCCTTGATAGAACAATCTGGGGAAAACTCCCGCAAAAGAACTTCAGAGACCTTTTCTGGTCCTTTCACCTATGCTTTTCTGCTAAGAAGGTCTTCTGATTTCAGTGCAAGCTCTGCTTCTATATGACTGAATCAAATTCCTCTTCAGCTCTATTTTTAATGAAAATATAGTTAACAGAGGTCACTGAAGACAGCTGTATCCAAATACAAGGACTACATGGCCTGACTACCTTGTGCAGCCATTTCCATCACTGTGGAATGCTGATTTCATGTCACTTTGTACTTTGTCCCAGTGTCTTCTCTAGTGCTTTTTATGTGAGGTTCACAGAGCACTTTATCTAGAGGTCACTAATGACATACTAAGGTGCACAGAGAGGCAAAGTGATTTTCCCATGCTTATCCGTCAGAACAGGAGCAGAGAAAATCTTCTGAGTTCCATCCAGCGCTCTCAACACTGCACTTCAGTGACTATGCAAGACAATGGGGAATCAGGTTTGATTTTTTGGCTGGCTACACAGTGGTCAAGAACCACCTTCCCCTTCTGAACAGCATTATGAACCCCTTCTGAATCCCCTAAGTCCCAAACTTTCTACCTTGTCAGTGCAGTGCCTCACAGCCAACATGGCAAATCTAGCCTACAGCATTTGGACGATTACTTCTACCGATTTCTTTTTTAGCCTTCTACGCTACCTATGGAGAGCCCCACGGACTGGGTGACATGTCCTCACAAGTTGGTTTCTGCCTGCCTGCCAGAGTTTGAACACCACATTATAAAGACATACTCAGAAAATCACTAGGTCTTTGCAGGTAGGGAGTAGAAAATGTCCTTTCCTTTCCAACTGTACCAAAAGAGCAATGGTAACAGTCACCACCAAGCTTATTATTTGTGTTTGAATTTGAGGCATTTGGGATTAAGACTGTGACCAGAGGGTAACTAGAGGTAAAGGAAAAAGCTTCATAGCTATAGTTACAGGTATTTTTAAAAATCAGTTTGTTATGCCAGGAATAAGTAAACCCATTTTTCTGCTTCTCTTGTTTGCTCAGGATACTGCTGAAAATAAGATGTTTAATCTAATTTGGGAATCTTCCATCTTAAATATTTTAAATAAACATAGGGCCAGATGTTCCCTCAGCATAAATCAGCATAGTCCCAGACCTCACTGGAGCTGAATCAATTTACACCAGCCAGGAATCCAACCTATAGGTTTTAAGCCAGTCTTCCTTTAGCCCAGGGAATACTAAGTTTTCTATCCTAATAAGCTTTTTCGAAGGGACTGACTTCTCTACCCTTTGGCTTCTGCTCCAGATATTAGAAAAATGATGTTTCCTGAACATGGTACTGTTTGCAGTCAGGGAAAAGAAAGAACTTTCTTGCCCTTCAGACATTTGAAACAGAGAGCTTGATCCTGCCCCCAGAAATGCAATGAACTGAAGGCAGGATTCAGCCCCCCAGGCGGAAAGTGACCTTGCTGCTGGATTTATAGCTAGAATTGACAAGATAGCATTTGGAGATGGGCTAAATCTTGGTGACATCGTTGAACTGAATATAAAAGGAACCACTTATAAATAAAGGTAAGAGGGCCTGATATGTCAGACCGAAACAGATTATATAAGTATACCTATTGCCAACATTACTGAATCATATATGACAAACACAGTGATTTTTTTTAAGTACAATTTTATAAAAGAAGGTTTTATAAAAGTTTTCTTGACTAACTTCTGTTTATATGACCCACCTTTCAAAACTGGATTGTAGAATTTACTGGCAGCCCCAGCACTGAGTTCAAACAGGGATAAACATTCAGGCTTGGGACAGAAATTACACATGAACTAGTAAAAATGATTGGAAACCTGCTCAAATCTGTAACACAACAGAAGTTCAGTGCATGTAAAGTGCTTTCAAAATGGCCAAAACCACTTCGAGATAAACGTGAATCTGTGGATCACTTGAAAACTTAGAACATCTTAGAAACATCAGTTCACTATTAATTCAGAAAATGGCCCATACCCAGAGCCTGATTCAGTTTTGCAAATGTGAATGTCAGACAATATACTTCCACTTTGACTGAAAACAACTGTTGCTTCACTCTGACTTCAATGAGTAAACGACCCTTCCACTTCAACCATTCCATTTGTTTAATTGGATTGTATTGAATTCTTGCAGTAAGAAAATTTCATATCACATTTAAGGTAGGAAAAGTTACATGAGAACATACAAAAATAGTAACAGTTTAATCTAATACTGGGTAATAAGTAGGGGTGTGCAAAGTGGGCCCTATTCAATTCGGACCAAATCAGGGACAGTGATTTGATTCGTTGATTCAGATCACTGTCTCCAATTTGATTTGGCCAAATCCGAATCTGAAGATTCGATGCCAATTCAGAGAATCAGCGATTTGGACATAGACACAGCTTTAAAAGTTTTTTCCACATACCTCGAGGTACCAGCGCAGCTAGGGAATGTGATGCTGGGGCAGATGGGGCATCCCACAGGAGTGCGGGGGGACCCTCCACATTCTCAGTGGTGAACCCGGAAGTGGACCAGAAGTACTTCCAGTCCACTTCCAGGTCCACCAGGGAATGCATGGGCCCCCCACGCCCTCCCAGCTCAGTGATCAGCCACAAAGGAACCCCAGGTGCCCCCGCCAGACCCAGGAAGCACCAGTCACTGAGCTGGGGGGGAGGGGGGCAGTGCTGCATGCTCACTGGCAGACCTGGAAGTGGACCAGAAGTGCTTCTGGTGCACTTCTGGGCCTACTGCCGAGCACACTGGGGAGCCCCCCACGCTTCTGTGGGACACTCCATGTGCCCCAGCATCACAGCATTCATGAGCTGCCTGCTATCTAGAGGCAATTTAGAAAAAACATTTAAAGCTGTGTCTATGTCCAAATCTCCAAATCTTTCCAAATCTCTCCAAATCAATTCGGAGGGTCCCAATTCAATTCAGAGAGATTAGAGGGTCCTCTGATTCGATTCGGATTCAGCCGCCAAATTGGGCCGAATCACCACCAAATCAAATCAGGGACTGAAGCTTCACATAGCTCTAGTAATAAGCTTACTTTTACAACTATGTCCTGACTCATCATATGCCCATTACCATGGCTTATACACAAAATAATCTTTGTCAGGCAGATGTATCATGTATTATTATTTTACTGAATTCACAATAATATTAAGTGCAAAACATGGTGGGAAAGAGCTTCAGTAAAACTCTTCTTTCTAATATATTTTTTGAATAACTGAGCTATGGACTGAATGCAGATTGTTTCTCTAACTGATTCATTGTTAGACTATTTTCTATCCAAAGAAAATGCAGGATTTTAATAGAATGGTTCCAAATATGAAAAAAAATGCCTGTACTTTTTCATGCCTCCTCATTTTGGGAGCACTATCTAACCTATCTAAGTCAAAATTTAAAGAATCATTGGGCAACAACTGCAATAGAAGACTATGAGAGCTGCATCTGCAGAATCCCTCTGAGAATGAGACATTAGATATCTAGATTTTTTTTTTTTTCTTTTTGGTCTGCCAGTCAAAACAAGGAGACAGTCGGGAAAATGTGGCCTTGGATCATTACAAAGACATTAAGGTAAAATCTTCCCTCCCTCTTCCCCCCCCCCAACAAATATTTGCAGCCTAACAAAAATTATACTTCCCTATTTAATTTCCAGTCTTTCAAAGACATATGCATATGTCTAATTTTGCATATTGTGCGTAAAATAGAACATATGCATAAATATGCAGAATAGAGGACTTGAGGAATAGGC
This sequence comes from Gavialis gangeticus, assembly GCF_001723915.1. Lineage (NCBI taxonomy): Eukaryota > Metazoa > Chordata > Crocodylia > Gavialidae > Gavialis > Gavialis gangeticus. The sequence goes on from NW_017728997.1 coordinate 4,261,319, forward strand.
AGCATTTTATCTCTTATGAATGTAGGGAATGGGGACCAAGGAAGATAGTGTTTGCCTCTGGCTGATCAGAATTTTTTTTTTAACTTGGTCATTACTTGGCAGCCTCATTTTTGTTTCCTATCTTTGCCTAGAGTTAACATAGCTTGAATTTTAGAAAAGCCAAGTGTTGGAAAACCGAAGAGTAAATCTGAAACCTTCTCCCCAAATATTTAATGCCTTATCAGCGATACCTTGCCTTCGGTACTTCCACAGATATAACCCACACCATCAACACAACACTAAAATAGTATTCTAATGTCACATTCCTTTGATTGCAATGTATCGGTGCCAAGAGTAAAACTCACAGCTTGGTATACACTGGCTAATTAGGCACAGGGACATGTTAAGCAAGTAGACAGCTTCAACAAAAAGTACAGCAGCCAGCCAGGTGGAGCAATGTCCTTTTGATCTCACAGCCAGCTGAAATGCATGACCCTGGCCCTGTGTCTCCCTCCCCAGCTGTGGAGGAGTTTCAAACTTCCTCTGCATTTCCTCTTTCAACTACTGGGAGCTGAACTCTACAGACAGGATATTCACAGCCCCATTTAGTTTTAGGATATGCTTTCAGTTTCCATGGAAATTCTGTCACACAAACCTGTACATTTCTGTACTGAGCAGGAGACCTTTCATTTGTCATGTAAACGGGTAACCTGCTTGGCCCCTTCAAATGTTAGGTAGAGCTGTAAGTGCACAGCTGAGAGGCTAATATATTTATTTTATTCCAATAGCGCTCCTGCATTTTAATAACAATGACATTCCGATTTGGCATTTTACTTGCCACATAAATTCTAAAAGTCTCTTTTTATTAGCTGCTATGGGTCTTCCGAGTACTCCTGCTCTGGAACAGCAGAAGTCAATAAAAGTAATAAATTAAATGTACCAGCCTCTCATTTTTCCCTAGTCCAGCTCTACAAATCCCCCTGAAACACTGACAACATTGAAACACTAAGCTAATGGCTTCCATTGGTGCCACTGTGAAAAAAAAGCTAGTATTCTACTATGCAAAACAAAGAGAGTCATCTAAGCACATATACCACCGTATTGGAACTGTACGTAGCTCGCAACACAGAATATTGCATGTCTTTTTCTTCCAAATTATTATTATGTGCTGCTTAATACATGCCTAGCTGGTATACTTGAGCATGAACCATCTCTCTTGATGTTCTAATGAGATCGCACCATCAAGAAAATGCAACAAATACACTGAAAAGATCATGTCATTAGCCCTAAAGTGTTATTGTTAGTAAAAAAGATAAAAGCTGCATTAAAAATTGCTTAATAAGATCTCTTAACATTGGTACAGTGGTAAAATGTTCAGTTTATTGCAGACCACTTTGAAACTACTGGAGCTTAAATTAGTTTTGTAACCTTATTTAGTGAGTGTTTACTTTCCCCGCCAGCAGTACACTATACCATATTTTGAGTATGATATATTAGTAGCCCTTCGTATTATAGCAAACCCAAGATCTTTACTGCTGATAATGCAGAGAATCCTTTGGTACTTTTTGGTAGCATAGCAACATGCTCCTTTCCTGTTTGTACAGTATCTAGGCACACTAGGGCCTAATGTAAAATATATATAAAATGAGGAATAAATAGACAATTGTATGCCAAACTGCCACTGACAATTACCATAACTGTCCATACAATTTGTACAAACAATCACTTATTTGCATGTGCAATCACATTAATTATTCAGGCAATTATACCCACTTTGCGCATAAGTTTAAAAAGCTTTGCCTATGAGTTTTACAAAAGACAAGCCAAAGCCCACATCTCTTAGATCCATGTTTCTGTCCGGCAATAGAAATGCAATTGTTTCCCAAACTGAAATTAATGGAAGCATAAATAAAGCACTTCTATTTCCTGAGTAAAGAGTCATTCTATTTTTCCCCCCTTAGTGAAGTACCAATACTTTCATAGAACAGAAAATGGAAAACGTACTCTATTACTTGGAATTTTAGATTTACTGTTTAGGCTTTCTCTTGTGCAGCTGGCACAGAGTATTCAGTTGGCATCCAAAAACTCTCTACAACTAAGGAGTCCTACTCTTGAGACACCCAGATTTTTTCATAGAATTTCTTATTCTGTAAATTTAGTTACAGCATTGGAAACCTCATTTGCTACAGATCTGAGGAAATCAAAATATGCAAATAAATAAAACCTCAAACATTCCAAACTAGAATCATAACCAAAGAAATACCCAACATCTGCTGTTGATAATACCTCAACAGGTGGTAGAAAATCCCTTAATCTACTCATCATTAATTTAAGTTTGTGTTCTGAGAGTGTCTTAAAGTGCAGGAGTACTCTGAAAAGCATAAAAATGGTACCCTGGAGTTCTTTCATGTTTGATGCATCTCTATGATTTCTACATCACATTTGTTCGGTTTCCAAGACAAACTTTTTTCTCTTATGGTGGTCGCTACAAATTCAACTGGAAGCCAACGTGCAGCCTTTGCGCATGGTGTAGCATTATTGCTTAAAAGTAATCATAACATAAATCACAATTATTCTGGTGATGCATCAACTGGAACTGAATCCACTTTCCTCTTTCTGTGTATGTGTAGATCCTGCGCTCATCACTATGCAGGTCATTATCCTGGAGAAGTAACCCTCTACACTCAGTCACCTCTACTATACTTTCATCCCAGTAGTTCCAGTCTTCCCTCAGATTTCCTGCAATGCACAACAGCAGTTACAGAGGACTTCAGGAAAAGCTGTACTAAGAAGTGCCAGGAACAAAGTTACAAAAGGGCCCTTGAACCAATTGCCTTCCCCTCCCACCCAAACTTCCTCAACTGTATAGGTGCCTTGGAATCTGCAGTCAGTAGAGAGGAAGAGAAAACACTTACCTCTGACTGGACCATCTAGGGGGCCTGTATGGAGGACCATTTTGGATGAAACTCCTTCTCCCAAACCCAGCCGCCCTCACTGCCCTATTGAAGATTATTTCTGCAGAAATGTGGGATCTGGGCTAATGCAAGAACAACTAGGAAGGCTGCCTTATTGTCAGCTAGGCCCACATCTTTAAAGGTATTTCAGTGCTGGTGTCCTCAGCACTGCAGCCTCACCCCCAACAGAATTGCCAAGGCTCAAGCCAGTCAATAGGTTTCCTTTACAAGGTGCAGGAGAATTTGGCGCCTAAGGGAGGATCGTTCAAGGAGCCATCTGAGTGGGGAGCCACAAAAGTTAGCCATAACTGTAATACTAAGGTGAGGATCCATGAAAGGAGAGCAGTTTAGGCACATAAGTGTCTGAGTTGTGCACCTGACTAACATGCCAGAGGTGGTTGTTTCCCTCCCCTTAGGATCTTCAGCCATGGAGCGTCTCTTGGAGTTAGGTTAACCAGGTCACCTCTGTACATAATCCATGCTCTAGCCACCAGAAACCTTTTTATCCCCTGTCTCTCCCTCCCTCTGTCTCCTGCTTAATATATCTCACATACCAACCCTATGTTTCCCTGTGCCCCAGCTGTCTTTTGTATGGGCTTATCAGTGGCTTGCCTCAGGTCCTCGTGATGTAGGGATTACCACGTAACAGCTGTTAGCCATGCTAACCTACAGCCCTGGGCCCATTAGTGAAATAGGTCTCTCTTCCCAGGGTCTCTAGGGCTGAATTTTTGAGCCAAGGCTCTGAACAAATTGTTAGCTGTGAGGCACAGAAAATACTTAAACAGCTTTTGCAAACACCAACCAGCTGCAACTTAAGCTGCTGACTGGCAGCTGTGAAAATGTCAGTGGAATCTAGATGGAGGACGTAAGCACCTCAGGAGGTAGATAGGCACCCATGTGCTTTTAAAGATCTGGGCCTAGGCCCTCTCCTCCCCTCCTCCCCCCATTTTTGTCTCAACACTCTCCCTTGTTGCATCTTATCATAGGATACTATTACACATTACACTTAGCACGTGTTATATTACAATTATTGTACGCATTAATATAATGCAGAACATTTTCGGAGAAGTCATGCTTTAATGCGTACTGCCACCTAAACTTAGATTGCAGTACCTCCAGTGCCATCCCAGTTGATTTTTGGTCTTAGCCCCGGTTTTGCACCCGAGCCAGTTCTGGTGTGGTGGTGGGGCTGGGAGAGACGGTGGCACCTCACGGGAGGCAGACCTAGCCTCTTGCACCACACCGGAGGGAGTTCCTGGCTCCTGTACAGTGCCAGGATTTCTCCAAGCGCTTACACCATCCAGCAGCCATGAGCCAGCTCCCAGGTAGTATGGGCTCTGCGACTGGCTCCTGTGTGGTGCCCGAGTCACTCCTAAGCCCCGCACTTCACAGGAGCCTTGAACTGGCTCCCTGCGGTGCAGGCTGAGCTGGGAGCCAGTTGGCTCCACTGTGGCTTGGGGGTATGGGAGACCAACAACTACCGTCAGGCTCTTTCCCACTACTACCACCACACCAGAGTCCCCCGATTAAATTACATCAGCGGAGCAGTCCAATGTTAGCTCAAAATGTTAGGTAAAACCAACTGGAGATACTCCTCACTGGACCGGGTGTAACTTTGTTAAACCAAGATGGCACTTAGTATGCCCTTTATTGCTTTAATACTAGGGCACTAGCATTGTAAATGCTGTTAGCACATGCTAAGTATAGCATGCAACAATACCCATATTTAGCTGGGATACCCTTTGGAGCCCTTACCTCACTACAGAATAGTCTAAACTTTTGACCCAATTATTCTCTGTATGTTTTGTAGCAGGGGCCAAAAGCACCTGAAATAACTGCTTTTTGCATAGGCCATAATTAATATATAAATACAGAATATAATCTGGAGATCAGTCCTGAAATGTGGCACATCCAGCAGGCATTTACACCTGTTTGAAATTTAGGAATGTGATTTATCATACTGAAATCCTCCAAACTGCTTAAAATTAAGCAGATGCATAAGTGGCATGGTTCATTAGGGCCTTGAATCTTCAGCCTTGCTGGATCAAGCTTTGGAAGAGAATTATCTGTCCTCAGAAATGTTTCTGATGTGTGAATCCTTAAACAAATTTAAACACTGTCAGTGCTCAGTGGTGATTCACAGGGAGGAGGAGAAGGCTATTATTTCAACCTTAGGAAAAACAAAGGCCTGAACAAGCTATGCCAATCACGTAATGAATAAAATATGAAATGGACTCTGTGATGAATGAGCACTCGGCAGTTCCTTTCATGTCATTTATAAAGCTGATTGCCACTTTTTTATGGCTACAGAGGATTTTACTGTAAACTGGATGTAGAGAGATGTGGGATTTGATTGAGAAATGAACAGTCTGAGAGACCTAAATGAATGTAATATTCCTAAAGACAACAATTACCAGGGAAATCAAATGGCTCACATTCTCTTCTCTGTATTTAAGTGCCCCCTACATAAATGTAATTCATAAAACTTTGACCCCCCTGGTTGTCCAGCACTGTTAATCAGTGCTATGGAAGCTGGCTGCAAACATTCATTTCTGGGACACAGTGCACAATGTTCCTAGTTATGGTATTTTAATTACCATTTATCAAAGAAATAACCCATTATGTCACTATAATAGAGCTAAAGGTTTTAATTTGAGCAATGATAAAAGGTATCAGGGTCCATGGAAAATAAACAGTAGCTTTCTGTCTGTTTGGATTCACAGGGGATGTGGCTTGTTGGTTTGAGTGTTAATTCCTCCTCCACATTTAAACTGGTTATTAAGTATGTCAGCTAAGGCCCATGTGGTCATGCTCTAATGGAGTCAGGAGGTGTGAAAATAGACCTATTTCAATAAAGTATGAGGCAACATGCGCACAAGGTCATGCTATCACCTCATGAAAACATCATAAAATTATACGTCTTTAAAGACTTCCTGTTACAGAAACTTTGTCCTGATGGCTGCCGAGGTTCATATAGCCAGTGTCATCCAGGCTTTTATCTCAAAAGTAGAATATTATTCCCTGCCTTTTTAGCATTCCAAATTAAGAGGGGTCTTTTTTTTAATATCCCATTATACAGAAGTGCCAAAAAAAGCCATTTAGAACACTTTGCAATTCTATTATTTTACATTCTATCATGCTATCAGTCATAGACTATGTGCTTTTTGCTGCCTGTAGGCTATCTCGAGTATGCTTATTTGTACATATGGATGCACTGAGCAGGAGTGGGTGTACAAGGCATGCTTTATTCAGTGCTTCCAGACAGTGCACAAGTGGCAATATAGAGATGTCTTCTGAAGATGTCAGCAACTGGAGTGGGGAGGGAGGAAGAAGAGGTTATAGAATAAGTCTCCCACAGGAAAGTCCTGCGATCCCCATTACTTATATTTAAGTCTGAAATTAGAGACATCAAAACACTGCAAAATACACTGTTGATCACCATCCTGTGTTGACAAGGAGATGGGCCAGACAGCAAGACGTCTTATTGGTCTCTTACGATCATGACTGCCTTCTTTGGGCACAAGAACAATGTACTTCTGCTCTAAAGCACTGTAGATATTAGTTAATAGACAAATCCTGTGGAAGGTCATGAAAAAAAAAATCTCAGCGGTCTTTTTCTTTTTATTTCATAGAAAAAAACAAAAGGGAAAAATCCGTCACATTGCCAACATGTCCACTTAAGTTAATTCCATACTAAAAGAGATGAGTGGGAAAAATAATAATTATAAGATACTTTGAAAAGCTTGCCTTATTAACCATCTGTAATGAGACTTTTGCTTCCTTTGTTGCTGGGAAAATTAAGGCAGCCTTTTTATCTATTTATTTATTTGCTATTGTGGAATTTTTTGCTATATGATTGTTAATGCTACCATGACTATGCATCTCAACAATAACACTGCTCTGAATTCAGATAGCAGAGATTCATGGTCTCCAAAAGGAGAACAGTAGCATTTGCTGTGCTGGAATACTCTTGAAAGGTGAGCTTTTGTTTTGCTGTGGTCATAAGACTATCAAGGGTTTTTTACCATTACTAGCACTTTCAGTAATTTATTCTGAGTTGGTCTGCTCAATAGTTAGGCTCTATCATTAACGAAGTGGTATTGATTTACAATATTGATAATGAGGTTTACAGCTGTAATGGTAATGTTATAGTTCGATATGGTGTGCAGTATGACATACAGTTTGTGGCCAGATTCCCATCCAAATGACATTAACACAGGTTCATCAAAATCATTGGAGCTGAATGTTTTGCACTAGATGGGAATCTGATCCTAGAGGTTCTTTCAAAACCACATGTATGAGATTCATGTATTGTACTGTTAAGACAGATTTCCTGTTATCTCTTAATGCTAAAATAAATCAGTTATTTTACAGAAGTATTACAGTATAGACAGCACAATGTAGACGCAATGGGAATAAATCACTGAAATCTAAAAAGGGAAGTGAGTCTCTGAGAGAGCCCATAATAGAGAAGGAGATTCATAGAATGACTCCAGGTTTTTGTTTGTTCATTTGGTTTTGGTTTTCAAATTTTCAGACAGTACCAAAAACGTTCATCTCAGTTCACGGCCCACTAAGTTCTGCACAACTTAAAGACAATGAGACAGATGGATTGGGGGTTTCCTGATCAACAAAACTGTTTTTCTTGCAGCTTTTTCCCAGAACTGGAGATCCAAAGACCCTTTTCCCCTCTCTACCCTCAGAAGTTTTGAATTTCAGAAATCTTCTTTGTTATAGGAAGAGCTAGAAGAATCTCTCCCTAGCAGGGTAAATCCAGAGTTCTGCATTTTAATATTGGTAAACAGACAGAAAAATTAGGACCCGAAAATGCTAGTTTTAATGGAAAAAATACCAGCCTATCCATTTCTATAGGAGTATTTATCTTAAGGAACAGTTGTGAATACAGGTCTTAAAACTGTACTAGAATTAATGACAGATTGGAGAATTTGGCTGCCTATACACATGCTTGAGGACCGTTTTAATTAGAATGGTTCTTAGACAGCCACTCAAATTAAAATGGCTCTCCATCACATGTTTTAAGCCCCCGTGCATTTCAAAATGGCTGCAGGATAGTTTATCAATGAGGTTTAGATAAAGTGCCCTTGCAGCCATTTTGAAATGCATGGTGACTTGTTACACATGACAGTGAGGTGATGCTGGAGTGTTCTTATTAGAATGTGAATGAATATATCTATAGGCAACCTTTAACTGTTCCTATATTATCCGAAGAGAGTATATCATTGTGAACATGAAGGCCAGGTATAGACATTACACTTTTAGCATGATAATTGATTGGAAACGGGTTTGTACCCACAGCAGAACAGAAGTTTGGTGCACAGACTGGTTTAAAAATGGTGGAACCCGGTCTAAGAGTTCCCCACCACCACCAAAGGGTGAATGTGTGTTCTGTTTGCTACCGATCTAAACTATACCACTTACAGAAAACTGCATAACTTAGATAAATTCTGCCTTGGGCTTTTTGAATGTCTGTACCTAGCCAAGCAATTTAGTGCATCCATACTAGCCGACTTGACTTCTATTCTCAACATCTGCAGTTTCATCCAGAATCCATGCTAACTGAATTCCAAACTGCTTCAATTGTACAGAATCCATGCTAATTGCACTATGTTATGGCTACCTACTTTACAGGTCCATGTAAAGCTCCTGGGAACAGATAATGCTGAAAATACTATTGAAGCACTATGTAACAGAAGTAGAAGCACTGTGACTCACCTTTTCATGCATGATCCCTGAGCATACACATCAGAGAAGGAAAACTATTGTTTTTTTGAATGTGCATTTTCTATTGGCAGGGTGCTACTTATTTTCCCCCAGTGTTTAATCACTCTACCACACTCTACTTACTCTGCTGTGTCAATTTGGAAGCGGGAACCTTCTTTTCCTGATTGCTCACAACAGGAGGGTTATTATTAGATACATCTTTGTTCAGGTTGTTTGCTAACAGTCTGTCTGTGAACAGAGTGTTTGTATTCTCTGCAGAAAGCTTAAAGCTGAAAAGTATTGGTTCAGGGTTTTGAAACACAAGATAAAGTTATATATGTGAATTTCTAAGCAAATATACTCCCTTCCAAAAGCACAGTTGAGATTTTACTTCTTTTAGTTCAACAGAAAGAAATTGGGGGATCTGTAGGCCATACTCATACTAAGTTAAAATGCCCCTTTCCCCTGTCATTCCTGGCTTCAGAACATAGATTTGGTCCAGGCCTTTGCTGCATATTCAGGACGCCTGAATACAGTAGCTTTTTTGGATATTTAGAGGGAAATGACCTGGTCCTTTATGTGTAACATAAGCTTTCAAATTAAAATCCTCTGACAGAAATTTCTTTGAAAATCTGTTTAATAGATTCCTAGATTTTAAGGCTGGAAGAGACCTCGGAAGATCATCGGGTCCAGCCCCCTGCACCAAGCAGGAAAGACAACTGGGGTCAGGTGACCCTAGCGAGGTGCCCATCCAGTCTCCTCTTGAAGATTTCCAGGGTAGGTGACTGCACCAACTCTGGAGGGAGCTTATTCCAGTCTGGACACCCTGGTTGTGAAGTAATTTTTTCTAACGTTGAGACTGAAATGGTCTTCCAAGGGTCTGTGACCATTACTCCTAGTTTTTCCCAGGGGTGCCCTAGTGAACAGTTGTTCACTGAGCCCTTGATGTACACCTCTGATGTAGCAGTAAGCTGCTATCAGGTCCCCTCTCAGCCTTCTCTTTTTCAGGCTGAAGGGTCCCTGATCCCTCAGCCTTTCTTCATATGGCTGGTCTCTGATCATACAGGTGGCCCTTCTCTGGACTCTCTCAAGCTTTACCACGTCCTTGTTAAAGTGCGGTGCCCAGAACTGGATGCAGTACTCTAGCTGTGGTCTCACCAATGCTGAGTAGAGTGGGTGAATCTCTTCCTTGGTTTTGCTGGAAATGCATCAATTGATGCACGCCAGCGTATTGTTGGCCCTGCTGGCTACAGCATCACACTGCAGGCTCATGTTCATACTGTGGTCAATTATTACTCCTAGGTCCCTTTCATTCATAGTGCAGGTCAGGTTGGTGTTGCCAAGCCTGTAGGTATGTAGGGGATTGTTCATCTCCAGGTGGAGCACTTTACATTTCCCAACGTTAAACTTCATCTGGTTCTGCTCCGCCCAACTTGCAAGCCTTTCTAGGTCCAGCTGTATCTGCAGCCTATCTTCAAGCATGACCATGTTTCCCCATAACTTGGTGTCATCCATGAACTTGTCCAGTGAGCTCTTCACCCCTATGTTCAAATCACTGATGAACATGTTGAATAGCACTGAACTAAGCACTGACCCCTGTGGGACACCACTGGCCACTTCCCACCAAAATAACAGATCCATTCATTAGAATGCTCTGGGTCCTGCCCCACATCCAGTTTCCTAACCACCCAACTGTGTCATAGTTAAGCCCATAGTCTTCCAATTTTCTTGTGAAAACAGTGTAGGATACCAGATCAAAACTTTTTTGAAAGTCGAGGTATATAATGTCAACCTCCTCTCTCTTATTCAGGTGGCGAGTCACCTGATCATAAAAGGAGATGAGGTTAGTAAGACAAGACCCTCCCACAATGAAGCCATGCTGGCTGTCATTCAGAATCCTATCTTCTGAAAGCCTATCACACATAGACTCCTTAATGAATATTTCCAGGATTTTCCCCAGGATAAAAGTTAGGCTAATTGGCCTATAGTTACCCGGGTCCTCCCTCCTCCCTTTCTTGAAGATGGGCACAACATTGGCCCTCTTCCAGTCTTCAGGGACCTCCCTGGAATGCCACAAGTTTTGGAAGAGCTCTTCCAGGGGTTCCACAATGACTTCAGCCAGCTCTTTCAGCACTCTCAGAAGTTCATCCAGACCTGCTGGCTTAAATAGGTCCAATTGCTTTAATTGATCACACAGCAGTTTTACAGCAATAGTAGGAAGGCAGTCATTTGAACCCTGCTCATTCTGTACCCTACCTGGCATGATTTTCTCCTTGGTCTGGTGGAAAACTGAAGCAAAGTAGTCATTCAGGAATTCAGTTTTCTCCTGAGTGCCGGTGACTAGCTGCCCTGAGTTGTTGAGCACTGGTACACTCCCATTCATTTTCCTCCCATTTCCTATGTACCTAAAGAAGGACTTCTTGTTGTCCTTGATTCCCATTGCTAATTTTAGTTCAGTCAGTGCCTCAGCTTTTCTAATATGATCCCTACAAGTGTGGGCCATAGTGATACAGTCCTCCTTGGGGGCTGTCTCTAGCTTCGATTGACTGTACGCATCTTTCTTCTTTCTTAAGAGGACCATGATTTCCCTGTTTAGCTAAGATGGCTTCCCAGCCTTTTTACTAGATTTCCTCCACATGGGAATGGACTTCCTTTGTGCTTCAAGAATTGTGTCCTTTAGGAACGACCACTCTTCATGCCCTCCTTTCACCTTCGGTCCCTGGCCTCTCAGCACATTCCCTACTAGTGACCTGAGCTTGTTGAAGTTTGCATTTTTGAAGTCCAAAACTTCAAGCCTGCTCTCCAATTTGTCTGCCTTGCAACAGACCATAAACATAATCACTCAGGCTGCCCTCTATGTTTAAGTCAGTCACCAGGTCATCTCCTTTTGCCAGGACCAAGTCTAGAAGAGTGTTACCTCTTGTTGGCTGTGCACCTCCTGAGTCAGAAAAGGCTCTTTGGTGCAGGTCAGGATGGAAAACTGGTCAGGATGGGCAAAACTTTTATCTAGAAACACCCCTGAAATCATTCAGACAAAGCAATCAAACTTAGAAGGGGAGGGGGTGGAAGAGAGAGAGAGAGAGAAAGAATATAAGCACCTCAATCCTAGGCCAAGAATATGACCAATTTATGATTAAACTGATGAATAGACAGCATGACATTAAAATGGATGGAAAGCAATGTGCTGATACATAGTCAAGAAACTACACAAATGCAATTAAATATGAATGTTTAGCAAAGGATTTTTAGTTGGGACAATGAAATAATTGTCCATTTTGTGCTCTTACGCTTACAATTAAGGTAATCCGTCCCTTACCTCCTATACCATCTCAAGCTGTGCATCATTTAAATGTTTAAAAGAAGAAGAAGAAGAAGATGACAACATTATGGTAGAATCAGGTAGTGTGCTAGCTTGTGCTGATAGAAAAAAATAAAAAGTCCACTCCATCTGAAATAGATCCAGACGTGTTTTATTTACAAAAGTCTTAATCATATTTTGGTAACCTGTAGATTACAAAATCCTGTCAACAGGATAGGTACTAATTAGCCAGTCATAATTAGCTCGCTTGTAAAAGTGATATTTTGCTTTAGAACAGCTTTAAGAGGAGAAGAGATTCCATGACCTGGTTACTAGAGCTCCACTGCTTGAGTAGTTTAATTAAAGACCTCTTTTCCCTAATTTACTTCAGATTTAAAATAAATAAATGTGGCAGTGGGTAAAACTGTGCCAGGAGCTTCTGAACTAAGAAGGATAAACAACATTTATTATGAAAGCCCAGAAGGATGAGATAGACTATTAGTCTGAGAACTGAATATTTAACATTTGATACTGAACTAACATTTCAAATGTCAGAATGAGCCATGAAGTCAAGCAACTCCCTCAATGCTGCCTGAATGGAAATGCTGCTGTTAGTGCCAGGCAGTTGGTTTTAAAATTAGAGTGGACCAGGAAATAAGAGGGGTGTGACTTCACCATTGTACCCCCCCCACCCCGATCTACCCTGGTTCCATCAGTATTCTACAGCAATTAGCAACTGCAAAAAAAAAAAAAATTAATTAATACATATTCCTGATGTTAAGTATGGAATGCTTTCAGTTTTGGAGTTCATAGAATCATATAAAATTAGAGTTGGAAGGGACATCAGGAGTTCTTCTAGTCCAACCCCCTGCTCAGAGCAGGACCATCCCCAGGTAGATCATCCCAGCCAAGGTTTTGTCTAGCTGGGTTTTAAACACCTCCAAGGATGGAGATTCCACAGCCTCTCTGGTAACCTATTTCCATTCCAAAGTTGGATCCAGGAGGAGTGCAATGGTGCAGTCACACCCCTCTTTAATTCCTGGTCCTCCCCAAATTTAAAACCTACTGCCTGGCACTAGCAGTAGTCTTTCCATTCAGGCAGCAGTGAGGGAGTCGCTTGACTTCATGGCTCAAAATAATCCACCTGATTCCTTCTAAACTCTTCATTCCACAGATGTTCACGAACCTCTCTGATTTTTAATGGTCTTTAATGATTCAACCAATCAAGCTGTCCTTTCTTCAGCAATTCTGCTGTCTGCTAGCTGCTCCAGGTAATATAGTTCCTTTTTCATAGCCCTGAAGACTGTTTTTAACTCTAACTAGAAATATTACCGCAGGTATGGAAATTTTAACTCAGGTGACCACTAACTCAGGTGGGGAAATAACTTTCAGTGAAGCACCGGATGCTCTGTCAAGATGCTCAAGAAGGTTAGATTTTGTTCCATGAATCTGAAAGAGATGTAGTTCTAATGACTATAGACTAATGAAAACACCTTATGATTATTTTCGCCTAGTCTGTTGTGGTTTTATACATCCTATATAGTTTCATAGTTGATAGGGTCGGAAGGGACCTGAGCAAGCCATCAAGTCTGAACCCCTGCCATGGGCAGGAAAGAGTACTGGGGTCAAATGACCCCAGCTAGGTGATTATCTAGCCTCCTTTTGAAGACCCCCAGGGTAGGAGCGAACACCACTTCTCTTGGAAGTTGGTTCCAGCTCCTAGCCGCCCTGATATGATATATCAACTTAATGCACATTGCAATAAAGCTTTAGTTATTTATTTATTTATTCATTCATTTTCTTTGAACTTAAACTCAATAATATAGCCCTGGTATCCTAGCTTATTGGTAAAGCCCCTAATTTCTTTTTAACTGCAGAAAATTGTGTTGTGTTATATGTGATGATGCTCTAGCACTGTTCTGCAGTCCCCATTTCAAAATCCTAGATCTGCCCATGGATATAACCCAAATTTTTGAGCAAGAACTATGAATGATTTCACAGTCCTGTTCAAGAAAAAGAGTCAACTACATTGTAC
>NW_017728997.1:4280305-4314887 GCF_001723915.1 Gavialis gangeticus
TGATTTCACAGTCCTGTTCAAGAAAAAGAGTCAACTACATGGTACAGTACAGGAAGATTTTTTTAAAGTCCTAAAATAGCTTTGAAAGCTGCACACTTTATATGTGCAAACAAAAGTTTTCATTTCAGTATCATAAGGAAATGAGGAAGCACCAACTATGTCACCTTTCAGTCTGTATATTCCTTTTCTTTTTTCCTGTTAGCCTGTAGCTTGTATGTTCCCTTCAATTTTCTTTTCCCTGTTTTCCAATACTCTTCCAGATATAACTATTTATGTCATTGTTACTTTGCACTGAAAATTCACTTATGGCAGCATAAAAAAAAAAGGCATCAGCATGTATTCAGGATATGGGGAGTAAAGATCAAAATCACTCATCTTTTCTCTCTATCATAATTTAATTGTGATGTACTCATAAATAAAAACATTTATATAAATGTATTCACTGAACAGTAATATACTGTATTAATCTGATATTTCATGGTTTGAAAATAATGTCCCAAATTGTACTTTTCTTAAGATTTTTGTTTCTTTTTTACTGTGAAATAAATTGGAAGTACCATCACCACATAAATGTGATATTAAGTGAAAAGAATAAGGAAATCTCTCAGCTAGAAATAGGAGAGTCCATGAGACTGGTAAGCACTTGCAAAGAGGTCATTAGGGTACTTCAGCTATACTAGAAAGGTTTTTATCAGAATGGCTTATTAAAAGTGAGAGTCTTTATGCACCCTCTTTAGATTCTAAGAGTGGTGTTTCAAATATCAGCCAATGTGTCACATAGTTTGTAGGCTCTCAGAAAAGAGGGATGACAGTAGAGAGCTTTAAATTCACCCTGGGAACACGACAATCCAAAGATAGAAAAGGATTAATGGAGGCTTTTTTGTCTCTTAGAAGTGGAGAAGGTGTTGAGAGTGAAAGTGCCATGGGGCTTTTGCTTCTCTCTCTCTCTCTCTTTTTTTTTTTTTTTTCCTTGAAGCTGTAGTGGAAAAGCAGAATCTTATAAGTTTCCAGAAATCTTCTTCATTCCTTGTAATAAGCTCATGATCCATCTCATTGGCTTTAATGGGACTACAAAGGATTGAGGTTTTCAAGATTAATAGAAGAGATGAAAAGTGGTACAGGTTTGTACTTATTAACTCTTGGAAAATATGACAAAGGGCAGAATCCTGGCTGTGTTGATGCCCGTGGGTGTTTTGTTATTGATTTTAGTAGGCCCAGCAATTCACTCTTGGTGTCAAGCACAGACCAGCTAAAGCTAGTTACAGGTTTCATTCATCAGCCATTCTAATTGGAGCTCTTTGCTGACTTACCTGTAAAATGCTATTGGCAGTAAAGACTAGACAGTGAAGTCCACTCATAATTGACTGGCTTATGAAAGTGTGTGTACTTTTTAGTCTATAATGTGCCTATGCCCTGCCCTGCCTATACCCTAGAAAGCTAAGTGCCATGCCTAGGGGGAAGGGCAGAGGCATGGTACTCCTCCACTATGTTAATAGCTTCTCCACAAGTAAAAAACAGGGAATCAGGAGATGCACCTACATATAAACTTTAGATTCATAGGTCTGAAAAACAGAAAAGACAGTTGTGATCATGTAGTTTCAGCTCTTGGACCCAGCCCTAGAACTGTACTTTCCATAGGATTAATTTCCGGAATACGGTGCATAAACATCTTGGGTACATTTTTTTAAATCTACAAAGTTGGATTTTGCTTAAGTGACTTGGGCACTTTGGATGGACTGTTGAAGTATCTGGGCACCTAAATATACAAATAGGCATTTAGTAGGATTTTCCAAAGTGCACTGAGGGCCAATTCGCATTGATTTCAAAGACAGTTCAACACTTTTCTACATCTTTAGGTGCCAAATTCTTTACAACGACCATTGTTAAGGGATAGAGTTTTAGAGTGATGTAACCATGACGATCCAGGAATTATGCAAGAAGCAAGGGATTTTGGAGGGGAAGGTTGATATCTTTTATTGTGTTTGCTCCAACAGAAGATATCAATTGAAAAAAATCTTCTTCCCTTAACAATATAATTCTCATAAAAGTCATGTGTGTGGTGGGGGAGGGTGGGGGAGGGGGACACATTAATTAGCACAGCTCCTGAAGCCATGTGTAGCAGTGCCCCCCACGCTAAAAAATGGAGGTGGGGCGCTTTGAGCTAATGCTCATCAAACTAGCTATAGCTTAAAGCACCCTACCACCAGTTTTCAGTGCGGGGATGCTGATACACATGATACTGGGGGCTACTGTTCATTTCCATGCTCCAGCAGATGAGTCTGCTCCAACGCAATGGAATTACAGTGTGTTGGAGCAGGCTCCCTGCAAGTGTATAGGAGTCCATTGAGATTTAGACCTGTAAGCATCTTAGTTACATTTGAAAAAAGGACCAAAAGTAAAATTTTTCAAAAGAGCCTAAATTTGAACTAGAACCGAAAGGTTTGAATTGTCATCTTCAGCTGAATATTGTTTTATCTGGACTTGGGCTGATTCATTCAAGTGAATCATTCTTGGTACGGCTACAATTAACCAATCAAATCAATAGTAGTTTTCAGCAGATTACAGCCCTGACATGTACTATTCAGAATGGTGGGAGCAGGGCGGGTGAGACTCCTTCATTAAAATGTTAGTAGAAGCAATGGGAATAGCTAATCGAAGTTGGCAATTGTGTGTAAAACCCTCATTGTTTAGATGCTGGTAAAAAAACCTGAAATTGTACCAGGAAAAACATTTTTAATGCTTCCTTTCTCAATACACAAAATTAAAGGACAGTTAATACAGAACTTATTAGTCATGCTCGTCTCATAATGTTGACCAGAACAGATTTTTTAAATGAATTTTTAATACCTTGAAACGTGCTTCTGTTTTTAAAATATCTCCTTATCACAATATTGTCAGGGTCTAACATGAGAAGGAATCAAACTGAATGGAAAGAACCCTAGAAGGTTTGTATAATAACATAAACAGTCTGCCTCCTCTCATCCTCTCTGTACATAGGCAAACGTGTATATATGTAATGAATATATTCTCATAGATATGTGTTATCTGTAAAGTTAGCTTCCAAGTTTTAGACCTGCTTAAAAATTCTAGGTCACAAGACCAAAGTACAAAAGGCAAATTGCTTTATGGCCCATTTTAAGGTAATCTAATGTCCTTAGATTATAGATATGGACAAAAAAAATCTAGAAATTTGCCTTCTGACAGATATTTTGTATTTTTGTTTTAAAAAAATACATAAAGATCTTCAAGTATGCGTTCACACTTCGTACATTTAAGAATATAAAAACAAAATACAATTACTACGTGGACCTCTTATACATCTAGCACATTAAAAATGCATATTATAGAAAGCATAGTATTATACTTGTATTTTCGAGTCCAGGCTAATTTTTAACATAGGCACCAAGAAGTTATCTAGCCCAAAGGACCCTGTCGCCCAGAACAAGTCATTACCAACTTTCGCCAATTTTTACTCTGCACTTTAAATACATGATCCATTGATATCGGTGCAGAGAAAGCAGTAGCGGTTTGATGTAGCGCGCTCTTCAGTGACACTGAAGAAAAAAGAAAAATAGTCCCACTAGTGCCATTTTGCTGAAGCAGACACAAAATAGTGGGGTAGGAAGTTACAGAAAAGCAATTCAGTTGAAACAGCTACTGTATGGAAGATGCTGTGAAACTAAACTATTTTCAATTTCCATCTATAATGTTTAATATCATCCCAAGAAAGGTTAAATAAGAGCCACCATTCTACATCTAGCTGTTTGTACAAGTGTCCAACCTACACTGGCATACTTGTATTGTGCATTTACTCAAAATAAATGACAACCGTGGCTCAGAGATTATATTTAGGCTGAGATTCTATCCCAGACATCCCACTTCTCTCCGTCTCAGAATCATCTCTCATCAAGATGAACTGCTACATAAATGTATTACTATCATTTCAGGGGTGGAATTAGATCTACACAGCTAACTATGCAGAGATACTTAAGTGGTAAAGTCCTGCAATTTTTTGGAGTGAGCAGAAAGACAGTCACCTTGCTGGGGTCACCTGACCCCCAGTTATCTTTCCTGCTTGGTGTGGGGGGCTGGACCCTATGACGCTCCAAGGTCCCTTCCGGCCTTACAATCTATGGTGCACCTGGTATATAATATATTAACAGTCACTGTGGTTTAAGTGGCCAAAATCCTTACCTAACTTCTGTGAATCTAAGGACAACTGGGCTTACTATTACTTGTAAAGGTCTTGGAACATCTTGAATGACAAACAGTATGTCCATGAAAATATTACACAGTTTTGGACCTCCCTAGCAATATTTTCAGATCTATTTCGTGAGACTCTATTAACATTATGGAAACACACTGGAATCTTAAACCCGAACTGAGCCCCATTTGTAAGAAAGTCTGCTGGGGCAAAGAGAGCAGTCTGCTTCCAGAGTTGAAATCTTGGGGTCAGCTCGCACCAAAACAAACAGGAGGGAGAAGGTGTTAGAAATAAGGTAAGGTTTTTACTCGACTTTGAGGGAACTAGCATTCCTCTTTCTAAGCAGTTATTAACTCTTGCCCAACCACCTGACTCAAACATGGCCAGAACTGAAAAAGACTGCTTATATAAACTTCAGTCAAATACTATTACTATTTCCCCGCAAAATCGTATAGCTACGTGGTAAAGTTGACACAATTAAGATTGGCAGCTGCCACTGGCCTTCTAAGACAAGGATTGTCTTTGTAAGGCACCTAAAATCTGTGCCTGGTAACATAAAAACATGCTCTGAAATTATATTAATAAAGCACTGTGAATTATGCCACTCGATCGCTGAACACAGGACACGATGCAATCACACAAGGAGGCATAATCTTCCTTCTGTAATAATTATTATTTTCCTGTTCCTCAAAGTGAGGTATCAGTTAAACCCCAAAACCACATCTAAATAGAAATCCACATCTAAACCACAAGCTGTGGAGGGATCCTGCTTTAGACCTCCGAGGCTTTAGACTCAGGAGTCAGACAAATGTGACCTGACATGC
Source organism: Gavialis gangeticus (assembly GCF_001723915.1). Lineage (NCBI taxonomy): Eukaryota > Metazoa > Chordata > Crocodylia > Gavialidae > Gavialis > Gavialis gangeticus. The sequence continues at coordinate 4,285,334 of NW_017728997.1, forward strand.
CACAGTGAAGCCTGTCAGATTTCTTCCTAGTCACTTTCAGTCTGACCTTGACATTTTAATAACGAACAACCAGTGTAAAAGCCAACAAGGAGGAACCCGGTATAAACAAGCAGACATTTCTACTGTACAGCTATAGACAGGAAAGTGGGTTAAACTTATCAAAATCACGAAACATAAGCCAGGGCGTAAGCTGTTTAGGTCAGGACCACCTTTTTTGTTCTGTGTTTCTAACACTCTTCTGTCCAGTCCCAGTCAGCGAGTGCGGCTGATGAGCACAACTCCAGTTCAAATAATAAATACTGATTTAGTGATAAAATAAAAAACAAGAATCACAGGATGATTTATGTAGGGCCTGATTTCATACCCATTGAAGCCTGTATATATCTTTTAAATCGACTTCAAGGTACACTCCCATTTAGGCCCATACTTACCCTGATAACTTTGCTTGTTGCTGATGAGCATAGTTTTTCTTCTTTAATGATTCACTTATAATCTACTGTACAAAACCAGATATAGACCTTCATTTGACTGAGGATGAATGGGGCATGTCATAATAAAGCCAGATTACTAAAACAGAACATGAATATTAAGCAAGCCCTTGTGCAAATAGAGACCAATCTTCAGCTGGTATAAATTTACTTTAATGAAGCTATGACAGTTTATACCTGCTGTGGATCTGCCATTCTAGGCTTATGCTATTGGTCCATTAATGTAAACTATTAAGTGACTGCATTCTTTTATATGTTCATGACAATGCAATAAGGAGCAGTTTATTGCGATGATCAGAGCACTGTCTATCTAGAGCACTTACTTGCTGTTAGTCAAGTTCTTCTGATGAGCTGTGGTATAACAGAAAATCATGGTTAAAGGGATTAAAAATAGCCAAAGCTTTGTTTTTGTAATAAAAGCAACTATTAATGTGGTAGAGTTTTTTTTCCCCTTCCAAATCAAATACAAGATTATGTCCTTGGCTGCTTTCCAAGATGGTCCATTGCACTGATCCTGAAGTTTGTGATCTATGGGTTTAAAACAGAGGGAATATTTTTTTTAATTCTTCAGCCAGATTTTTAAGCATATTTAGTCATTCAAGATCTGCATGCTGGTCATTAAGGAACTGTCCCAATTTTCAAGAGAGATCAGCAGTAGGCATCTTTGAATATGAAATCAGTAAAGTAGTGACAACCCAACCCTCTTAAAGTCAGGTCCTGTTAAGATGTCTCTACAATGACTGCAGATTCACTACTGCAAATGCCCAGAATCATAGCCTATTTTGAACATTTAGAGCACGGTCTTCAAGATGTCCCTGTGCTTCCTGAACTACATGAACAAAGAAGTGAGAATACAGACTATCATCCAGCTACGGCACTTTTCATAGACAAATATTCAGGCACACTCAATTTAAATTTGCAAAATGCTACGCAGAGACTGAGATAGTCATAAACCCCCAAATCTCACTGTGCTTTTCTACCGTCATTAGGTTTTAGTCCAGCTGTGCTAACAACATGGACAGTGTTCTGTTAAGTAACTCTGCAGCAAGGGCAGAAAACGGGAAATATCACATATAACATTTTGATTTCAGGGTCTGGTTTTTATTTGCTTATTTTAAACAAGTGGGGTTTCCTGTGCTGCTATACTTAATATAACTTTATGGATCCAGTAAGCTCCTCTTTCTCAGGAGTTTATCCCCTAGTCACGTCAATGTTGCACTGGTTAATAAAACTAAGCTATGGGAAATGTTGTTGCTCTCGTTCTAGGGTAGTTATAAGAATACAGTTAAAGTATTTGAGAGATTATTTATATTAAAAAACAATTAAAAGCAATTAGGCCACCACAGCAGCTAATTTCTTTTACTACTTTTTTTAATACAAGGTAGAGTGCTTAACAAGATGAAGTACTTGAAAAATTACCTGCTGCATTGTGCTCTACAGATGGTTTTGAGAATTGGACTTCATACCTATACAAACCAGTAAGACGACCCCCCTTGTACTATGTGCAGGAAACCTGATCTTGGCTCCAGTCAGGTCCTTCCTCTCTTTCCAAGTATGTGGGCAGGCAATGAGTGGGTGCAAAACTGACTCAATCACACCCCTACTTTTTCACCCTAGCCCCACCCAACAGTAACAGGTTAGGACAGGCTGCCCATAGACACAAATCATCCAACTACAAGCTTCAAATGACAGAAATCCTTGGGGTATTCCAAGAGTTTTTAGTTGGTCTAATAAAAGATATTGCCTCTGACCCAAGAGCTCTGTGTATCTCAAGAGTTTTATGTACCTTTTGCTCATGGCATTGCCTAAAGTGCATGCAGTCTTATATTAATAAAGATTTTTTATTAATTCTTAATTATGTGCAACAATGGGGTTTTTTTTTTCTTTGTAGCTGAGAAGAGGAGAGCTCGGGGGACTGTAATATACACCAGCACTACTGTCCTGCCCTCCTGGAAATTGGTGTTATTCCAATCTGCCTTACTTTCCTGTAAACTTTTCTATTTTAAAACAATCAGCTCATCTCAGTTAAGCTTATTTGAATCCCACACCAGGTCTGTGCCTTTATGCTTGGGAACCAATCAAACAGATCAGTTATCTGTATTTTAATTGGTTCCCCAGTGTCATGGTATTTCAAAGACAGTAGAGCCCTGGAAACCATTAAGAGCTCTGGGAGCAGATTAAGGTGTTTCCTCCCCTCCCCCCGTTTTATTTAAAATTCACTTTATGGGCAGAAATATTGTCCTGAGGGGAAAGGAGAGATATTTAATCAAATAACATGGGTTCTCTAGCCTTTAAACCTTTTGCTTTGAGCAAATTGACTGGATAAAGTTATTACTGATATCTCTTCAAACAGACCATCTGGGTTTTCTGCTGTCCATACAGGAGTTACAAGTTATTTTCTGTCTTTTGAAAAAAAATTTATGTGCTAGCTTCCTCATATTTTCCTGCCTAAAACAAATAGTGCTCTTCTGGGGGGGGGAAGACCTGTTCATGCCTAAGGCTGTGATTCAGTACAGCACCTAAACACGTATTTAAATGCATCTTTATTGAAGGAGCATTTAAACACATGCTTAACTAAAGCCACATGTTTAAATATAGCGACTTTGAACATATGATGAAATGCAGTCCTCAGTAAAGATTGGGAACTAATAGAGTTAGCTGAAAGATTAAAGGGTCTACAGCTCATGTCTTGGGAATATAGTTATGTATACATCCCATTCATTTTCTCCTAAAATTTTTACTGCTTCCAAAAGTTGGACATAAAGATATATTCAGTTTATTCAATTTCCTGCTTATATATTTATGTCGTGATACATTTCAACATATCTGTTAAGCATTAGGACAGTACATATTCAATGCATTGATCTGAATCTAGTCAAAATGATCTTTGGAAAAAATACACATGCCCAAGACACTTCCTCACCCAAATATATTAAGGTGCAGGTAGGATTTATACAAGCACCAAAACCGGAAATTCAAAATGATAGGGCCAATTGAAACTATAGCACAAACAATGTAAATGTACCTGCTATGTGTGGGGCATCTGTGTATCACCAAGCAAGTAATCAGAAGGCACTGTGACCCTGCATAGAAATTTACTGATGCACAAAGAGAGGGCAAAGAGTTAGCCTTCCATTCAAGAATAAGCAGGATAGTTTGTCTAAACTTTTCTGACATTCCCAAAGACACTGATGGATCAAGTCATAGGGGAGAGTGAAATCTATTGAGTACGTCCTCTCAAAAGATCGTTCCTCTCAAAAATGGGCAAAAAAGGCAATAAGTTTCAGTCCTCAACAAATCCTCAGAAAAGTATATAGCAAAAGGGAGAATTAAGGACTTAGTGGCTGAGTAATCCTATGACAAACTGATAGTTTAGGGAGGGAAATCAGCTGTATAAGACAGAAAGAGCAAGATCTTGAAAAATGAGAGATTTCCTGTTCAAGTGAACAAAAAACTCAAAGGAGGCAGCTCATGAATACAGCAGGATGGAACATTTCAATGAATACAACACTGTAATGAAAAAATGAAAAGTTTTCATCTTCTTTTTTTTTTTCTTCCTACCAGTCTGCGTCAGGGAACTATTGCAAAAGAAACCTCTAGGGTCACCTGGACTCTGAGGATTTTCCATCAATCCCATCTTGGAGCATTCCATTAGATAATGATTTTCTTCCATGAATTTAAGGCCAGAAAAACCATTCTGATCACCTAGTTAGTCTCAACTCTTGTGAAATGCAGCCTCTATAATTTCACCCACTGATCCCCACTTTGGACCTAAACAGTGTACAACAGAATGAGAGAATATTTTTAGAAAGATATTTAGCCTTAAAGGCTTCAAAAGATGGAGAAATTGCTCCATAACTTAGTAATATGTTTCAGTGATAAGCTACCTGCAATGTTACATTTTTCCTTACAATTATTAATAAAAAGGTGTTTATTTTATACCTTAAGTTGGAGGTTTCCAACCTTTTTTAAGGAGTGCACCTGTTCTGGGTACACATCTGGTGGAGCAGGGAGAGGAGGGGTGGTAGCAGCCAGACGTGGAGTGGAGGGGGGCTCGTAGTGGACAGATGGGGGGGGGGGGCCTGCACACGACAGCAGCGGCATGGGGTGGTGGATGGCAGTGGCAGCTGCCACATGCAAACTCTCCCCTGCCCAACATGCAACTGGCCAGGCACCACCTGTGTGCCTCGCAGTTGGGAGCCACTGCCATCGCCCCTCCCCGCTACAGCCCTGCTCCTGGGAGATGGCACAGGATGGTAGGTGGCAGCACCCCATCCCCACTCACCTGCTTATACCCCCACCAGCCTCTTTCCAAGTACCTCCGGGGGTACATGTAGCCCCGGTTGACAACCCCTGCCTTAAATATCAATTTAATGGCAGATTCTTTTAAAAACAATTGCATACCAGTTCTTCCAGCTCTGATGAGTCAACATCTCTTAACTACCTGCTTCTGTTCTTGTCACTAGGATACATAAGAAGCATAGCACAGTAGAGGTTTAGTAGTTTAAAGTAATGATCATTGATAAGTGATATCACATATGACTTTGTACATTGATGGTGCTTTCACCACGTAATCTATCATGTCAACTCACCACAACCTCCCTTCCTTTAAACTGAACTTTGAAACCCCAAATGCACTGCATCTTATTTTATACCAAAAAAAAAGAACAAAGAAAAACACACAAAAAATTGGGTGGGAAATAAATTACAATACCTGTAATGCCACAAAAAATAACAGTAAGGAGAAATACCATTGCTGCAATTGATGACAAATCAAGTAGGATAAAACCACAAGATCATTACTTTGAAATAGCCTTTGAGTAGCTTTGAGATGCATCATTTTACATTTAGTGAAGACACTTGTGCATTTTAATATTTGCCCATCAGTCTAGTTTACAGTTGTGTAGCCAATTTTCACATAAACAATGCACAGAAACAACAACAAGAATAAATTGGTTAATAACTAAGCTCTGCTTCAGTAGCCTGAGGAAGCAAGGTCATTTTTTTAAGCACTGCCTGAAAGAGCCTGCTATTGATTTTGGATGCAAAATTGCAGGTCTCAAAATCAGAGGATAAACCAAATGTTCAGCTGGTGTAAATTAGTGCAGCTGCAATGAATTTGACGGGGCTGCACCTATAATATCAGTGGAGAGCTGGACTGTTGGATTCAAGACCTCTTTTGAGAGCATCTGCTATTGCCACCCTCATGGCAGCTGCTGCAAAGATGATTCTCTTTTTATTTTGCATTCCTCTACTGGCACAGTGGTAATATGCCCAACAGTCTGCATTTACACTGTTAGAGAAAGCCAGTGGCCAAGTTGCTACTATCCAACCAGCTTCCAGCCACTGTCTCCGCTCTGCACCAGACCAGCGTCTGAACAGATGTTAATGGAAGAAGCCTGAAGCCCTGTTCTCTTGCTACACTCCCACTCGCCACACAAGCTGCAGATGACCTCTAACAGTCAGTGCAACTCAGGGAATGAACAGGACCCATTTCTTAATTGATGACCAAGGCAACTGTGCCCTGGCTGATCATCCATGCCTTAGCCAGAGACAGCAGGTTGACTTGCCCCTCATCAGTGCTGCTAGGAATGTTTGTGGGATGACCCGGGTATTACTATTGCAAAAGACAGCTGCAAGGTATGGTAGGTACCCAGATACATTGAGCCAGAGGATGATGGTAGGAACCCTGATGGTTGAGGGTGCAGTAAAAGGATGAGATCATTATGGTTTTTTAAAGGGGAAAGGAGGGTTCCTGGGGAGTGGAGAAGAGCAATTTTTCCACGAAATGTTGCTTCGTCACTAAGGCAGAACACATTTGAGGGAACCACTTCCTAGAATTTTGCCAGCTCATCACTGAAGAGGAGCTGCAGCTAAGACTTGACTGTCAACAGGAGAAAGCCGAGGAGATCTAAAATAAGCAATGCAGAAGGCTTCGCATAGCAATTCCACCAGGCACGGCAGAGTGACTAAACAGGGTGAATGAGTCATTTGGCAGCTTTGTGTCATTCTCTCTCTTCTCTTGAAAAGCACCTGGAATGAAACAGCCCGTATATCCATCAGGCACCCAAAGGTGAACACTGACTACAGAGGAAATCATTTTATGTAAACAAACCTGTAAAACTGTGGTGTCAGTTAAGCATTCAGAAAGAACAACAAATGTGACAATAGGCTTCAATGGATCCGGGGGGATTATCTGGAGAACAGATAGCGAAGCTGACAGCCCATCAGTGGCATATCTTGACACATGGATATGCTTTGGTTTCAAGAAACGTGTTTTCTTTTGGCCAGTGGAAAAAAAATGAAAGGGAGCACCCAGCAAGGTGCACAGCACCTTGTCTGATCTCAGAAAATTACTATCAGAGGAGATTATCACACATTCACATTATTCATGCATCTTGAAATCAGCATACAACATAAAGCAGAATCACCCCTGAAAGAGACAAGCGAATGATCTTACAGTAATAGTTAAGGACCCAAGTAATACATATGGTGAGTGTATTATATATCTGTATTTCCAGATCACAGCCCTATACTTGTGTCTGTGACCCTTTTTTGCAAATAAGCTGACAAGTGGATTAAACTTTTACAGGAAATACAAAAGTGGCAGGTACAGAAGGACTTCAGTATCAGCAATAGTAATACAATGGGAAACAAGCTGCAAAATAAAAATCCGGAGGGGAAAAAAGTTGGCATTGAGAAAGATAACAGGTGCTATTCAAGACAGGCCGTTCGAACAGATGCATATTCTGTCTCTAGGGCCATTCTCAGAGAATATACCTGGCAACGCTTCGACTTTGATACCACCTGTCTCTACCAGAGGGAGAATGTGGTAGTAATTATTTGAACCCTTGGCCATGTTCATTTTCAGGGCATCTGATGTACATGAAACAGAAGATGTGGCTGACAAAAGCAAATATTAAATCTGATTCTTATTTATTGCTGATTTCCTGGTCTCTCATTATCTTACTTCAGTTAAAACTTCAGATTTTGACCCTTGTTGCAATGACTGAAATGGTGCATAGATGTACATTTGTGATACTAGTTCCTTGATCCATTTCAGCCCTTTTATACTCGCATTTGATAGAGAGGAGAAAAATAGGTCTAAAATCAATTCTGCATTATTTGGATGATTTCCTATTTGAGGTCCTGTCAAATAAAGCAGTGTAGAGACTCTTTTTAGAGGCATTGAAAGGAACTGATAACCCTCTGAGAGTATATTTAGATGATTAAAATGAGAGGCCTCCAGTGACATAACGTACTCAGATTATATCAAGTGAAAAATTAGATCCTTATTTGCCTTGATAGGAGAAACTCCAAAAACTTACGATGTTACTTTCAGAGCTGCTCTAAACTCTGAAGGTGACATTGAGGCAAACACTGTCAATAATTACTCCTTCAAACATTATTAGAGTTTTTATGGCAGGACAATTTTAATAGGTTATTTAGCAATGATCTCAGGAAATTCTTTGAATCCTATTCAGAATATTTCTAACAGTGACCTGAATCATTTACAATACTCCAGAGAGATGTACAGAAGAAACCTCCAAACACAGTTCTCCTCCTTCCAATTCCAAGACTATCAACCACTCCTATGGCAGGCTGCTGCTTTGTCCCCTTTTAGCCCAAACACGGTAAGGAAAGAAAGAAAGAAAGTGTGTAGTTTTATGATAGTTGCATTGGTCTCCCTCATCAGCAAAGAAAAATGTGTAAGCAAGGCTTTACTGGAGTTATTCTGCTAGGGGCATTGAGACCAGAGGTGGAACAGAAGTGCAAAGTCTCTGATGCATTGGTCCTGTTCTCCCTGAATCCCCAGGGATCTGGCAATGTCCCTGTACCTGTAAGGATCCATCAGGTGTGTTCTTTTCATTCCAGGGCAGGAAGAGGGCATACCTACCAACAGAGGCCAATACTGCTGCATTACTTTCCAAAGGGATTTCCCACCATGCCCCTTCACATAGTTTTTCCATATGAGGAAACTGTCTGAGCCAACAGCAGTATGATAATTTTTGGGAGAGTACCACATGTGCTACATGCACCAAGGAGAGAAATACAAGTCCTTCTGCCCAATCATGTTTACAGTACAATTTTGTTCTACCATCTCCTAAACCTCAACACTACTTGGAAGCAGAAGCTTCCTGCTGAATCTTTGGGTTGCTGATTAGGACAGATTTCATGACTGCACAAAATTGCTGGGCATAAGTAAAAAAAAACCCTGTATTCAGGTAATTAATTTGCAGTATCTAAGTCAACATTCCCTTCTCAGATCAAAATGGTAAGTCTCAGCTCTTATATAATATTCTTTCTATTTGACACTTAGAAGGTGAAACATTGTGAGAAGTCATATAAATAATGTAGTCCAAAGGTTTCACATTGAACTGTGAACCACAAATGACTTCCTGCACCACAATTAAATACTGGTATCAAAACAAAAAGGCAAACCCACATCTGATATGTTGCCATATGCACTTCACAACTAACAACAAAACTGAGTCCAGGATGTGCACACACCGACAGAGTAGGAAGGGGACTCGCTCATTATTCACTCATCACTTCTCTGATTTTATGAAGTTGTTGATAACTTGATGGAGCTTACAGATATTTTCAAGCAGCCTGAGGTTCTGGAATAAGGAAATCTAAGATTGTTCCCATAGCTGCAGCTGTTCATAAATCTCTGTGTCCCTGTGACAGCAGTCATGCCTTTCTACAATCTAATGCATTTTCAAAATGAAGTCAACTTTCCTTCTTTTTCCTCTGACTAAACTACAGTTTTGAGCCTTTAACATAGTCAAGTGCAATTTATAGGGCTGCGCGAAGCTTTGGTCGCTAATTTGATTCGGCAGAGATTCGGCCCGATTTGGTGCCCTAATCTCCAAATCCAAATCGAATCAGGAGACCCTTTAATCTCTCGGAATTGAATAGGAACACTTTGAATCGATTTGGAAAGATTCAGCGATTCGGACAAAGACACACCTTTAAATGTTTTTCCTGCATACCTCAAGGTACCAGGCAGCTCATGAGTGCTGCAATGCTGGGGCAGATGGAGCATCCCACAGGAGGATTGGGGGGAGGGGGTGTTCCCAGCATGCTTGGCAGCAGACATGGAAGTGGACCAGAAGCACTTTTGGTCCACTTTTGGGTCTGCCAGAAAGCACGTGGGGGGACCTCCCTACACCTCCCCTCTGGGTCAGCAACTGGTGCCTCCTGGGTCTGGGGGGGCACCCGGGGTCCCCCCACAGCCGATCATTGGGCTGGGAGTGCGGGGGGAGACCCCCGGCATGCTCCCTGGCAGACCCAGAAGTGGACCGGAAGTACTTCTGGGTTTGCCGCTGAGCATATGGAGGACCCCCCCACACTCCTGTTGGATGCTCCATCCACCCCAGCATTGCAGCATTCACGAGCCATGCCTGGTATCTCAAGGTATGTAGGAAAAACATTTAAAGCTGTATCTATGGCCGAATCGCTGATTCTCTGAATCAGCATTGAATCTTCAGATTCAGATTTGGCCAAATTGAATCAGGGACAGCGATTCGAATCAACAAATCGAATCACTGTCCCAGATTCAGGCCAAATCTGAATCCAAATCGAATAGGGCCTGTTTCGCACACCCCTAGTAGTTTGGGGTATTAGCAAACAAAAATGACCTGAACCACATATCCAAACATATTTGCGGATGAATATAAAATCTGTCCCTGTTTTAAAATGTTTCTTGCTTCTCTTGAAAAGGGGCTGTTCCCATGTTCTTCAGAAATTATCTCTATTTTCTCTCCTTGTTAAAAAGGAAACCCTAATAAATTTACTTGCACCATCCAGAGTCCACAATTTAGGCCCTGATCCAAGAAAGCACATCAATACATGCTTAACTTGAAGGAAGAAAAAAAGATCCTATTGACTTCTATGGATTTTTACCATGTTATGCTAGCTGATGTTTCATCATAGCTGTACAGTCTAACACTAGGTAAGTCTACCTGAGAGAATTCAAAGTGAATGAAATTCAAGTTGGCAGCTGCAGAAACAAGAGACAGTCCCCAAATTAAAAAATTTAAAGCTATGCCCCAGTTTTCCAAAGTTGAAAGGGTGTCTAGGTACACAGGTTTGGTCTGAGTTTAATCTCAACATAAACCAAAGCATAGTTACAAGTTGACTAACATCAAAATAAGTGTTGCATTCTAAAAATTATGCTCAAGGTTTCTCAGCTTGCTGAGTGCTGAAAAACAGAAATAAAAACAAAATAATAGTGGCCATTTTTAAAACAAAATAGGCTGAATTTTTTTTATGATTATTTTTACATATAATTGTAACATCATGAGATCAGAGAACACACCATAAAACTATGGCAAACCAGAATATCCATCATTCTAATGTATAACTTGCGAATCTTAGGAAATGAATAGACAAATACTTCAAGGAGGAAAAAAGAGATGTATAAAATCATGACAAAGTGCTTCTGTGTGGAGGGGGTTAAAACAAACACGCCTGAGAAGAGGAACTGTGTGCACGCACCTGACAAACGTGTCAGGAACGTACCGTATAGGAAATAATCAACAACAGCACAGCCAAGACTCTACATTTGTTCTGGGAGAACAAGACAAGTTATTTGTTGATTCAAGTAATAGTGTTACTTGAGTGATGCCATTATATTTGCCAAAAAAAAAAGAACATGGAACAATATAAAGTACTGAATTGCTGATGCATGCTGTATAGTAGATATCCTGGTGGTTTTCCAAGGCTAAGTACAGCGTTTTCCCTCCAGAATTAGCTTTTGAAATGGACTTAACAGCTTTGGGACTGGAGGCAATTTTTGTTTTATTTCTTCTGTGCTTCTTTGTTTTAGCTACTGTAGTTTACAAAATTGATATGAAAGAACTGGGTTCTTGTAACTATTCAGCTACGATTTTACTAACTTTGGGGAATTTTTTAAAAGTATTTTGGGGACCTAATCTTGAATTCCCTGACTTTTTTGGGAGGGGGGGGGATGTGGGGGGTGGGGAGAAATCAGGAGCAGAACCACTGCATATCTCTAAGCAATTCTCTTTGGCTTTCTATAAACATAATCAGGTTTCATACTCACTAAGGGAAGAGAGAGCATAGGTCTCATGCTGTCTTGAGGAAGACCGTAAGTGTTATAAACTGGTAAGCAAATAATGTTTGGTCGTTATGGGTGCATACAGCCATTTGCTGCACCTGGTCTATGACCATGCGGCTTGCTTAAGCCATCTAAGCATAGACCAGGAGTGGTGCATACGGTTGTTTGCTGCTCCTGGGAGCCACATGGGGAAACCAATGCAAGTAACTGGGGGATTGGGAGGGAATACAGAGTCTGTGTGTGTGTTTGTTATTACTCTTTACATATATTTTACCCCTAAGAGAAAAACTAGACATCTACACACATATTTGATTTATACTATTTTATATAAAATTTCCCATTGGGTATGAAAATTCATCATGAAATATCTCTTATAAGCTAATTTAATCTAAAGATGTTCCCAGAATGCAGCTCTAAAATATCTATTTATCAAGCCAATTTCTTTCTTTTTCTTTTAATTTTTTGCCCCCCCCCCCCACCTGCTTGTTTTACTTTATTTTTTTAAGTTCTTGATGAAAGATTACACTGGTATCTACACTGTTAATAACTGCTCAGCATTTCCTATTCTAGCCTCAGGTTAATCAGACCTACAGTGAATCACAGGAAGTGCAAATGTGATACAAGATCAGTGGGGCTTTTTTTCCCCCCTTCATACTGTCTTCATTAAAAATGAAATTCTGTTCTTTTTTCCTGTTACATCCTCCTTTTCTTTGTATAGGGAGAAACAACATGAGTGAATTCAATGCATACAGTAACTGAGAAGAGCCAATATATTATTCTCACAATTAACCCAGAAAATTAAAAGCTCAAGGCTAAATTTAGAAAATCATACATAAACCTTCGAAAAAGGGAAGAATGAATTGTTTAAGAGACAGCTCAGAAGGAGCACTTTTGCCCATTCATAAAAGCATGACCCCTGTTACATCCCGAAGCACCAGTCCTGACGAGTGTTCGTTTCAATGCCATTAAATAGCTAGCTTTTTTTTTAGTTATAAATATCTACACATTTAAAAGGTTTTGCCTGGAGAAATCAAGATGATCACAGTTCTTTCTCCTGTCCTATTCCAAATAAGAACACTCTTCTTTGGAAACTAGGTTCACTTTAATAAAACCAATTTATTTTTTCTCCTCTCTCTCTCTCTCTCTCAAAAGTTTTGTGCTTCCTTCAGCTGTGGCTTTGAGATACTGCCCCCTTTTTAACCAACCACTCCCATAGCAACATGCAAGTTTTAACAAATACTTCAGCTCACAGTAGCTCATGGCACACTGGTATACATCTCCTCTTACTGATGGATTACATAGAATTACCTGAGATTCTACATTAGCATGAGCTCATCAGCAGGCCCACCATGGCACGTAATGTAGAAATGGAACCTCAGACTATACCCCCCCTTCCAGTGTACGCCTTTGCTCCAGCTTCACAATTGCTCAACTTTTCAAATGAACGCAGATGCCATGAGAATAATAAGGACTTCCAGGGCTGGCTGCAAAGACATCTGTATCAACCCCTTACTCTTATCACAGAAGCAGCAGCTCATCCAATTCCCAGCATTCTTCAGAGACTATGCCCACTTCTTTTACTGTCCTGTCGTCCTACGGGCCTCTTGCATGACGATAGTAACCACCCTTATACCAGATCAAATCCCATGAAAGGGCATAGCCTGGTTCATCAGGAGCATCTCACCCTCAACAAAGGGGTCCCATTGTCATGAGACTAGAACAACTGGGAGCAGGGACATCACATAGAATTCCCCATCTACCAGTTACGACCTTGGGGGAATGTGGTAAGTACATTATAGCCCATCAGTCTTAAAGTGTCTTCACATCACCTCCCTCTACCAGGTCCTCTTCAAAAATAACAGCAAAAAACCTGAACTTCCTTAGTCACTGATTGAGGCTGAAGTCCAACAACAAGGATTACAGTCCCAGCAGGAAATGACACAATGACACATGGTTTAGACCAGCATTGTGGCAATAATTTGCAACATAAGCAAAAGGAATACAGATCATATTCTTACAGCAGGTTATTGAATAAATTCATCTTTATCTGCTTAACCATTGCTTATGTCTATAAATTTACATTTCAGGAATGCAATAAATTTAAAAAAGAAAATGAACAAAATATAGAAGTCAAAGGTCCATGAAGCAAACTTATTTTCCACCAACAATGAAGAAAAAAAATGAAAACTAAAGTCAACGTAACTGAAGTCATGTATAGCCCGAGGCCAGTCAAACTAGGATTCTGGTGATCTTTGTTATTTCACTCTGTGATCAAGAGCTCTTAATGTTAAGTTAGACACTGTCAATTTGAGAGCTGAAGCTGCCAGGCTGTATATTTTACAGCACACTTATTAGTATTAGAGGCATTGTATATGTTTCCTAAATAACCTGAGGTAATTCGTTTCAGTAGGCTATCCAGTTATATTTCTAGATTCCCAATTTCTATTTAGATAAACCAGTGGAGAGCACTGAGCGTTGGTCAAATGCTGTAGATAATAACATGTACACAGCTGTTCACATATTTTTGGCCTTATTCTGCAACCACTGCACAGGCAAAATTTCCCATTATTATTATAAACACTAATATTTTCAGAAGAAACATCTATTACGATATAAAATTGTATATTATTTTATTTTTATAATGAACAAGGGCTAGCTTTTTAGTGTCTGAGCAGTAATTCTTCTCAGCAAAGGACGAGAGCTTATAAATACATTGATTTTACTCACTCAAAATTTCATGTTAAAACCATCTGTTTCTTTGTTTTTTCTTGGCTTAAAACTGACTTGTACTGCAGAGTTTCATATTGGAAGTATGACAGGGGGCCGTCACAAGGCCGGTTGCAATGTCAGCCTGACCACCTGTCTAGGGCAGTCTGCCCTGTCTCTCCCACCATGTCTTGCTGTATTAAAACTGATGTAAAATACAGGAGGCTGCTCATTAAGTGCCCCGATGCCTAGGGCATTATACATGGCTCTGAACTTCCCCTGGCCCCCCTGCTGAACCGTACCTCTCAGCCTCTGGCTTGTCTTGGCCATTACACACGCCCCTCACAGGGGCCTAAACTCAACAAACTACTGGGGCCGGCCTATGTGCAGTTCTTCAGGCCCTGCTCAAACCATACTCTGCACGCCCCTACATAGCCCTTCAGGTCTGCCTATGCGGCCCCTACCCTATGCCCTCTCTGCACAGTCCTTCAGGTCCCCATATGTACCCTATACTGTGCAGCCTACTACTTATCATTCCACCCCCTGACTAGGGCCACTCCTCCACCCCATCACTGGGGCCTCAGGGCCTTATGCCCCTCAGGTCTGAGGCCTGATGATAATGCCTGGACCCATGCCTGTCCCTACTCTGGGGTTACCCACCACGTTGTGGGGGTTAGGGCTATAAGGTGCCCCATACTCACCTTTCACTAGGAAAGCAACTGGTATTTCCTGGGGACCACCCGACCACAGGCAGTCCCACCACACCATCCTACCCTAGCAGGGAGTTGTTTTAGGTCATCAGGAACCTTTAGGTCACCAGGAACCTCCTGTCGTCCCATGGTTCCTGCCCTGTACCTCCAAGACGTTATGTGAGCAACAGCTCTAGCCGAGCAATGTTCCCCCTCTGGCTCCTTGCAAGAAACTGCTGGTTCTGCTGCTCAGGCCTGTTCTTATGACCAGCAGTTGTGCCCTGTTCCCAATCAGGCAGTCTCCTGCTGGCCATGTGACCCCTGATTGGGAGTGCAGTCACCTGCAGGCTGCTCTGCTGCTTGTTCTTAGCCCTAAAGTAGCAGGCACCAAAGATGCCCTACCACAGGAAGCAACATCTTTCTCTAGACACTTATGGCCTCAATCAAGCTTGGAGATTTTTTATAAAACCTTGCTTGAAAAGGTTGTGCGCCCACTTCCCTCAGCAGTCTGAAATGGAACCCAAGTTCACCTTCAGTCAGCAAATACCCATGAAATGCTTTGGCAAGGTGTGCACCTCATCCCCTGTCAGAACACACTCACTCAAAGGATGACAGCAAACTATTACAATCATTATTTCATTTAACTAGAAGAGGTCTGTGCAGTCGATCTAGAAGTTTTAACGCATTGATGACCTGACATGGAGTCAGAATGACATTACCCAATGAAATCTCTGATGTTTCTTTACTTTTAAACAGACCTCTGAATTACAGTATACACATTTTATGTTAAAAGGACATCAAGGTTACACAGTCAAAGACTTGAGAGATGAAGAATGCCAGAATTAAAATTGTTCATTTAAACTTCAATGGCACAGAAAGAGAGCATAGTTAGGGTGCTGAAGTGAGATACCGAGGTCCTTGTCCCTATTCCAATGTGTAAAGTCTTTTAAAGAAAATGGAACCGCTCCAACAGGAACAACTAAGAGCCACCTCCCCCAGAATGCCCTACAGCCTAACAGCTAAGGCACTCTCCTGAGAGGTGGCAGGGAAGGGATCTGAGTCACAGGTCTTCCATATCTTTGCTGAGTACCCAATCCTTTGACTTTCTGGGGGGAAAAATAAACCATGGCTATCACCACCTCCCTGTTCTCATCTGTAAGCGTTATACAAATACATATATTATTTTTTCACAAACGTTTGGCTCTACACACACACATACACACACACACACAATGTGTGTGTCTTTTATATAGCTATATCTATATATGCATATACACACATACATACATATATATTCACACACGCACATACACACATATATATAGCACACACATTATGTACATTCAAATATAGATATAGCTATATAAAAGACACACACATTGTGTGTGTATGTGTATACACACACACATACAAGATGCACATTATGTAGTTAGACTATTTTTGCAAGAACTCAAGTATGAATTCTCTCTTCTGTCATACAGTTTCAGTCTATGAGCATCAAGCAATATTCTACTCGAGCCATGGCTCTTTTGCCCTCTGCACAGGATGTGAAGACATGCTGACAAGAACTGAGTACACATACAGATACATGCATGTAGATGTTCTGCTACAGAGCCTTGTGAAAAGGAAGCCATTGATCTTTGACCCGTGTGTACTTGGGCCAAGTTTTCAGAAATACTGACCTTTATTTGGGTGTTTTATGATTAATATTCATGAAAATGTTTCTGAACATTTTCATTACTCATGTAATTAGGGCAATATATTTTTAAATAAGGAGAAACTGAATTCTCAGCTATTCCAATTGATCTATAAAAAGCAATCAACATTTTTATATTATATATACTTTCTAGGTGATAATAGCTTTTCTAAACTGCGTCTAGCAGTAAATCACATAACAAGATTATATTATATTATTATACTATACTATATATTGCATCAAATTATATTACATCATCAATTGCCTCAAGATTTTCCAGTGGCCCAACAGCTTAGAAATTTATTCTAAGCAACTTCTATTAACCTTCTATTAATAGTTCAGAATTCATGCCAAGAAGTTAAGAGATTATTCTTACCCTGTATACAACTGAGCCCTACAAAACTATTGATATGAGTAAAGCTTATATGCCATCTACATGTTTGCAACATGGGCCACAAATCCTTTTCTTGCATATAATGTCCTCCTCCTTTTCGCTGTAGTGTGTATTAGTACATTAATTAGCATTCTCTAAACTAAAGGAAGAGAGTCGATTTCCAAGGATCTAAGAGTTTAAGAGAAGACGCCAGAAGTTAGGGGAAGGGGAATAAATATATTTAGAAGACAACTTGATTAGATAAAGTAGCGTGATAGAAGTCAGTTTAATAGGCACTTAAATATACACAGGATGGGAGCTTTTCGGGTGAACTACATTTTGACATCAGTAGATTTCTACAGTGGTATCAGAATGTGCCAAAACAGATCCAGTCATAGGATCTGTCCCCTCCGTTCTGTTCCTGTTCCCACTTCTGCAGACCTGAGGTCTGTCTCAGTTTCTACATTGATAATAACAAATAATTATCATAATGATAACTCTTTCTAACTAACTTTGATATCTATAGATGACAAGTTATATGCCAAAGTCAAGCTTTATTATTAAGCAAATATCTTCATATTGCATTCATAAAAGTGGAAATCCATTGACCAAGAAGAGAAAGCCAGTCACCAAATACATTATTTACAACTGATATTTAACAGAAACAAACAAGAAATCTATAATATCCAAAGCAACTGATTACATGACATTTTCAATGACCTTCAAATCTTTTAAAATTGTTTAATTGGAACATAACCTTTACTTTTGGTACAGATTGCTATTTCACTAACCTCTATACAAATACCAATTATCAATAGTGATTTCATGAAGCTACCGGGAAAAATGAGCTGAATAGTATATACCACCTATGCTCATCACTAGCTTTCAGAGTCAGTAGTGAACTTTTAGTACATGTCTCTAAGGCTTTTAAATAGGTAATACTTTATCTCAACTGTTCATTGTTTCTATTAAATACATATTATTAATGGGACATAACAGCTTACCCTATTCACTTACTATAGCATAATTCATTAACTATAACAGCATTATCAAAGAAAGAGCAGAGAACTTGTGAAGTCTCTCAGATGAATTTTTATTTTTTATTTTGTTATTAAATTTAACACTGAGGTACAAGTACATACCAAAAGGAACCAGTTGCTTAGCTCTCACTGAAAGTTAGTAACTTTTAACTTTTCAATTACAAAGAAAAGGTTTGGGGGGCGGAGGGAGGGAGGAGGAGGAATGGAAAACACCCCAAAAAAATGATGGGCCAAAACTGTACTTGTATTACTCACCAGGGTAATTTAGCCTGCCAATGCCAGACAAAACTACATAGATGTAGTTACTACCAAAAACAATTCATGGAAAAATAAGATAAAGAGAATCTCTTCCCAGAGTTTCCTATTCCCTTTTCAGAACACCATCATTATTATAAATGCAAGATTTATGTCATCATTTGATAAGGTAATTCACTCCTCCCCTTGTACCACAAAGCTAAAACATTCATAAACCATAATACTGCCAAAAGCATAGCAACACACTTGCACACTTGTAAAAATGCTAATAGTCAAGGTGAATTTCCCACTGTCCAACTGAGATTGACAATCTGGACCTAATACATTTTTTTTCCTTTTTAAATTCCATTTCTACTCCACATATTTAGGATTCAAAGGCATTTAGAAGTTTTCATTGGAACACTTCCCAAAATGCACTCCTTACTACTTGCCATTGAAAGTTGACACTTTTCACGCTCATGAAACTGGCAACCAGACTTTCAGAAAAATCAATGTTTCAATTAATGAGGGTGCATTTACAACAATTCAAACAACATGGAGTCAGCCTGTATGATTCATTGCTGCCAATTAAATCACTATGGTAATTGGTTTGCCAATTTGGAAAGTCATACAGATTGCGTTGGTTAGGAGGAAAAATTGATGATGAAGTTGGATGTTTCTTTGGTACAAAGACTGTGCATACAGTCCTGTGATCCCAAACACAGCAAGTATCAAAGAACAAGAAACTCTTTCTCATGCTTCCATGCACCTTTCCAGCAGGCATTCAGCTCAGATTTTTCTTGGGGTCACAGTATCAAAGCTCCATAGCTGCTTTTGGCTTTCTACTGCTCATCACAAATGGACACATGCACACGTGGCCTAACCCTGTCTTCTCCCTATTAATCCTGAGGGACACCCATCTGACACATGTTAGTGTTTTGGGTGGCACCCCTGTTCCTACTGTCTGGTTCCCTAAAGGGGCTTGTGGCAGGGATGCTGTTAGGACCAAAACCTACCTCCAACACAAGAGCGGAAAGGGATGCAGGGACCGCAGGACGTCACCAAGGACCAAAAGCACAGTGGGGGAGATGCTGCTGCTGGAAGAGAAGTTGCACCAATGCCAGAGGGAAGAGAGCAGCAGCAGCCACGGCATGCCACGGAACAGCTGGTATGTTCAGTCGCATCAGCATTTAGTATAGCTGCGTGTTGACGCCGGTTTTCCAGCCTGCCCTTGGAGAGGGGAATAAAAGCCCCACTGGCCGAAATTTGGGGAGGACCAGACGTGAGTTCTCCAGAGGGCCCAAAGTGGCTGGGAACAAGGGAGCAACTGACTGCCCCAGCAGGAGTGAGTTATGGCAACCCCAAGAGGAAAGATGCTACAGCTGGCTCAGAGGAGCCAGGATCCTTACCTTTTGTGTAACCGTGGATCCCAGATACAACCAGTAGACACTCAAACAGTGGTGAATCTTTGAAGAGAGAAAGAAGAAAGGAGGCTGAAGCTGTAAGTATCCATGGGGGAAAGGGAGAGTACATGGGAATAAGGCAACTTTGGGTGAACATTAGAGCAAACCAAGCTGATGCAAGGCCTGAATAAGGGCAGTATACTGTCCGAACCAGGACTGTGAATAGATACAGCCTAAGGCCCAATTGTGGTTGGTAGACTTTGTTTTAGCCTTGGTCAAGGATCATCATCATCTTTAGTGGTGTAAGGTGGGGTGTAAGGGAGATGGAGCCCTGAAATGGAGATCCAGGCAAGAGAACCATAAAAGGGAACCAGGAGAGGCAGGATCCTCCCAGCAATAATCGGTAACAACAAGATGTGTCAGAAAAGAATCCCTGGGGACCTTTCGAGGTATCTTACTGGAAGGCAAGCTGTTGACTCGAAAGGAGACAGCTGTGTCTGAACGGCCAGAAAAGGCGAAGCGCTCAAGTAAACGTCATGGGAGGTTACAGAGCTCAACTGCATTTTACACTTATTTGATGAAAGACACTGTCTTACATTTGAAAGCATGCCTAACTTTATCCCAGCTACATAGTTGGCTCAAAAAAGATGTCACCCTAAGAAATCTTTGCCTCTCACACCACTTGACTATTGCTTTTCATTAAAAACTGTGACTTGGGCCATCCATCTGTTTCTATGTGTTGCACTGTTCCATCACCAACAGGAGTAGTAACAGCAGAGAAAAAGAGAAACTCTTCCTACAAGATTTTCACATCAGTATATAGGACCTGTTTTTTTTCCTCCAGGATTTCATTGTACTTGCACCAGTTTAAGAAAAATGTAACTGAAGAGCGAATCGATCCCATAAGTGAATTTATTTTCATTCCATTTACAGAACTGCTACAGAAATATACAGGTTAAATCTAAACATTCTACAGAAATATAATCGCTATTATAGTATGTTACTGTATAAGCATGTCTGTCTTCATGTAGCGATACCAATTGTTTGCAAATGATGAGTGGCAATGGTAACTACTAAACGTCATTATACTGAAACACTGGGCCAGGCATATCCTCAGTTTATCTCAACATCTATATCTTGTATGCATGCATACACTACCCCTGTTACTGAGCACAACCAAATATGCATTCATGTTATTGCACAGTAACTGCCAAACACAATATTGAACACAAAATTAATTTCCTCATTTAATACATGCAACAGAATTAAATTAAACCACAGCATAAGCAGGGCAGGCTTTAGCTATTAATCCTCCTAAGAGCAACTATAATTATTTTTGCCAACACTAATTTCATTTGCATATGTATTGTTAAATTGGAAATCACACTGAACCAAGGAAGGTTTAGCTCAAGTAAGAGGTGCTATTTAAGCATAGTAAATTTGATAGCAAATGTGTTAATCTAAAGCAAGAAAAAAATGCAATATGCACAATATTAAAAAGGAAAAATAACTGTGCTACATAATATAAGTCAGTTCCTTAAAGGTATTCTCTTCTTTACATATTATCTGCAAAAAAGACTGTAGTAGTGTAGAAGCTTGTTTGTTATCTAAAACTACTGAATGAATAAGTCATGTGAGTATCTCTTGTCTCCACAAGTTTTGTTTGTGTTAATGCAAAAAGTTAATTAGGAGTGTTCAGTGTCCAACTATAAGTTACTCTGGTTGCAAACAAAGGTCAGAAGTATGTTTCTGTCCCACAACTGCCTAAGCATGCTCTAATATTATGTATAGATGTTCATGGGATGCGATCTACAATCATGCTGTTTACTTTTAAGTGGCACGATTGTAGACCAAATACTGGCTGTACAGATGTTCACCAATGCCAGGAACCAGATATAAATAAATCAGGGTGTGGGGAAGGGGTGGGTGGTATGGGCGGGGGGGACTAGTGAGTCCACATGGGGGTTGGTGGGGTCCACGGGGGAACTGACATGTTTGGAGAAGCTAGCAGGTCAGTGGGGGTGGATTTGGAGAAGCTAGCAGGTTGGTGGAGGGTGGACTGGCAGGGCTGGGAGGAGAGGGAGGGAGGGGTGTCCTGTCCAGTATACAATCTGCATGCAAGTGAACTAAATTAGATTACGTGGCCATTTTTTGACCAATCTAACCTCCCAAATTTGTGCACAGTTTGGCACTTAAGTCAAGCTAACCCTATTTAGGTTGATCTAAGTATAATGTTTGTACGTATCATAAGAGCCTAGAACAAAATATGAATGAAGTGTGAATTTTGTTGCTGACTTCAGTGAAACTAGAACCTCACCCTTAATTTAATTACAAGTATGCAGTTTCTTTTCTGGAAGCTTTCTGCAATAATCAGTTAAATTTCTACAAATATTCCTTCTGGAACAGTTTCAGACAAAAATTGAAAAAGAAAGAGGAAGTGAGGAAATAAAAACCATCAAAACTGATTTTGCATAGGTATTTTTTCAATACTTGTCTAGTAAATACTTAGTGTGTAGAGGCATTCACTGCACTTGGCCTACGTTTATGTGGCTTGATTTAAGCCACCTTCACATAGACCGGGAGCAGCTAGTGGGTCTGTGCAGGGGTTGGTGGGCTAAAAATAGCCCAGTTAGGGTTGGGAGTAGCATAGCCCTGGGTTACACTGTGATTGTGTACAGGCATTTGCAAGATCGAGTTACCTCTCTCCTAGATCACATTAACCCTTTCTTAATCTAAGCTAGTACACTTCCTGGTCAATTTACATTCTCTGAACATCTGGGCATTTGAATCTAAATGCAATGCCTGTAAGTACCCTTAGTGATGAATGTAATTTATGCAAGCTAACAGTTAGGATACATGTTTTAATGCACATTAACTATTCCAAGCAGCTGCTATTTGGATGCAGACACCAGAAAAAATTAGATTTCCAAAGAAGATTATGCAGCATCAGGCATAACCAATTCTGGCATCCTTCCTAGAATTTATAACACAGCACAGGTATATCTTAGGAACAACAGGTCAGATTGCTGAACAAAAAAATGTCTCTTTGTAACCCAACGTACTGCAATAAGCAAATGAAGGCCTCAAGTCTGTGGCTGACATGGTAAGCAGGCTAATTGCTAGAACTCCTCACATAATGCACATCACAGGATCAAAGGCTAACCTATAATGAAAAGAAAATGAGAGCAATAATCTGAGGAAACAAATAGTAAATCTGATCAGAAACAAAAAAAAAAAATCAGATTATTTTTTCAATTTCTCCCCATTTTTTCACTGAAATTTATGTTGATGAAAAATGCAATGATAATTTAATCAAGATTTCAGCCATTGCTAGAAAACATTTGATGGTACTAGTTGGTACCATGGGATTTTTATTCCATGAAAGCAGTCCATTAATAAAGCTGTTTATTTTAGGAAACTAGTTTCCTTTCATCTGATGCACACCAATCCTTATTTAACCATTGAGAAATGCTTTGATTTGGCATACTACTGGAAATTAATGCTGTATCGCTGGGCTACCAGAATTCAAATAAGATTTGTGTTGCATTGGGATGAATGGCTTACTAAACTGGTTGTCAGTGCTGCTCATCAGAACTTTACTGTATGCATTCCTTTACATAGGCTTGAAAAGGTCACAGTTAACTGGTTTCTATCCCTATCTGTTCTGCATTGCTAGAATTAAAAAAATAGTAGACAGAATTGTCAATATGTTTGCCCTGCAGCATGAGCTGCTCTTTCACAAACTTCAGATGGAATACCTGTAAAAATATTAACAAATATTGAGTGTATTCTTGCAATTAAACCACATTTTAAAGGTTGCTCCATTTGTTTGTCAGCTTCAAACCAAGCAACCTAAAGTCAACAAAAGACTGAAGCAAAAACAGCACAATACTGTCCGGAAATATTCTTATCATCAGTCTTTAGCAAAGCAATAACAGCTTGCTTTGTCATCTTTCAAATGTGATGACTCTTATTAGCTGGCAGTGAAAAATGGCTTCAAGCCACAAGATTGGTACATTTCTCTTACTGGGTGACAGTGTTTCAAGTTCACTTCAGAGCCAGGTAGTTCATTTACTGATATTTCTTTAGGTCTGAGCTTATGGATCTCAGTGCTGCAAACACATGTGAGAGTCATTTTAGGTTCCTAAGTAGTCCTAATGATTTCAATGGCAAGGCACTTGGGTAAAGTTACTCACTCACTCGAGCTTTTGCAGAACCGTAAACATAATTTGTAGCATTTTTTTATTTCCTCTGTGGATATAACTTTCTACTGTCTAAACCAGCTTCATTTTTCCCAACGTGTACTTATTATTCAGAAAAAAACCCCTTAAAAGTATTTGTACACAGAGTTTAAAAACTGCTGAACAATCTACAGAATAAAAGTTCACCCTGGGCTGGTTCATATTCACTGCACCTAAACAGCTAAGTTCTAGGCCTGTGCAAAGCAGCAAGTATTTGAACGGATTTGGATTCAGCTGATTTGGAGGGACAGTGATTCAATTCAATTATTCAAATCACTGTTGAGATTCGATTCAGCTGATTCGAATTCAGAGATTCGGCGCTGATTCAGAGATTTGGCCATAGACTATAATGGGGAATCATTAAAATACCTATAACTCTGTCATTTTTTTTCAGATTCAGATGAAAATGGCCAGGATGGTAGCCTCTTCTGAGGGTATGAAGCCTACCAAGTTTCAAGGAGATAGGTGCAGGGGTTTCTGTGAAAATGCACCACAAGTTTCTGAAAGAAAATAAAAAAAGCATATAAGTGTGGAGTGAGGAACGTGGCACTCACTCCATCTGCATGTGGAGCTTAGGGAACCCCAGCAGCGGCAGGCTCACCTTCAGGACCACCAGCTGCTCCACAAAACCAGGATCTAAGGAGGTGCGGTGGGGTGTCGCAACATGCCCAGCAATGCTGAACACCCTCTCGCTTGGAACACTGGACCGTGAACAGGACAGGTGTTCCTGGGCAACCGTGGCCAGATCCTGCCACATCTGGAAGTGGGTTGCACATAGGCCAAGGGCTCCACGTCCTCGGCAAGACAGGTAGCCACTGAGGCCTCCGTGCTACCTGCCTGATGGTGAGGTCTGGTGTCTCTGGACCCCAACATTGGAGCCATGCCCTTGGCCCACATTGGCAGTGGCTGTGATGGAAGAGATTGGCTCGTGGTTGGAGTGCTGGAATGAGAAAGTGGATTCCCCATCTTCCATATCCCCCCGCCTCTGCCCTTCTACCTCCCTGACTTTTCACCAGCACCTCAGTCCAGTGATTGAGGTTTTTGTTGCTCCAGATGCTCCCCTTCACCCTTGAGTCACATGTGCCTACCAGCACAGGGACCATACTAGACCACAATGGATCCAGCCATTTTTTAATGTAATCCTTCAGCTGCTTCACCAGTGCCTGCACCTCTGATAAAAGCGGCTTGCCCCAGCCAGGAACATCAATGCCCTGGAACTTCTCCATTTCATTCTCAAGCTCCTTCACTATGGAAATCACTTCGTTAAGGAGAGGGATTGCCAGCACTGAGGCTCTTGGTGGCCTTGAGGAACAGCCTGAGGACCACCAAGATCTGGGAGATGGTATGCCACACAGCTTTGTTAAGGGGGCCGCTGATCCCAATCTCCCTGGGCAAGGCCATCTCATGGATGCCCTCCCGTTGCTCAGCCAGCCTTTCCAGCATCAGGTATGCGAAGTTCCACTGAGTCTCCATATCCTGCATGATTTTGTGCTGTGGGATGGCTCCGTTTTCAGTGACCATGAACCAGCGGGTGAGCTCACCCTGCCCAGCGAGCCACGCCTGTACCATGCAGTTCACGGCCACCATGATCTCCCTTGCCATGTGGGACCCATTCATCACCTCTGCTTGAAGGACAGCCCACCGACAGCCTGACTGATTGCACCAGTGCCCTGTGAGGGAAAGGTAGGCATGATCTCCACCCCGGCTGCTCCAGATGTTGGAGGTGAAGTGCAAGGCTACCTGTGGCCCCGCCTTGCACAGGTCCCCCCTCAAGTACTCCCTCCATGCCTCATACAGGGAGGGCACCACCATTCTGCTAAAGGTGGCATGTGCGGGCACTTGGTACGATTGGGCCACGAGCGCCATGAACCACCTGAACCCTGGATGCTCAACAAAGAGAAGGGCTGGCCATCCAGAGCAAGCATCTCCCCAGCGCTCTGGGTGATCCCCTTTGTCTCCTCCTTTCCCCTGCTGGTCGAAGGTGGCCTGCCTCGGCTTCTTGAGGATGGGGGCTTTGAACAGACATCAGTTGCATCACATCCTTGTTGTGGACATGATACTTCATTTCCCTTTGCAGCCTTGTTAGTCTCTCTAAAAAGTAAAACAAGTTTTGGTGTAGGAATAAGTGCCATCTTCTACAGGACAGGGGCACAATATCGTAGTTGCCTTCATTTCAGAAATGCTACTTAAAACGTAAGCATCCAATTGAATATTGTTAACAACTGAGATTTGCACAGCAAGGCTCCATCGTAAAAGCACTGTATTCTGCCCACTGAAAACATGTAATTTGGGTTGTTTTTAAATGCCTATGATGCTAATTTGATTCAGTTTACAGACAATTATTATAGAGCTCTGTATCTCAAACAGAGGCAAAACCAATAGACAAGATTCACTAAATCACAGTTGAGGCAGCAGCTCTCTAAAACAGTATTTAACCTTTCAGTTTCCAAAAGAAAAATATTACAGGTCTCTGTGGTTACAGCTGCTTAAATGCAAATTTGAGTGCTTGTTGCTAAGTGTCACTAATAAAATTGCATGCTCTATCTGAATATTTCCCTGCTGGACAAGGCACAGGAAATCACTGTGAATTCGGCTAAAACATCTCTTTTCCCCCTTAAGATAGGCTTAAACTAATTGAACACTCAAAGGAGTCTGGGTCTGTTATTGTAATACTACCATGCACTTGTGCAGTTGCTCCATCTCAAAGCATTTTACAAATTATGTCAGTATAATATTGAGGAATCTCTTCACCCTTGGGTATTCGTGCAATATGATACAGAAGAGCAGAAGAGTGGCAAAACAATTAGGTGTTTTGGGCACAGACTATTCTCATAAAAAAAAGTTCTTATAATCCTTAATATCTACCTGGACCAGATCAGACATTAGGCTTTACTGTCTGTTCCAAAAGATATGGCTACAATTTATTTTGTCAAGCTCAGAAGAGGCAAGCAGGATGTAGAATTATGTTTCCTTCTGGTTATGATGCTCCATATTTCATAGGGAGTGGGAAGATAGAAAGCTTTCCTGGGCAAAGAATTTCTCTTGTGTTGAGGTGCCTCTGAGCTCTGTGAAAATGCAAATTTACTTCAAACAGAAGGCAGGAGCAAGCTTTCAAAATGAACTACTCCAACCAGGAGATCTTACAACACCTTCAGCTCTCTTGTGAAATACGAATTTTCATTGCCACTTAGGAAAAATTTTACAATCTTTGCATTCTCCTATGCCTGAAGATGGGTGTGTGCACCAGAAAGCTTGCAAATAAATTATGTTTTTGCAAGTATCTAGTTGGTCTAATAAAAGATATCACCTCTGCCATGAGTTCTTAGTGTATCATGTTTGGACAATGGGGCTGAAAGCTCAGTTTTTTCCCAGCCTCTAAGAACCTGGAGCTTGGGGCAGGAGAAATAGGTTGGATCAGTGAATAACTAACTTGGCTATGCCACAAAGCCAAGAGGTAGAAAAAAGGTACCTAAGAGAAAAAGCCTTAGAAACATACAGAGGAAGCTTCAAGAAGGAGAGATGATTGACTCTGGCTTGCACAGATAATGAAAGGCTGTTATAGCCACAGAACTGAAGTTGGCATAGACAAACCATGAGCTGCTTTCTAAGCGCAGCTAAATACTCCAAGGAATACCCAGAAGAAAGGGTGAACTACACCAAGGGGCATTGTGTTCCAGAAACTCGTTTTTCTAATGGCCCCTAATATCCCACTGTTCAAATAAAACTGTGGTTAAACTCTCTGCAAAGCCTTCTTCTCTGTATGCTCAAGTCTTTCACTGGCTTACTGAAGGCTAAGCTGTAAGCCTGATGGCTCATACCTTTGGTGAGAATCTGGGAAAGGTTATGTTCAAGTTGTAGTCAGAAGCAGAGAAGTCAGGACTGGAAATTTAGGGCAAGCAGTTAGTTCTCAGGGAGGAATACTATACAATGCCTCTGCATCATATGAATGTGTCTAGAGGCCCCCAGGTTTCTAACCCAGAGCCTTAAAACATGCAGGCAGACATTCAATGTCTAGATTCCTTTATACTAACCTTGTCAATGGCCAACAGGTGGTGGGTGTTATCAAACTGTTACCCCTGCAATCTAAAGTGTTCAGACTCGCACAACAGCAGCTTATTCTCACTGCACAATTGAGAGTGGGTCAAGGTTGCATTTATAGGAGAAAGTATAGGAAAAAAGAAGGCATTGGGAAGAAAAGCTAATGAAACAGAGTAAAAGAGGAACTAGAAGGGGGGTGGAGGTGAAGACAGATGCTGTGAAAAGGAACAGAAAGAAAATGTAATGAAACAATATATGCAGAACATGTTTAACATGTATAGAGAAGGACACCCATTTATACCTAAGTAGCCCAAATGCTTGTGCCAGGCACAGGCTTTCCTGTAGCTGGAAAAAGTTGTCTGTTGAAATTAAAATTTTTATACTACCCTTAGGGCTGTCATAAACAGCATGACCTCAGCACTGTTTTACCTCATCCCAGGATAATTCTATTACAGATAGCAGTGTCTAGCGAATATCCTCTCAAAAGGGCAATCTCTCTCATAGCCTGCGTTGGAAACAGCTATGATTTAAAAGAAAATAAGTAGTCTTCTCCTTCTCCACATTGAGGAACATAATGTCCTTACATCTCTGTAAAATTATTTGGAAATCTTACCCCCACCAACAATGGGCAGCATTTTATACTCTCACCAATCTGGTAAAAATGAAGATAAGGAGTGCTATGCAGTGGGAAACCAGGAGGAGGGTTACACATTTCAGTGCACTTATTTTGCTTGTCTGAATTAAAAAAAAAAATCACTTTGTTTCAAAATGACTTAAAAATAGGAAAATTATTCAGAGGGTTGTTTAACTATTTGTGATAGTAGTGATGTTAAGTAAAGCAGCATGGACATGGTTCTCAATTTTTTTAAGCTCAGGCACCCTTCCTGAGCATAGTTTTCACTCACTTTTGACTATAGGAAAAATAATAGAGCAATTATTCTGTTGCAAAGAACTCAGAAATACCACAACAGGTCAGAATGTTTTTAACTCTATGGATTCCTATGTGAAATCTCTGGGTTTATCTTCTGAATCATGTTTGCACACTTAATGGTGATAATTCTGCATGGCGCACTATAGCACCCTTGAAAGGATCTCCAGGCACCCTGTGGTGCAGCAAAACCCCCAGTTTTTCTTTTTTTATATATGATAGATATGCATTCCCTCCCCTTCCCCAACCATTTCTGACTTTTTCTTTCCCTCTCTATTCCCTATAGATAAGTATAAGTGAGCTCAGACTTAGGATAAGCTTTAACATTTTTATTTTGATAGCAAGTTTTTGGTTTTAGATATCCACTGTTTTATATTGTATAATTATTAGGTTTGTATTGATTTTTACTGTTGTATATTGTATTATTATCATTTTCGTATTGATTTTTATTGTTTCATATGGATATTATATGATTTAGGCCTGTGTTTGTAAATGAACCAAAGTCATGTCACGTTTCCATTTTATATGTCAAGCCTCCAACTTGTGTCCTCTGCTCAGGCATCCCGTGTTGCAACTATATGATTCACTGTACCCCTCCCATGTAAATTGGTTCCTGGATGAATGAGAGTGAT
>NW_017728997.1:4319887-4327565 GCF_001723915.1 Gavialis gangeticus
AGACCCTGCAGAACCAGCAACTCTACCATTGTACCCCACCATTACAGACACCCGAAACTGCACATCCCTGCGTGGAGCACACATGCTCAGTACACCAGGGGCTGACCCTTGCCTGGGCATGCCTCCTGTCACTAGGGTCACACGAGGTCTGCCCCTATAAAAAGAGGCCGTGAAGACCAGCGCAGTGGGATGCCCTCTCCATCTGGACCAGCACCATGACACACCACCTATCTACTCAAAGGCCTTGCCGGCGACCCCCCTCTGGACCACACCTACTGGACAAGGACGCCTCTCCAGCCTGGATAGGTAGCTATCACCTTCCACCCCCTCTTCAACCAAGGACTTGGACTCTGTTTCTCTTCCCTACCTGGACTCCAGCCCTTCCACTGAGTCTCTTTCGCCTGCTACCTGTGTGTGTGAGTGTGTGCGCGTGTGTGTGTGTACACACCAATAACTTCATGGGGCTGTGTAGTGTATTGTCTGTTTAATAAAACTGTTATTTGGACCCCTACGTTGGGTTTTGCTTTACTATGGTTTGGCCCTGCTCCAATCTCTGCTCCTCGCCCCTCTAACTTCTGTCTCATTTCTCCCTCTCCTGCTTCTGGCTCGCTGCCACCTCCAACACCTGTACTGAGCTCCTCTCTGCCTCCAAACCCCTGTTTCTTTGCCACTGTCTTATTCCCACTGCCTTTTCCCTTTCTCCTGAGCAACCAGGTTTCTGCCTCAGTTTCTTTCCTGGCTGTCTCCTCCTTGCCACCACTTACCTGCCCACCCCCAATACCTCAGCTGTCTGTCTCAGTTTTCAGCCCCAGTCTACCTTAAGTAAACCCAAGCCTCAATTCCTCAGCCAGCTTCTCTGAAGTCCACCGGTTCTAATCCCAGTTCTAGAAACTTTCACTCCCTACACTTTAACTCTCTCTCTCTCACCTGAACCTTCCCCCAAGTATCTCAGGTACCCTAAGCACACACATACACACTATACCACCCAAGTTAGGAACTTACCTCTGTGTATGTGTAGGTGGGTTGTGTGAGTGTGTATATATATATATATATTATTGTGTGCATGATATACAAATTAGTGCTTTGTGTCTAACTTTTGGGGTGTATAATGTATGTGCTTGAATTGGTGACAGGTATGCATGTGCCTAGGCTGGTTTGGATGTGTATGTGCCTGAGCTGGTAGTGTGCGTGTGTATGCACCCAATTGATTTGTGTGCTTGTATATGTGCAATTGTGTCACACCCTCCTGTCTAACAGCGCAATATTGAGATCCTGAGAGTTGGCCTGACTCCACGGGGCAACAATGGGACCACTGCACCCTTGTTGAGACTCATTGGGCTATGGGGTCCAGCACAC
Source organism: Gavialis gangeticus (assembly GCF_001723915.1). NCBI lineage: Eukaryota > Metazoa > Chordata > Crocodylia > Gavialidae > Gavialis > Gavialis gangeticus. The sequence goes on from NW_017728997.1 coordinate 4,321,244, forward strand.
AGGACGCTGAATGGGAGTTTCAAGGTGCTGGAATGAATTTCTTGCTTTGCAGTTATCTTACTGGGTAGACTTATATAAGCCATTTACTTCTCTTTCCCTTGTTTTTTCTCTCTCACGTGGGCATAAAAATACGCATGTCCCCCAGAAAACCTAGCTAGCTAATTCCACACTCATCCACATCTCTGCAATGGGCTCCACCAGGAGGCAAGCTGCTGTTAGTTCTTTACAGACATCTGTAAGGCACCACTCTGAGTAACAGCTATTTAATCACAGCATTTGGCAGGCCAGCTAAGGATACAACTAGGAGCTATAGAAGTACTTTAGCAGGTAGTTCAATAAGTTACATGCCCCTAAGTGGGGGAAAAAGGAGTCACTAAGAAGATAGGTCATGTTAATAGCACTGGGGAAGTAGACACAGAACCACAGGGAATCATAAAAAGAAGAAGAAATCCTGAAGAAATAGAAGGATTTGGCTGTGGAGATGGCAAGAGGATAGGGAAGCATTATCATTAGCGGTCGCTCACAGTCAAGGATGACCCTCTTCCATGATTGCCTTATCTGTAGGTCTGAAGATGGCTGATGAGGCCTATCTGGGGTGGCAGGGTCTGTTGCAGCTCAGGCTCATGTTTTTGTGCAAGGTGGGTAGGCTCTGGGTTTTTGATTCGGTCTGTGACATGCTGTTTCTGTCACTCCTGCTTTTCCATCTCCTGCAAGCAATACACGTTTTAAAAAACAGAAAGTGAAAATGAAGAGTGAAAGGGCAAAAAAGCAGGTAGTTTCAGCAAACACAGGTAGTGTTCATTAAGGTTAAAAAAATGTAAAAGAAAAAGCACCTTGTTACACTGGAGTAGAAGAGTCCCTGCGGTTACGAAATGGAACAAAAAAAATCAAATTTAGCAGGTGGATTAGGCCAAAACAGGGGAGCGAGACTGGCCCAGAAGGTAGAATGGCGCTGTTAAGACTGACAGCTACTGCATTTCAATTACAAGTACACACGTCGGGATACAGAGCAGCTCTTGAGATCTCTGCCTCCAGCACATAGGAAAGGCACCTTCAGATCAGCTTTGCCACTTCATGTACACTTTATTTGTGAGGGGCTGAGGGCATGGTCCAGAGGAACACTCTTTGAAAGTGCTTGGCATGCCGTACAAAGACCCCCAAAACTCCCAGCTCCCACATCATGGGCTCCCTATGGCTACTAGCACTGAGGAAGACAAAGCTGAGGAAGATGGGCTTGCCAAGCTGGTCACCGCCCTGGCTCAGAGGGCGAGTGGGGTTTCATGGGGCCTTGGAAAGGTATGGAGAAAACTGGTACAAAAATTCCTTTAAACTCTTTCTAAATGAAAGTTTGAAATAAAAGTCTTAAGTTGGAAAACTGTAAATTTAATAGTTTTTGTTCCATTTTGGAATTGTTTAGGGGGGTTGTTTTGTTTTATTTTAAAAAAATGTAGCTTTTCATCTGAAACGGGAATCCCAGCTTCTGACCAGCTTCACCTTGTCATGCATCCAAAGATGCATCTCAAGCCAGCCCAGAGAGGTGATCCTCCGCCTCTACGCGACATTGGTCAGGCCGCAGTTGGAGCACTGCATCCAGTTCTGGGCACCACACTTTAAGAAGGATGTGGCCTGCCTTGAGAGGGTCCAGAGGAGGGCCACCCGCTTGGTTGGAAGGCAACAGGGCAGGCCCTATGAGGAGAGGCTGAGGGACCTGAACCTGTTCAGCCTCAGCAAATGGAAGCTGGAGGAGGGATTTGGTGGCTGCCTACAAACTCGTTAGGGGAGATCAGCAGCAAATAGGAAGGGCCCTATTCCCCCCAGCAGCACCTGGGGTGACGAGGAACAATGGCCAGAAGCTGCTGGAGAACAGGATCAGGTTAGAGAAATTTGAGGCACTATTTCACTGTTAGGGTGGCTAGGATCTGGAACCAACTTCCTAAGGAAGTGGCCCTCGCTCCTACCTTGGGTAAATTCAGAAAGAGGTTGGACAAACACCTGTCTGGGGTCATGTGATCCCAGTGTGTGCTCTGGCAGGGGGTTAGACTAGATGATCTGTTCAGGTCCCTTCTGACCCCAAACTATTATGAAACTATAAAGTATTGCTAACAGGGGAACATTTTACATTATGGCCATGCTAGAGGTGCCAGAGGAGAGTCAAGGCTCACGGTGGTCCTGTGAAATAAACAAGACAAAGGAATCTTTTTCTGCCTGTTTTTCACATAGTGAACGAAGGGTCACAGAGATAAATGGCCTGAATCAAAACCCCCTGAATCAATGCCAGAGTTACAAACTGATGTTAAGTAATTAAGTGACCCTAACACCAAAGTCTCCAGTATCTTAGTCTACCAGGGATATGACGTAGACAAATGCTGGAAAGCCTGAAAATCCAGGAAAACACTAAGGGCACTTGTACATGTGATGAGGTTTTGGCTCTTAGGGTTGTGATTTACGCACCCTACATTGAAATGATGAGTTTTTAATTGAAATGGTGAGTTTTATTTTTCCATCACTGTATATATGTTATTGTTTGGGAGCTGCAGGTGCCTGCTGAAGGCAGAAGCAGCCCGGGGGGACCAATCCTTTTACTTCTTTCTTTATTTTTTCCGGTGGAGCCTGTCTACCTCTCCCACAGCTGGCGGTTCATTAATCTGTGCCAGTAATCTGTCAGCAAACCCCCTGGCCACAGTAGAGGTGGGCAGGCTCTGCAGCAAAAACAGCCCAGGCCCCTCACTGTTTCTGTTTTCAGCAGGCTCCTGCAGCCAGCAGGATGCCTGGGGCCACCCAGGAACAGCCTGGCTTGCCCATGAGGCAGTGCAAGGAGGTGGCAACAGGGCAGCTGGGTGTGCTGGTGGCTGGAGAAGGCAGCAGGGTAGTGCACAGGTTGCTGGAAGCTCAGGTGGCCTTGGTGAAGCTAGGAACCCACCCAGGTGGGCTCAGCAAAGCCCACCCAGGTGGCCCCATGCCCTGTGCACCAGTCCTGCTGCCTTCTCTGGCTGCCAGCATGCCCAGCTGTCCCCCTTCCACTGCCTCACTCTGCCCCCGGGGCAAGCCAGCCCATTTCTGCGTGGCCCCAGGTGTCCTGCTGGCTGCAGCCAGAAGCAGTGAGGGGCCTGATCCTTTCTTTCTGCAGAGCCTGCCCGCCTCTCCTGCAGCCTGGGGGGCAGGGAGGTGAGCTACCAAATGGTTGCAATGTTCCAAGTTGCAACATTGCAAACTGAATTACATCAGGAAGTAGTTTAATTTGCAAGGATGCAAACTCATTTAAAACCCCCAACAATATTTGTACATGTAATGTGTGATGCCACTAAGCCACGCAAAGGGAGATTTTCATCACGTGTACATCATGACATCACCATGTGTACAAGCGCCCTAAGGTTTTTAAGGCTTGGCAGGGAGGCTTCCATTGGAAACTCAACTTGTTTGAATCAGAATTTTATCAAAAGCATGGTCCCACAGATTATTTACTTTTTAATGAAGCAGCATTTTCCAGCAGAACCACCTTCCATCAACAAATGTTTGACCAATATTAACAGTTATTTCTACTCATGCAGTATGCAAAGGATTCCTACTTTTTAGAGAAGGAGTCCATAGTGCAATGGTAAGAGGAGTATTTAAAAACAAAGTAAAAAAGATTATTCAAATTCAATGAATTTCTCTTGAGTTTCTTCTATTTTTGAGGCTTTCTAGGGCAACTTTCAGAATCCATTATATTCTCTTAGCCTTTCCTCTTTCTGGCTGATGATTCATCAGTCATAGAAAGGTTAAAAGAGCATACTGAAATCTCAGGGTTTTATTTTCTGGGGAAAAAAAAATCACTGAATCAGTAGAAACCATGCTCATTTTGTCAACCATCAATAATTATTAAACCTGCTAAGTGGTAACTTTTATAAGAATTTTCATTTCAAATGTGCATACTAAAATGTGGTGAGGTCTGCCTCCAACAATTACTATTATTATTTATATTTTAAAAATCATAGAACATTTCTAGCTCTCTAAAACATGCATGAGCACACACATGCACACACGCACTGAATTCAGGACCCATTAAAAGGTACCCAAATAAAGAGCCAATAGCCAGATCATACTGCCCCTCTTAACTGATAGAACTAGCAGAACTACTGAATTACACCAGTGTAACCCAATTCAAAACATTTCCCTGTGGTCTGGCAACTCTGTCCACCTCATGCAAAACAACTGACATCTCACTTGATTGCCTCTGTTGCATTTTTCTTGCTTACAAGATCAAATTCAAGACTGAACTCTTTGTCTTGCCTTATTTAAATCTCACAAAAACCCACTAATTCTATGAAGGCTAGAAAAACAATATATACCCTTAACACCATGGCTTCAATTGGAGTCATGTGTTTAAAGTTAAGCAAACACTTAAATGGGGAATGGGCCATAATCCTTCAAATCAGAACTAAAATGAAAGGTTACAGTATACAGTATGAACAGGCTATGGGAATAAAAAAAGATATACTCTGTAATCCTGGATTAATTAATATCCAATATTATGAAACACTGTCATCCTTAGGTATTTTGGAAAAATTCCTTAGAGCCCTCACAGTTTAACAGAGGCAGCTGAATAACCAAACCTAATCCGCTTTTTCCTTGTACTACAATATTCAGAAATACCAGTCTCATGTGACAATAAATTATTCAATTCTGCTTTGAAGACAAAAATAGCATGTGGGGGTGGGGGAGAATGGGGGGAGGTGCCTAAAAAACAGGTAGCACAGGTGCAAGCTAATTAAATTTTTAAGAAATATTTTTAATCCAACAGTAAACCTTCTCCTGTATGGGCTAAATTTGACATGGTTGCAAGAGGCACAGATATTCTGAGACATTTTTTGATCTTTATTTTTTTTGTAATGCGGGCTGACTAATTGTGCTAAGAAGAATAAATCCAGTATGATGGCAATTATCCATGTACAAAATTAGTTTCTGTAGGAAATGGCACTGTATTCTTTGGTTTCTAATTGGTATATGGCATCAATTAACATCTAATGTAATATGTCTAGGCAAATGAAAGCAAAGAAAAGTCTGTACTTTAGGCCTGCAGAAAATGGTCAGATTGTTATTAATGTTTGTTTAATGTTGTGCCTAGGAACTGTAGTCAAGAAGCCCTTGTGCTTGGTGCTTTCACAAAAGGGATGCCATTAGCTTCTTCCTTGCTGAGGTGTGGTTACTTTGTACCTTTCTGCCCCCTTTTCTTTCCACCTGACATTTTTAAAAGCTACCTGGTGGACTGTGACACCCAACTCCAAAGCAAATTACTGGGGACTTGGTATCCAGTGCATTTAAAATCTTAGCCTCTGTTTTGACCTCAAATTTCTTGACTGTGAAGCAGGTAAATCTGCTCACATCATACTGACTGCACACAAGTGATGCACACATTTTCATCAGATTTGTGCCGGTAATAAACTACTCCACTTCTCTTCTCTATACTGGTTTAATTGAGCTGCCCGGTGTCCAGGGAGATAGAATAAAGGTTAAACCCACCTTTTCTACCTACTCCGCACCAGCTCTGGAAGAGGAGAAAATTGGTGTGTAGCCCTGCTGAATCCCATAGGCTTATATACATGGTCCAGGCAGCCTGTCTAGGGATATATGGATTTCATATTAACCCTTACTCCCCTGTATAGTTCAAGCCTCTCTCTACCAAAGGCAGACAACTATAATTAGTTTCTTCCTGTGAGTCTTCACTTACTCAGAAGAATCAATATATTGACTTCTATAAACAACAGAATCATTTAGTTGCTTTGTTACTTTTCTCTTCTTCCTTTTCCTTATACATCTGCCCTTTTCTGATGCCAAAGCCACAGTAAAGTCAGTTAAAACTGAACCTACAGTCTTAGCCTTCTGTTCTCCTCATGTCCTGGGTCTGGAGTAAGCTACATGAATTGCCATGCTGCCAGCGAAACTATGCATCCACACTCAAAGCTGCCTTGTAGCAGCAGAACCTGTTCTTTCTTCCAGAAAAGAGGTACCACCTTCCCAAGCAATTCCTTCTGGTCCAGCTTCTGTTGACGGCCTGTATCAGCACAGACATACTGTGATATAGATTTTCACGTAAAAGACATTTTGGTGACAAAAGCAGCCTTGTGTGGACATGGTCTCAGTTTACCTAACATCTGTACATGTTCAGAGTACAGCCCCGGGGCTGGGAAAGCCCAGCTGCTCACCCCAAGCCTGGGGCTGTGCTTTTCCTAAAACCTCCAACCCCAACCCTGACTGAGCTATCTTCAGCCCTCCAACCTCCCTCAGCCCCAGACCCCATAAAAATTTAAATTATCCCCATTTTGCATATAAGGAACTAGGACCA
>NW_017728997.1:4332565-4334354 GCF_001723915.1 Gavialis gangeticus
TTTTCCTAAAACCTCCAACCCCAACCCTGACTGAGCTATCTTCAGCCCTCCAACCTCCCTCAGCCCCAGACCCCATAAAAATTTAAATTATCCCCATTTTGCATATGAGGAACTAGGACCAACCATTCTAATAACCTGATTATTGGACTCCAAACTGAATAATACTAAACTTTAAATAATGCACTCTTAATCCAGAATAAGAATGTGTATCCAGAAGGCTAATCAAGAAAGACCCATTCCATTTAAACACAGTCAAGTTTTGGGACCAGACTGCACAAAGCATTACTCAATCCAAAATTTACCCATTTCATTCAAGAAAGAGATCATAATGATACATAAAGGACAATTTTTTTTTGTTGGTATAACGAAGGGTGCAAAGTCCAGTGGAGGAAGGACTGTTGCTAGCTTAATATGGTCCCAGAGCCATCACTTGTTACGGAAGGCCTGGGGGCAGATGAGCTGAAACAAGCCAGGCTGGCTGTAGGAGGGAAATGTATCCTAATGCAGCTTCTACCAACAAGATGTTTTTAAGGTCTAATTGAAAATCCCAAAGGAAATGACCATGTGCTGCCTTCCTTCTATACATCCAACCAGCAAGCCAGGGTAGTGAAAGAGGCTGTACTTTACATTACCTACCTGAAGTGAAAAAGGGCCTGAATTTGGTCATCATGAACACAATCCTTCAAACCCTAATTTCAGTAACTGAATTAGGTGAGGGAGTAACATCTTAAAATATCCATATTATTTGCCATGAGGAACTACTAAAATGTTGTAAAATAATAGATGTTAAGAAGTCCCAAATGTTTAAATATTGCTGTTTAATAGCAGTAAGGTCACTTGTCTGAAACATAAAAAACATATTTCATGTAGAAGTTAAAGAAAGTTGGAATATGCATGTAACTGGGGACAGTTACTAAAGAAAGCATTAGTGTCAAAGGATTATGGTGTTTTTTTAGTGCCTTATTAAAGCAGTCAGTGTAGTTATAAAAAATTTTAGGGGATTCATTCCACATAAATAATTGGTCCATTACTTTAGTTCACTGTACACTTTATAAATGTTAATAAGCCTTTTAAAATGTCACTATATTAAGGAACAGATTCCATATACCATAAAATATTTGGAACTAAAATTATATACAGCATTTTTTGGCATTTAACTTTCTAAACAGAATGCTACCAGAATGGTACGTAGAGCTAGTGATACAAATACTCTATTTTTTAACAACTGTCATGCATTTATTTATTATTAATAAGTACATTAACTGCATGGAAGAGCACTCATCCAAGCTCTGGGAGGCCTTGGCACACTAAAATATACAGGTCACATATGACAGATTCTCCCATTGATTTATCAAGGGCACTACATACGAGCGCAAGATGTGTATGGTTAATAAACACAATAAACTAAACCACTTGCAGGATATCAGATGTTTCGTCCTCTTTGGCATGCCTTAGGCTAGTTGCCGGATCTCTCTCTCTCTGCTAAGGACATAATTAAAAACATAGTAGTGTATTGTCCTTTCCATGGAGGTCTCAGTTGCGGTGCACCAAGGGATGCGATTCCAGGTAGTCATTGCCTAAGGCAGACCCTACTAGCAAGGGTTCAACAGGTCTGATCCAGAGCGTACTGAAGTCAAAGGGGGTCTTTTTATGAAACCCAGGATGCTTTGGACACAGCTCCCAACCATGAAGATGAAAGGACTAACTCAAACAACCATGAGCTCCCAGAGGTTACTGGCAATCCATAAGGTTTGGGTGCAGGTAGCAAACTCCCCCCCCCTATTGAAAT
>NW_017728997.1:4334410-4339462 GCF_001723915.1 Gavialis gangeticus
CCCCCCCCCCCCCCCAGATTATATGCAAGTATGTGCACAGTCTGGGAAATCCAAGAGTTTCTTCCCTCTGAGCCCATCCCATGAGTTTTACCATAGGAAGGGATGATGCATTTATTTACAGTTATTCACTGATGAACTTTAGAGATCTTACATTTGTGTGCAACTAAAGATGAAATGATCCATGTGATCTTTCTGATCACTCTGCCACTCCCACTAAACAGGGTGGCCGGGGTGAATAAAGCATAGGTTACCTCTAGTTATGGCTTGTCAAATGCACAGAGCTGACAATGAATTTCTTTTGTTCAGAGACTCTACTTGGGTTTAAAATAAAAGGTTGCAAGTAACTTTGATAGCAGGATCCTAAAAGTGAGAAGTGTAAATGCTATTCTTTTCCTTCTGCAAATGGAAAAACAAGCTACTCAGAGGTCAGGTGCCATACCCAATGTGTCAGCATGAGGCGAGGGAAAAAAGGAAGATCTTTTGACAGCTCTGCTCTTGGGAGTCTAAGATCACGGGGCGTATTTCAGAAGTATCTTCCTGCTAAAAGTAGTCTAATTATTCTACGCTACATGTCCGCACAGAAGGATTCCTGAAAGGCCCCATTAAAGGCATTAACACATGCAGTTCAACAGGATTAGAGTAACGTGCTAAAAGTCAATAATGTGGCCTGTGACTGGAGAGGTGGTCCTGACAGCAAAGTGCTGAACCGCAGTGGTACATCACAGCTGAAAGGCAGGTGAAGTGTTCAGACAGGAGTGTGGTCAGGACACAGAACAACATAGCTGGATTAGGGACATTAACTACTGACAATCCCAGCCAATTTAAATAGCCAGGACCATGAATAGCCAGGAATTCATGTCTGTGAAATGTCACAAGAGAGAGCCATGTGGAGCACTTCCATTTCCACACACGCTCCACCCTCCTTAGGTGGTCAAGGCAGCAAGACTATAAATCTGGCTAACCAGTTTTCAAGCAGTATAGCTGATGTGCAGATTCAGTTCAGAGCAGCTTTCAGTGAGATGAAGATTGCGTGCAACATCTGTAACAGCAAGCCTCTCAGGAAGGGGGATTTAGATGTGCTACTCTGAGAAATATCCTAAGTGTAAGGCCTTAGAGGCCTGAGGCCTTCTTGGTTTGAGTAAGCATGTGAAAATCCATTACATATCTGATACCTCTCCTAAGTGGATAAATAAGTCAGGGGGGAGAAAAGGTCAGATATTTCCTCCTAACAGTGCTATCATTTATAGAAACCCTTCAAGACTGTGCTTGTCAGTTTACTTTATGAAGATCCATAACCCTTCAAAAGTAATGTTTGGAACAACTCTTTTCTAGCTGGTGGAATTCAAAGCATGATCTCACCGTCATGTAGAGCACGATCCAAAGCGCTGTGCACTGCCTGGACTAGAGAATAAATCATACACATTTTATTTCCACAACGAGGAAGTAAAACTTGTACAAATTAATTATGTATTAAGCTATGAATAACAATGTGGACATGATCAGTGAGGTAACCTTGATGTATACCTATAGAAGGTTATTGGCAATTCCTGTATCAAAGTACTGATCCAATTAAAATAAAGGAAGATATGAGAGCAAACAGTCGTAACAGACTGCCAATGTGGGCTCACCAGATTGGCCTGAGATACTTACCCTGGGCTAGAAACAGTGCCAGTGAAGTCTGAGTGACCCCAAGGGTGGAGCAGGGGAGCCCTGCCCTGTGAAGAAGGAGAAGCTGATTGAAAGAGGGGGTTTTCAATCCCCTCATTTGCAGGGAAGGGGGATGGCCAGGGTTGGGGGCCCGCCACCCTGAGCCCTGGTTGGCTGGTTTGCAAGCCAGGGAGGGACGGCTGGAGGAAATAAAAGCAGCAGCCGAACTGGCGTGTGGAGCTGCTGACAGTGACTCCGGGGAATGGTGCAGGAGGCCTAAGAAGAGCTGGGGAGAGCTGACCCAGCCGAGGGAGCAGAGAGACCCCTCTGAAGAGCCTCGACGGCCCTGGGAGAAGGCGGCAGTGGCAGTCGGCCATGCTTCCAGCCCTGCAGCAGAGAGGGAGCAGCAGCCAGGGCTTGGGGCAGAGAGCTGGTGCCCCAAGGCCCCATCGCAGTGTGCTGGACGTGCCGGGCGTCCCGGAGGCTAGGGGTAGCAGTCAGCCCCCCGCTCCACTGCAGAGAAGGGCAGCAGCCAGGAGTGTAGGCAGCATCCTTATCCAGAGCAGGGAGCTGGGCGGGTGAGTTGAGGAAACCCCTCACCTTCCCTGGGGAAGTGGGACAGCAGCAGGCAAAGCACTGGGATCCTGAGGAGCAGCAGAGCGCCTGGATGAGGGTCCCTGGGAGCTCGGGGTGCAGGCCGACGCTTGGAGCAGGACTGGCAAGCCGCAAGGCATGTGGGGTGCCCGGCCAGTCATCTGGAGCAGGGGTTTAGAGTAACAAGCCCTGGGAGCCACCTGTGCTGCTGACCCTCTGCCACTGACTGCCCCAGAGGGGACTCAGTCCTGTCCCTTATTCTGCAGCTAACTGTCATCGGATGGGGTCCCTGAGCTTTGTGCTTGGGTCATGCTGATTGCTGCAGGAGCTTACTCTGTTGCTTGTTGCTTGCCTTTTTGGTTGCCACGGAGGGTCACCCTTCAGCCTCTTTGCAGGGTTGGGGTTTGATACAGTTTGATTGCTGCAGACCAGAAGAGCTGAACCTGTTGCAGTCTGTCGCTTATTGGGAAGCCTGCTGGAACTGCCGGGAGTGACCACCTTGCTTCCCTGTGGTAACACCTCAGCAGTGGCTGAAAGCTGCCAGTTACCCGACCTGTGGTTCTTGAGTCAAGGGCTGACTAATGCATTCTGGTTTGTTTTGTGGTTCTGGTTATGCCATTTCAGTTCACTTGTAAATAACCTTTCCTATTGTTCTTGTTTTGTAAATAAAGTGCAAATAGTTAAATCAGTTAAGTGTTAGACCTTCTTGGGACCACGGGCTGCTCTGTGGGGAGCAGGGGCCGGCTGGAAAGTAAATTGGTGCTGGCCGGAAGCCCTGCCCCACTCTCACCACACCATCCCTGATATTGGGCAGAGGTGGCAACTATTGGGCCGCCACCCAGGTTACACAGTAAAGCCTCAAAATACTTCTAGAAAAGCAGTCCAAAGAATACACTAAGGAAACAGTGGCTCAAGATGCTAACTTCAAAGCATGTTCTGCAAACCTTGTTTTCCCAGGCTGAGGGGCCAGAAATGAAGAGATGACTGAAGAGTTAAATAATTGTACTTTGCTTTAAGAAGGCTGTTAACTCACTGCATTAGCTACAGTCATTGCTCTTAGGTAGAAAGAGATGTCACATTTGTCCTTAGAGAAAGCCTTTTGTCCTAAGATCATACAGGCATATATTGATTAATCCACTTACAGTCCCTCTGAAGCATGCCAGATAAAATCCACTAACACTGTTCCCCCATAATATCCCATTTACCTCTGTACTGTTATTGCAGTTCATTCCAGAGGCAAACCCGTCAGGCTGCATGCTCTTGGTGGCCACCTACTGGTGAACGAGCAGTAACCCAGCTAGAAAGAGCAACAGACGTACAGGACGAAGTGGTACACATTTTAATCCAGGTCAAATCCCAAAATAATCAAACCAGAGTCAAATGAGACATTAGTTCACAGCCTCCAAAGGAGTTCTGCACATAAATAATCTAGGTAGGTACAATTCAAGGCCCAGTAAGACAATCATGTGGCTCTGCCCTGAGAGAAAGGTGACAGAGAATAGTTTAACACCCAAAGGACGGTGCTCAGGGAAAACAGGAGAGTCCAAGGCTGCAGTGTGCATTAACTATTGCTATTAGGGATGCATTGGTGTGGCACAAAGTGGTAAGGACAATACCATATCAATTTCACTCAGAGACACTCTTGTTATAAGGAATTCATTTTTTGCCAGGTTGTCTTGGTTGGTTGGTTTGTTTTAGCTATTCGTTATTTAGGAATTACCTATGATGTTAACAGAAACTCCTTCCTTTAAAGTGCATAGGGGAAGCTCTACATCATTAAGGTAGAGAAGCCAGAGGTGAGATCCAATAACAAGTGTTGTAGAAATGCAAGAGACCAACACAGTATTGTCCATTAGAAATGATTTCTTGGAAAATAGGCCATTTTGTGGTCCTCATACAAGTATTGCAAGAGTTTATGAAAAAGCTTCAAAACTCATTTTTCCAGTAAAGGCAGCAGCTTTGTCAACAGTAATTGCCCTGCCCTGTACCGTGTCAGAGTAGATGAGGCTTTCCCTTTGACTACCACGTTGAGGGGAAGGGGCCAATACAACAATTTGTTGGTTTAAAAGAAAATGTTGATAGACTAGCATGTTGCTCAGGGTTAAGGGCCTCTTGCTGTAGGATAGTGGCTGGAGAGAAGCTGATAAATTGGTAGGAAAAAACGTTAGGACAAAACCAGGCATCATTTTCAAAGAAAGAAATATTGATCATATAAGTGCGTGCGATTATATTGTCCATCTCATTTTCGAACAAATAAATGAATCCATCTCCATCAATTATGTTTAAATGTCAATGTAGCTGAACGACAATTGCTTACTATACCTATATTGAATAGCTGCATTCTTAAACAGGCTTACAACATGCTTCAGCCAATCAACAATATAAAGGAAAGCGGCTAAGTTTTTATCCAGTAAATAATTGCTAGCAATCTGTTTGGCTGACACTTTCATTAGATATCAAAGTAGCTTTACATTTGAAAGGTTTAAATTAAAAAAAAACAACAACCTTTAAGCACCTTGTTTTGATGCGCCGCTTTGATTGTTCTAATAATCGCTCTATCAGTCCCTCCGAAAGAGGTTTGTGTGCATATTCAGGTACAATCTATGGAAGATGCAGCAGTGTAGTTACTAAGTATTTCTCATATATAAACAGATTTGCACATGGGCAACTGGTGCCTCCTAATACTGGGGGGGCGGCAGTGGCCAATCGCCGACCAGGAGAGGGAGAGGGGTTCCCCCAGTGACCAATCGCGGCCTCCGGAAGTGCTGGTGGCAAAACAGGAAGTGCCACTAGTGCTTTTCTCGGGGGGGG
>NW_017728997.1:4339544-4344230 GCF_001723915.1 Gavialis gangeticus
TTTGTGCTTTTCTCGGGGGGGGGGGGGTACAGCCAATCTCAGGGGGTGCATGCGCACCCCCTACATGTTGCCAATGGATTGACCAGTCAGATAGTTTTCTTAATGATTACAAAAGGTGACACAAATCAAAGGTAAATAAATATAGCATGCAGAAAACAAAGAAGAATGAGGTTTAGAATAAATGACCTCCTATAAATATTACTTTTGCATTCAGTCATCTACACACCAATCTAAAAGCAGAGAGAGAGAGAGAGAACAGAATAATATATTTCATGTTTCTTATAAAATGAGAGTAAAGATAGAGCAAAACAGAATTCAATCCATCACAGGTCTTTTAAAAAGACAAATGAGAAAGGAATCAAATTATGAGAAATATGGTACAACACAATTAAAACATGCTGTGGAGTTAAGCTAATTGATGAGATTAGATAACTAGCCATTGAGAAAAGCGTTATGCAATTAATGCATCACAAAGGGCCTGACTAGATAAGAACACTCCCAAAATTATTTTGAATTTAAGTGGATTAGTTAAACTGCAGTAAAGCCCCATCTGGGTATTTGTTCAGAAATAAAGTGAAGTCAGTTCGGTTTCACTTATTTCACTCTGATTTACAACAGGAATTTATCAGTTTACAAATAAAGCATCTTAGAAGGGTTTGGGGGTAAATTATCTGAACATTATGCCAGATTACCTCCCTGTAACACCCCATAAAGCCAACAATAGAGGCAAAGGCAAACCCCCTTGGAGCACTTCAAAACCTCACCTTAACCACACAGAATAAATGGCAGTCAGGAATAGGAAGAACCCTTTTCTTTCGACCCCTACTCCAATGACCCAAGCACTGACTCGCACCCTTTCCCAATCGAAGAACACATAAAGGTATACAAAGAGGTAGTTTAAAATAAACAGCACAATATTATAAAGAAAATACAAAACTAACAAAGAAGATACCTTCTTTAAACTCCCAAATGGAGCTAAGAGTCAATTCCAGTCAGCCAGATATACTGTTACAGGAAAGCTTCATTGAGCAGCATGGCACAGTTATCATGTAAGATTATCCATGATGTTAACTGGGAGCACAGCATTAAAATGGAGCCACTTAAAATACAAGGTCTGAGCAAATAGTCAATTTGAACCTACTGATATAAAAAAAAAAAACAACCCAACAAAACAGGCAGCACCGACTCTTCAAAAAAAGCCTTCATTGCATCTCTTCAGATTCCAGCATGATCAAAATATGAATCCTTCAGGAAAGCAAGAAGTGTAGATTTTTTCCCCTTTGACCCAAGCTTCTCTTCTTGCTTTCCAGATTGAACATCCTTGACATTGAACTACGTGATTTAATGATAAAATCTGTGATGTGGACGAGACTGCTGAAAACATATATTTTATAAAGAGCAGTCAATAAGAAATCAATAAAGGCTAATATATAGTATGACAACATATGATTAAGTAGCGCGTAGATAAACGCACAGAAAAGATCAAAGATCAGAGAAAAGAAGTTGTCTTTCCATATAAAAAGAAAAACTCAGGGTTCAATTTTTAGCCAGCCTCAGTTTCCAACCTCAAATTGCTTTTGTAAAAAAAGAATTGTGGGGCCTGTTCAAAGCATGGAAACGTGTGTCAGGTTTTCACCCACAACTGAATTACAAATGCAAAAATAGAGCTGTGTCCTGCAAATGCCTTCCTAATGACAGGAAGTAGGCTTTTGGGGCCCTCAGTCTTCAACCGCCCAAAACATCATAGTTGCATGTTGCAGCGTTGCCCTAAAATAGAAATCATGAAGGCATTGTCTCATGTTTGCAAATAATAGCCTACATAATGGCTAGCTACTAGCATCTCTACCAAAGGAAAGCCCTTTCAACTTGTAGGTGCAAGCATGAAAACACACTCAATTGCTCTTATCTGTGGATGCCAGAAAGAGACCCAGATGCAATTTCATTTTAATATAGGACAACACTGCGTTTGAAGCTGCAGTCGGACTTTATTAATAATACAGTCATTGGTGGGTCTATACATAGGCACCAACTTCTATTTTTGACAAGGGCCCCTAAGATGATGGACAGGCGGAAAATTTTGTGCATTTGAGGTGACGGCCCTCTTCCTGGGGGAGGCCAGGGCCCTCAGGCCCCCATGTACTTGGCTTCTCTGGGTCTATACTCCTTTTGAGGGGCTCTCATTTATTTTGCTCTGCAGCTACTTTCAACCCAGAGAATGGATAAAGCAAAATGTGTCAGCAGGACAAGTCCTTCCCACACAACAGTATGTATAATAGGACCCTACAGGACCTCAATCGCTTCTGCAAGGACCACCTCTTGAAATGAAAAGGTGGCTTGCAGCTCCAGGCCTTTCCAACCTTTGACCTTTCCGTTCAGGCTGCTGTCCAAATGACAGTTCGTATGGTGACTTTGTAGTACACAAACTAAAAGCGGTCCTTTTTCTGATGAAAACCCAAATATATAAATATTTTTATATACACAAGGAAAACACATGGGACAGGGGCAGAAGGGGCAGAATAATCAAAAAAAAAAAAAAGCTTGCAACCAAAAGGAAAATTTTCTGTGAAAATTTCCATTTTGGTCAGTAAGTCATTTTTCATCAAAACAATATTTTGCCCATGAAATATGGACACTATGAAATCTGTGGCGCTGGTCAGGCCGCAGCTGGAGTACTGCGCCCAATTCTGGGCACCGCAATTCAAGAAGGATGTGAACAACCTTGGCAAGGTCCAGAGGACAGCCACTCGTATGGTTAGAGGCCTGCAAGGAAGGCCCTATGAGGAAAGGCTGAAGGACCTGGACCTTTTCAGCCTCCGCAAGAGAAGGCTGAGGGGGGATCTTGTGGCAGTATACAAATTCACCATGGGAAGGGGGGAGGGGGGAAAGCAGGGAATAGGAGATGATCTGTTTACCAGGGCACCCCTTGGAATAACCAGAAACCACAAGTGACTGGTGCCTCCCGAGTCGGGGGGGCATTTGCCCCCCAGCAACAGTTAGTGCTGACCAGGGGGCAAAGAGGTCCCCCATAACTGATCACACTGACCCAGAAGTGGCAGTCGCATGCCTCTGGCACTTCCAGGTGGGTACAATTGGCCATGGGAAGACCACAGGGATCACTTCTCCTGGAGCCCCCACTCCCCAGCCGATGCTCTTGGGGGGGCACCAGTGCTCACCTGCCCCCCTGCCCAGGAACACTGGCTGTCGGGAGTACACCAGCATTCTCAGGGGGTGCATGTGCACCCCCTACATGTCACCACTGCCAGAAACAATGGTCACAAGGTGACAGAGAGCAGATTTAGGTTGGACATCAGAAAGAACTTCTTCACAGTGAGGGTTGCCAGAATCTGGAACGGGCTTCCAAGGGAGATGGTGTTCTCCCCTAACTTGGGGGTCTTCAAGATGAGACTGGACAAGCACCTGGCTGGGGTCACATGACCCCAGCCCTTTTTCCAGCCAGGGGCAGGGGGTCAGACTCGTTGATCCATTGAGGTCCCTTCCAACCCTAGAAATCTATGAATCTATGAAAAATTCAACTAGTTCCTAAAACAGAAAGGTTTCAGTGCATTTTCTTTTCTCTACTTATGCTTACTCCAAATGCAGGGTTATCATCCTGAGTGAATGGTATCTAAGCATAGAGTATGATTAAAGCAGTGGGACTACAGTAAAATGCCACTAAAAGTTGACTGCAGTATACATTGGATGTTGAATCATTTGTGCTTCATAGGCAGCACTTGAGAAGCACTGAGTGTTAAAACGGAATAGAAATACATTATCTCAATATTATCTGGCCACTCTGTTGAGCATTGGAAGTTATGTCATGTTGATTAATATCTTCTTTCTTCAGTAATGGAACAACCATTGAAATACTATTCCACCCCTTCCCAAGGGGTACCATTAAAGGAAAGTAAACTTTACACTTTGTAATCACAGGGTGCCAAAAATGAATAAGTAGCTTACTGAAATATTTGACCTCTCTTTGTCATTTTAATGTAAACAGATATGTATTAAGTTCTTTCTTAGCAGCAAACAAACATCAAGCCAGTATGAGTTCACACAGATACTTTCTCTGCTGGTAGATATGGCCACCTGTGGACCTGCTGAGCTTGAAATCTTTATTGTACTACCATTTTTAAGAGCTAAAGCTTTTAAGGTTTTAATCACTTATACGCGACTAACATGAGATGTCGACAGCAAAGGAACAGCTGCTTTATGAGAGTTTGTTTTTGCATGTTTACAAAAAAATTTCCAATCCCATCTTTGAATTTAATACAACTACATTTTTCCTTTCTCAACACTGACAGAGATAAAATAGTAAGAGCATATTATAGTGGGCTTTTTTAATCACAGAAAAAGTTCTGCTATTAGGGAGAACTGGATTCATAGGAAAAATATACAACTCTGCAGTCCAGCTTCACATTCATTTAAGTGATTCGTTCCTTTCTGGTCAACAGGACCCATGCTATTCATTGAAAGAAATAACAAGAAGAACAGAGATCTGCATTAGTTTTCAAAAGCACGATTCGTTTAATTAACTTTGACGTAGGCAACACTGTGTTTTGCCAAGGGGGAATGATGGGAAAAACAGCAGCTGTTTGCTTCGGTCCTTGATAATGAAAATTATCTTTTATTTCTGTATTGCACTGTTATGAAGTAAACTTTTAGATAGCCATTCTGGGGCTTGCTTAT
>NW_017728997.1:4349230-4351434 GCF_001723915.1 Gavialis gangeticus
CTTTGACGTAGGCAACACTGTGTTTTGCCAAGGGGGAATGATGGGAAAAACAGCAGCTGTTTGCTTCGGTCCTTGATAATGAAAATTATCTTTTATTTCTGTATTGCACTGTTATGAAGTAAACTTTTAGATAGCCATTCTGGGGCTTGCTTCTTTCATATATTAATATAAGATATTTGCCTGTTGAATTGTGCTTCTTAAATTCCATGCAGGTGTATGGTACATTTGAGTGTTAAAGAGTATGATGGAAATGCACATCCTTAATACAGTCAGTAGTGCACACCAGCAAATATTTTATAACTCAGAAATACTCCTTCTTTCTCGCTAAGTGAAAGAGGAGGAATGACAGATATTGTTTGACAACAAAGTTGGTGAAACCTTAATATGGGATTTGCAGAGACAAGGTTTCTTCCCTGCACCCTTATACACTCATGTCTATCACCATCCAGTTCTTTATACCATTTCATGTCCAAAAACAAGTCTGTGAAAGTCACCATGACTAGGTGGCAGCCCTACCCATTACCAGAACAGCCTCAATGGATATTGTTTAAATTCTGCCCTTATATGGGATTACTTTACTCCATAAAAGTAGCAATGCTCTGTGACCAGACTATTCTTACAAATATAAGCCTTACCCTCCAACCCCCTTCTGAACATTTCTTCTATAAAAAAGTTATGTTCTTCTTTTTAGCACTTTCTTTCCTCGAAGAGGTATTAAGCCTCTTATGCTCCTGAATAGAAATGATACGACTCATCTGGTCTATGTAACTGGGAGGTACCAGACCAACTTATCTGTGTCAAATAAGGTGTCACATAGTCTGACACCAATTACATGGTAACCAGTATTAAAATTAAACCAGACTGACAAAATTTACTGTATACTAACCACCAAGAAACATGCAGGCATAAGCAGGGCACCTAACTTTGCAGTTACGATCCAATTTGCTGAACAGCACCTAGGAAAAGCTCTATTGTATACATGCACATGTGTGAAATCAGCTTTATAATTACAGAAACCACTACGTTTATTGAATGATAACTAAGGAAAACTCTGCTGCTGTTGGAAAGGAAAGTGTCTGAATAAACCCTGAAAAAAAAAAATCACATCTCTCGGAGATAAGGGGGGGAAAAATGTGACAGGTTTTGAGCCATTACATATGCTCCCTTCACCGCAGGGACCCCCCTCTATGTTTATCTGCGTAAATAAGTTACCAAAAATGTACACCGTACAATTCTGACATGCTAAAAGTTAAAAAGGATAAAAAGGATAAAATCTTCCTGGTGTTACACACTTATAACTGAAGACTGAAGGAACAGGTTGATACTTTCGGCCACACTGTGCCACTAATGCGCACACACTGTAGGAAGGGCCAATACTTTTACACGTCATCCCAAAGGTACAGAGAAAGAACTGTCTCTCTGAGACGTACAGTTCCCACTCCCCATTCCCCTCTGCTTGCTGTAAGCGAATCGCTTTACTTTCATGCAGAGGCATAACTGCTCACTACTGTGGCCAGGGCAGTGGTGGCGGTGCAGGAGCAGCACCTGGAGGTTCAGAGCAGCTGAGGGAGGTGTCACCTTCTTTTAGGGTCTCCAGCACATGCACTGAACAGCACCCTAAATGCCAAGTTTTAGCATTAAAAAAAAAAGAGGTGACATCTTCTGCCCCCCACAGCAGTATCACCAGCTTCAGCTACTGCACTGCGCATAACCATGGCTGCTCTGGCCTCCCTGCTGCTGAAGCTGCTGCAGAGAGGAGAGTATGGAAGGGGCGGGTGAGGTGCCCTGTTAAACCCACTGTGGTGCTCCCCAC
Organism: Gavialis gangeticus; assembly: GCF_001723915.1. Taxonomy (NCBI): domain Eukaryota; kingdom Metazoa; phylum Chordata; order Crocodylia; family Gavialidae; genus Gavialis; species Gavialis gangeticus. Next base: position 4,351,044 of record NW_017728997.1, read on the forward strand.
CTTAGGCAGAGCATGGGGTTCATGCCCTGCTTCCCTACCCATTGTTATGTTGGTCTGATGCGTCTGTACAAAGCTTATGCAATAGTATTCTGATTCATGGCTACATATCCTAGCTACCCCAGGATAGCACAGGCTGCTGCCCTAGTATCTGTCATAAGTTACTACCCTAAAGCATCCCTGGCCTGCTGTGCTGGCTAATACTGTACCAGATGGACCCATTGTGGTCATTCATTCCAGGTAAAAATCCAACCTACTCTTTTCTGAGAAAAGTATGCCCCCAGGTGACTTGCGATTAATAAAATGCCTAGGACAATGAGAGAGATCTAAGGTTATTTGCATCACCTGGATTTTACTGGTTTGTTAGCTCTGAGGACTTAACTGTGTGTTGCTA